>NC_134179.1:44416280-44782080 GCF_964188355.1 Buteo buteo
CTGTCTCTTGATCTGCGAGGAAGCAGCAGAGAGATGGAAGAGTAAGACCAGCAGCAAGAGCTGAGACCGCAGCTCCTCGGTGTGCCCAGCCCATGGCCCTGATGCCCAAGGGACTCTCCCGGTGTCTCCCTGCATCACCCAAAATGTCACACCTCACCCACATGCCTTCAGCATGGGGGGGGGTTACAAAGGGGCTAGAGAAATCTCACCATCTCATCACCTTCTCCCCTCACTTTCCTTTGACCTTTGTTTGCCACCAAAGGGAAATGCCAATTATGGTGAGCAACTGGCTGCAGCCCTCACTCATTTGCCTGCACCCCAGCACAGCCTTGACCTGAAGCCACGGCCCACCCCAAGGCTAACAGAGGCCATTGCTGCCCTGCAGAGCCCCCCCGCTTCAAAGAGGCAGGCACGCCTGGCGAGCTGACGGCTTCCCAGTTCCCAGCCCACACCATCTCCCTGCCGCTTGTTTTTCTAACTTTGGGAATCAAAAAGGACAGAGTTTTGGTACAGAATCCTGTTTTTGAAGGCTGGAAAAACATTGTTTCAATTATTTCGGTATGTTGTCAGTGCTGAGTGTTTGTAAGTCGTTATGTAATTAAAAGGTCACTTCAGGGAATAAAAAATGCTGCTGGTGCTGGCTAGCAGCAGGACCTCGGGAGGCTGAGAAAAGACGTCGGCGAGCGGGGAGGAAAGAGCAGCAGCAAGCGGCGCACGAAGGACGGGAGGTGCCCGCAGGAGCGAGGGCCACAGAGCCTACAGCGGTTAAATGAAAACTGCGCACCGGGGAGAGGAGAGGGGCGAAGTTACGGCGGCGAAGCCAGTCGCTCGAGGGCCTTGGCAGGCAAAGGCAGGTGGGGAGGACGCAGGGCAAGCGGCCACGGCTCCTCCGATGGTGCGGTGGGAGCGTGGGACGAGGCAGGGCCACCCCGAAGGGCAGCTGCAAAGAGGGGGGCGATTCACCGCCCCTGCGGCTTTGCTGCCTTCCTCTGTCGACGCTTTCCTCAGGGAGGAACAAGTTCACAATCTCTGACGCTCATCACTTCTGCTGCCCTGAATGCCGCAGAACGATAACACTGAGGCTGAGACTCTTCTTGCCACCAAGGCAGCTACAACAGTTTCTTTTTAAAGGTTTAAGACAGCAAAGCCAGGGAAAGAGACTCTTGAATCCTCACAATTTGCTAAATCTTTTGTTCTGGACTAGAAAGACATTTCATCCTTGACATTTCCTTTGGCAAATTCCCCAGTCACCCCCATCCAGCAGTTGCTGTATAGCTCAATAGCTTGATAATATTTGCCTAGATAAGGTGCCAGGGAGAACTTGTCTGAGCTCGAATGCTCTTTATTACTGCTGCTGACAATGCCCTGACTTTAAATGGGGAATTACGGCCATCTGAGGAATATGGATGCTTGGGGTTTACTCAGAGCATCTCTGAAAAGCAGCCCCGGTGCAGGCGAGCCGATAGGAAGCTGGCATTGTGGTATTTACAGAGATGCTTGGATGGCACGAGCGATGGGAAGCACTGGCAGAGGACGAGCAGTACAATGAAGATACAAAGTCCCGGATGGCTTATACCACATCATACCAGCCAAAAATTAACTGTTGTGTAAGCACAGCTAGTGGCATTTTGCTGCTTACAGGGACCGGGCAAGAACCGTGTCCCAGGACTGTGGCAGAGCACTGCTCTCTGGCTCCAGACAGGCAAAGTGAAGATCTGGCAGAGGTAGAGTTGCTGTTTAACAACATCGCACTCCTGCCCGGGGAGCTGCAGGAGATTCAGGGTTGGATGAGGGACTACACGGGTGAGGAAAACTGGGTGTGGGTTTTGTTTCAAATGGAGCAAACTCCATGCTCCGCAGCCCAGCGCAGCAAAGGCTTGGCAGCATCAATCGCAACAGAGGCAAGAATCATCAGCACAGGCTGGCTGAGGGTGACAGGGCCAGCACCCAACCTCAGAAAGGGCAAACTTGACCTTGCTTGAAGCAGCACCCACTGCCAGCACGTGGCTGCAGGAGCCCTGGGCAAAAGGCACATCTGCACTGGGAAAATAAGGGCGTTCTATCATTTTGAAACTGTCAGTGAGCAGGGATGGTGCAGGAGGCATACGCATTGCTGCCCAATTCAAGGGCCGGTCGTCACATCTTAATACAGCTTAAGGCTGGGAGAAAAGTCCTCTAGGTAATTGAGATGCAGTCAACGCTCACATAAAACCAGAGGTGAGGGCCCTCGGCTCCCCCTGCACCCCTCAGCCGTCCCACACGGCACGGACCAAGACAGACATCTCCCTGGGAATGCGAAGCCTTTCACCAAACAGAAAGCCACTAAGAAACCAAGCAATCGGGCCCCAGGCCAAGTCACCAAGGAGCCCGCTTCCCAAAGGCAGGCAGCTCGCCCCTCGCCAGCACAGGCTCCATGGCTCCTCTCGAAGCTCCGCAGAGGTTCTTTCACAGTCCTGCCGTGAGTGAGCGCATAAATCCCCAGGAAGAGTCAGGGCAGAGTCCCAGGCGCTTGGGACGGCATCGCATGGAAATTACTCGCCCCGTTCCTTAGCAAAGGGCATCCATTCCCTTGAAGCCACTTGCTGCCGCTCACTGTGGCAACCTCCCAGAGACGAAAGCATCAGACGCTCGTACCCAGCAAGCTGGCCTGCGATAAAAGGATGCTTTCTTCCCAGAAAGCCGGGAGCTTGTATGGCTGCCCAAGTTCAATGGCTGCACCCTCCCTTTCAGCAGAATTAGGGCACTGCTGAGGATTAACAGCCCTGACTACAAATAAGAGCAACGCTGAGCTGGCCAGAGAGAGAGACACATACCAGGAGAGATTCCATTAGCCCGAACAAATAAATAAGGATAATGACTGGGGGAGAAGCCCTGTGTCGCCGCAGTTGCGGTGTAATCCCTCCATGAGTTTCTCACTTGTACAATTTATGCCTGAATCCAGCAGCAACAGTTTCACATCCTGAGGGTGTAACGTGATATAAACCTGCTTACAGCGTGGTGAAACCAAACGGGTACCAAAGCACGCGGCTTCGCTCTCTCCGTATCTGCCCAGGACAGAACTGGGAAACCGGACTGTCACTGCCTGCAGGGAACGTTTCTGGATCCACCCTGGGGGATACGGACCCTCCTGAGAGGCAGGAGCTCCCTGCCAGCACCCTCTCACAGACGTTTACCATGAAACCGTCACCCGCTCTGCGTTACACGTTTATTCACGCCCCACGAAGAATTTGCTGAGCAGTTCGGGTCCAGTTCGCCCTTCTGTAAACGCCCAGCCAAGCCTCAAGCGGAAGAGGACTCTCCCTTAAGGCAACTGAGGAGCACCGATTCATAATTTTTTTTTTTTTTCTGGCCATCCTCCTCTTCCTCAGCTTGTCACAAGTGCAGTTTTGTATGGAAACCATCTCCCTACAGACTGGAAACAACAGCCGCCTTACCCCTTGCCTGCCTTCACCCCTGTAAAAGGGCAAAGCAACCAAAAACTCAGTGATTTCTGGCACAAGAACCATTTCCTTTATTATGTTCCTCAAACGAGCACAACCAGGACTCATTCCTGCCCCAGGACATACAGACCAAGTGCCTCGCACCCCGACCAACTGTCCAGATACCCTGAAGTCTGCCTGACAGCGCTTCGAGGAGCTCTCGGAGCCCACTGTGAGCTCACAGCACACGGAAAAAAAAGTCCACAGGACTTGAGCGATGGAGCTGTAGGAAGAGAAAACTTACCAACCGCGCCAGCCCATGAGACCCCATGTCCAGCCGGAGGAAACGCCTGCTAGCAGCCAGCTGGACCGCTCACACCAGCACGATTGGTAGGTTTGCTCAGAGGCGGCTCCTTCGCTTCTCACAAGAATTTATTTACTTTGGAAACTGTGCCATTATCTTCAATATTCTACAAGAGATATAAAGGGAAGAAATGTTTTTTTCCTTCCTAACCAGGACAAGCCCTTCTCCTCGGGGAGCTGCCAGGCAGTCCTCCGCAGGATCTACAGCTTCCAGCTCAGCGGAGGAGACCGGGACAGAGGCAAACGCTGACGAGAAGGTACCTGCCAGTCCTCACAGCCACAACCAACACCCCGTCCTGCAGCTCAACCAGCACAGGCACTTCTACACAGCTACAAAACTCCCTTTCGAGGGCGTTTGGAAAAGTTTTATGTATTTTAGACCATGATTTCAAACCCTATCACCACAATAGCCTTGTTACCTTCTCACGGCCCCCCTCTGAGAGAGGAAATACCACATCAATTTATAGACAGGGCACAAGCCATCAGTCCAGGTACTCCAGTTGCAGAGAAGTCTCTGCTCCCCAAAATACCCTTCCCGTCTGCCCGATGGATTTTTTTTGGGGGGTGCGGCAGGGGGGTGAACATGATCCTAACTTTCAGCACTCAGTTTAAGCCAATTGACGCACCTGATCCTAGTTACTGCGGTTTTAATTAGCACCTTGAGCGTGAAGGTGAATCAGAGTCCCCTAAAATCCATGAAAGACCTCAGCAACTGCAAAAAACTGCTCAGGATTATGAAGCTAAGCACAGTCATAGGGGAAAACAACACACCTGATGATAGCAGCCCCATTTGTTTGTCATGGCCGTAAGCAAGTATTCAAAGTCGGGCACAAAAGAGCTCAAACACCTGCATATTTACATATTAACAGCAGGAAATCAAGCGATGTCTTAGAATAAACTGGCCAGGATTTCTGTTGTTGTTTTAACTCCTGGTCTGACTCCGACATGCCTGTGACAATGCAGGCGTTACAGCCACTTGCCAACACCAGAGTTTGTTTTCTTCTTCCCTGATGCTGGGGGGAAACTCCCCAGCGCTTTGGCTGCGTTTAAGGAGAAGTAAGAGAAGAAGCAGCTAAAATAAAGCGAGCCAGAAAGGCCGCGCTGCCAAGGATGCACCGGCACACTGTGGAAAGACCCGCCTCGGGGAGGAGAGAGCAGCTCCTCGCTCTGCTCATCCAAGGAAGGAGAGGTTTTGAGGCGCGGGAGCAAGCGGATGGTGGGGTACCCTTGAGCAGCAGCTCCCCCAAAGCAACGACAGGCCCCGGTGGAAACTTCCAGCAGCATCAGTCTGTGACTCCCCGAGCGGACAAGATCCTGTTGCTCTGCGCATCCCCGGGGATCAGAGATAACCACCTCCATCCTTATCTCCCTGCTGCACCCCCAGACCCGGGACGGCTCCCCCAGCTCTGCTCTGCCCTGCCGCCCCCTCACCCCCGTACCACCAGTGCCCGAGGGGAAGGAACCCAAATCCCACTCCACGTCCCATGGGGATGGGGGGGGCGGGGCTGAAATGTTCTTCCCCACACAGCCCCCCCCAGTCCCATTCCTCTCAAATTTGGGGCAGTTCCCTTCACAGCCCCCCCCTCACCCCCACGCGTGGAGGGGGGGGGGTGTCTCCCAGGCCCGGACACCTGCTGCGCCCGCTCCCCACCACCCCAGCCCCCAGGGACCCCCGCAGCAGCCCGGATACCCCCGGGCCCCCACGGCCACGTACCGGGGCACACCCCCCCCATCCCTCCCGGCCCCTCCCGGCGGCGGTAGCGGTCCCCGGGGAGGCGGGCCGAGGTGAACGGGCCCGCCCCCGACCGGGCCCCGGCCCCGGAAGCGCCGCCCGCCCGTCCGCCCGCCCGCCCGGCGCTCGGGGAGGGCGGGCCGGGAAGGCCGCACGCCCCTTCCGGACCCGCTGCCGCTGATGCTGCTCGCCCCTCGCCCCGCCGCCGCCTCCGCCCCCTCCGCTTCAGCGCGCCCGCCCCCGCCGCGGACCCACACAAACCGGCCGGAGCGGCGGCGGCGGCTCCGACCCCCTCACGGCGCCATCTTCCTCCTCCGGGGCCGCCCGGGCACCGCCCTGAGTGACCCGCCTCTCGGCGGCCTCTTGGCCAATCCTCACCCGGCTTGCCGGCGCTGTGGCCAACAGGCGGCGAGATGCTTTATCGCCGGCCAATCCGCCGCGGATCGCCGCTTGATGGGCAGCTCCGCTGAGCAATTAGGACTCGTGATGGAGTGACGGCTCCGCCAATGGGCGCGGACCTCCGAGGTGACGGACGGAAGCGGAGACCCAATGGGAGGGCAGATCTCTGATTGACAGCGCGGCTGGCTAATGGGAGCAAGCTCAGCCTGTCGCCGTCCGCTGATTGATTGACAAACCTTCGAGGCGGAGGAGGCGGACTTCCTCGTGGGCGGGAGCCACCCAAAATCCGCCTCTCGGTTGGTGGCGACCGCCTTGATTGACGTGCAGAGAAGACAATGGGAGACGCGGAGCAGCCGAGCTCCGCTTGTGATTGGCCCCGCGCCCGTGGCGGGGAGGGCGGGGAGTCTGGAACGGTGAAGCCTGATGACGGCAGCGGGGTCCCCGCGGGGGTGGGGAGTCCCGGGGATCTCCGGGGGGGTCCCGGTGTGTGTGTGTGTCCCACCGCAGGCCCCGGCCTGGCCTCTCCTGGGACCCCCCTGGCCCCGTGCGGGTTCCCCGGGCCGGGACCCTCCGTGCCACCGTGGGGGGGGGGCGGTCTGCATCCGTGGGACCGGGGGTGTCACCGGTGCTGCGGCCCCCCAAACCCCGGGGGGCGGGGGGGCTCAGGGCTTTCTACGGTCCCGTGGTTGAGCCCAGGCCGGGCCTCACACCCACCCCCCCCGGCCACAAATGGGGAAACTGAGGCTCCGGGGGGGGCTCCCCCCGGCCCCATTACTGCACCCCTCGGGCTGGGCTGGCGCCCATCACCCGCCCCTCGGGGCTCCCTAGTAGGGTGGTGTGGGGCAGCCCCAGACCCCCACCCGCCAGGCTCTGCACCCTGGGGTGCAGGGGGGGCAGCCAGTGGGGGAGAAAACCGGGGGACACACACACACCCCAAGGCTGGTGTCACCCAGCCCCACCGCTGCTGAAGGACCCCATCACCCCCAGGGGTGGGGGTACCCTGTCTCCCTGCAAGGGCTGGGGTGCCTGGAAGAGTTTGGGGTGCTCAGAGGGGGTCGGGGTGCCCCATCTCCCTGCAGGGATCAGGGTGCTCAGAGGGGTTTGGGGTCCCCAGTCCCCTCACAAGGGTTTGGGGTGCTTGGGTAGGGGGTCAGGGTACTTGGAGGGTGTTGGGGTACCCAGTCCCCTTGCAGGTGTCGGGGTGCCAAAGCGGGGGGGGGGGTTGCCCAGCAGCTGCAACCCACACATCCCCACCCCGAGCTCCCCACGCTCCCACCTCCAAGACCACCCACCCCACTACAGCCCCGCAGCCGAGGGGCCACCAGCCCCCCATGACCGGCTGGGGGGGGGGGTCCCCGACACCCCCCACTCCCCACCCTCCATGCCAGGTCTGCCAGGCCTCGGGGTGCCCAGCTGGCTCCAGCCCCCACGGGACCAGCACCTCCCACTGGAGCCAAATAATTGCTCGGTGCTTTGTTGTGCAGTGTCTATGGCCCCGGGGCCTTCATTTGTGGGAACTTGCTGTGGCGAGTGCCTCCCTTTTAATTACCTCCCCTCCTCATGCTCCTGCTTACTCACCGCCTGGCACCGGCGCCTCCGACCCCCGCCTCGGCCCCCGGCCCCTCGCCATCCCGGCCTCGGTGGCACATTTCGGGGTGCCGTGTGCCGCGACGGGATGGTTAGAGCAAGCCGGCGTGCCTGGGTCCTCATCCTGCCGTGGGGCGAAAGCAGGTGGGGACCCGGTCCCGGCACGGCAGGTGGAAGGGGAAGGTTGGGGTTGGGTGCCCGGCGGGGTACCCCTGGGTGGGGGCCGCCCACGGCCACCCCCGGGACCCGGCTCCGGCCAAGCTCGTAAATGCTGCGGGAGGCACCGCAGCCACCGACGCTCCCGACGCCGCGACGGCGTCGTCCTCCGCGTGCCAGGGGCACGGGGACGCGCACGTGTGGGACGCGGCTACGCCGTGGTGCTGCCTGCTCCCTATCCCGTTTACAATCCCGCAGCCTAGGAGTAGGACCCCACAGCCTGGCACTGCAGGGGGGATGCCCTGGGGTCCCCATCCGGCATTGCTACCCTCCTGGGAGGGGACCCCGGTGCGGGGGTCCCCGCGGGCTCAGCCTGGAGCAGGCTGCACCCCAGCCGTGCCGGAGCGAGGAAGGGGAGCAGGGCCAGCCCCACGGAGGGACCCCAGGCAGCCGGCAGTTGGCGGAAGGCAGCGATGCCCAAGGGCCACCGCCTGGCCAGGCGCCCGCGCGGCCTCGGCTCCGCTCCCGGCGCTCCCGCCCCGGCTGCCGGGGCAAGTCCCAGCCTGCCGCTCCCTGCCTCAGTTTCCCCAGGCGGACAGTGACGCCGGCTCTCGGCTGTGAGCCCAGCACGGACGCGAGCGCGAGCACGATCACTGTCATCGTCCCTGGGAAAGGGCCATCCCCATGGCCCCGACCATGCCACCTCTGTGCAGTGAGGCTGGGATGGGGGCAAGGGTCTGTGAAGCGAGATGGGGGACAGGGACACACAGGTTGGCACAGCAAGGCTGGGATGGGGACAGGAGGACAAGGGCTGTGAAGCGAGACAGGGGACTGGAACACACGATTGGGACAGCAAGGCTGGGACAGGGACATGGGGGACAGGGACAAGGGTCTGTGCAGCCAGGCAGGGGGCGAGGACTCAGGTTGGCACAGCAAGGCTGGGATGGGGACATGGGGACATGGGGATACAGGGACACAGGTCCATGCAGTGAGGTTGGGACAGGGGCACAGGTGTGCACAGAGAGGCAGGGGACAGGGACACACAGGTTGGCACAGCAAGGCTGGGGTGGGGATATGGCTATATGGGGACATGGGGACACAGGGACACAGGTCCACGCAGTGAGGCGGGGACCCCTGCAGAGCCAGGCTGCACCAGGAGGACCTGGAGGACCCAGAGGACCAGGAGCTGTGACACAGGGCGAGGGCACACCATCCCCTGCGGTCCCCATCCCCACAGTCCCCATCCCCAAGCCCCCTGCCACCCACTCCATGCCCCGTGCCAGCTGGATGCGCCCTGGCACGGGAAGCGCACCCAAGCCCACGCTCAATTACGGCAATTACGGCACCTCCTCAACCGCCAGCCCATCCCCGTGCCTGGCCAAGGTCGTTAACCATTCCTAATGGTTTCTTCGGAGAATTAGAAAGTGGTTTTGTGTAGGCTCTTCCCGGGGTGCAGCGAGCAAGGGGGGACGGTGCCGTCACCACTCCCCGGGGGCTTGGCATCCGCCCGGCGCTGCCTCCCACCCCTTCGGTCCCGCCGGGAGCAGAGCTGCTCCCATGCCAGCCCCCAACTCCCCCAAGCCCTGCAGGGCCACTGGGGATGGGGACGGGCTGGCTTGGGGCCCCGTGGGCTGGGGGGTGGCTGGGTGCCCCCCGGTCAGCCCTGACACTGAGGGGGTCCCAACACAGCCCTGTGCTGGGAGGAGGCGACGGTGGCACGACTGGGTGGACCCTGTCCCTGGTGTGGTTTTGTGGCCCTGGCCCCCATGGCAGCCACATGTCCCTGTCCCCGGTGGCAGCCGCATCTTCCTGTTCCCAGTGTGGCCATGTGTCCCCAATCCTGATTCAGCACTGTGTCCCCATCCCCAGTGCAGGCACGCGTCCCTGTTCCCAGTGCCGCTGTGTGTCCCCATCCCCAGTGCAGCTGTGTGTCCCATCCCCAGTGCAGCCCAGTGTCCCCGTCTCCAGTGCAGCTGCACGTCCCATCCCTCGTACAGCCCAGTGTCCCATCCCTGGTGCAACCGTGTGTCCCTGTCCCCGATGGATCCACATGTCCCCATCCCCGGTGCGCGATGCCGGGCGCTTCCCCACCTCCGTGCCAGGCAGGTTTCCCCACACGGTGACTGACAGCTGGGCCGGTTGGGCGCAGATAGGCAAAGAGATTACATGGGGCTAATTAAAAGCCGTATTTAAAACTACACCGAGCCGTCAGCTCCGTCGCCACGTCGCAGAGGTCGAGTCCCGACAGTAATTCCTGCTCCCGGTAAGAAACGCTCCCTCGGGGCACGCCGCGACCTGGCACGCACTGCGGGCAGGGGAAGCCTGTCGCGATAATCCCGGTAGATATCTCTGCCAGGCAGGCAGGTGCTCTGCCTTCAGCTTGTCCCCGGGGACCAGGCGGACAGCCCTGTGCCAGCCGTCGTGCCCCCGGGGACGCAGCTACCGCTGCGTCCCCGGGGGCACGACGGCTGGCACAGGGCTGCACCCTCGCCCCCATGATGGCACGGCTTGGGGACGGGGACAGGACCGTGTCCCCCCTGTTTGCTTTAGTGGCCGAAGGGCTGCAGGAGCGATGGGGGCTCTGCTCTCCAGGTGTGGGCATGGGGATTTGGGACCCTGTGCTGGGGGTGAGGGAGGTCCCACTGGGTCCCAGTCTGGGCTGAGGGATGCCATACTGGGTGCCGGTCCCCAGGTTTGCTCAGCCAAGCGCGCATGGGGCTGTGACACCCCCATAGGGACTGTGACCCCCCCCATGGGGCTATGAGCACCCAGGGCCACCCTGGTCCCTGAGCCACCCAGCATCATCCCCACTGTGCCAGCCCTGGCAGGATCAGGGTCCCCCCCCCCGGCTTCCACCAGCACCCCTGGCTGCACCCCACAGGGGGTTCAGCATCAGCCCAGCGTCACTCCCCCCCCCGGGGCTGTCTGGGTGCGAGGCCAAGGGCAGCACCCCCAAAAACTCAGGGGAGGATCCGGGTGCTTCGGCTTTCCCCGTCTGAGGCCCCGCGGCCACTGCCCCAGGCTCCCCCCAGGCTGGGGCGACCCAGACGGCGCAGCCCTGTGGCACCCACTGCAGACCCCCTCCGGGCACCCCCCCCCAGGCACCCCGCTCTCAGGCACCCAGCCTCCACGGAGCTCAGCACCCACACGCGTGAGTGGGTGCACGCAGGCAGCGGGTGCAGGCACACATGGACGTGCACACACGCAGGGACCCGGCGCAGCGCGGTGGGGGCTCACACAACAACCCCCGTACACGCAGGCACACGCGTGGACGTGACACCCACTTCAGACACACACACACACACACCGGCATGCACACGCATGCACACGCATGCACACGCATGCACACGCTCCCAGCACCCAGCCGGCCCTGCTCCCCCCACAGACACCAATTTGTTTTATGACAACGGAGGAAATTGCCTCCGTCCGTTCCCCGGAGCCAGGAGCCGTTTGAAGTGCTCTACCCCGGGGCGGGGAGGGGTCTTGGCCATCCCACCGCCCCCCAACATCCTCCTGGAGCCTGGGGGGGGACATCCCTCTGCCTCCATCCCTCCATCCACCTGGTCCTGGGGGGGACCAGAGGTGCCTCTGCCTCCATCCCTCCATCCCTCTGTCCATCCATCCCTCCATGCCCCTGCCCCTATTTTCCCCTGGGGACAGGGGTGTCCCCAACCCCCACGTGCTGTAGGGCTGTGCCCCCCCAGCCTGGTACTGCCCATGCCCTGTGCCAGCTCTTCTCACCCCCCCATCACCCATCAGGGTGCAGTGAGGTCCATGTTCCGCCCCCCCCCGGCATAGCCAGGCCATGCCCAGCTCTGGGGGCAGCAGTGGGATGAGGGCTGGGGACGTGGGGGGAGGCTGCTGCCTTGTGCCCACCCACGCACCGAGGTCCCGGCTGCAGTTTTGGGGAGCACTGACCCCTTCTGCCCCCATCCCGGCTTTGCACTGGACCCAGGACCCCCTCCCGGCCGCTTTTCGGTCCCCCCCCCCGAGCGGCTGAAGAGGCTCCTGCTGCCTGAGCACTCGGGAGGGATTGGAAGCATTTGCCTCTCGCCTTGTAATTTATGCAAATGGGCTCTGTAATTAGCTGTAATTTCAAGGCACGGCTTGGGGTTTCAGACGCTCAGTGGCGAGGAGAACCCCCCCCCGAAATCTTCCAGCATCGGCGCAATTTCCTCCCCATGTGTGGTCCCAGCTGGGGCTCCAGCTCCTCTAGAGGTGGGTCCGGGACCCCCCGGCCCCCCCGAGACCCCCAGCCCCTGCCGGTCCCCATGGCCCTGTGCCACTGCCCCATGCAGCCGCAGGCTCTCAGCCCCCCCCTGTCCCCAGCCGCGTCCTGGCAGCTCCTTCCCCCCCAGCCCAGGAGCGGTGTTTTGGGATGGGTCTGGAAGATCCCGGGGGGGGTCTTGGGGCCCAGTGCTGGTGGCATGAGCGGGTCAGGACCTTCCCAGGTCCCCATCACCAGAGAAGGCACACGGTGTCCCACATCCTCCTGCCCTGCAGCCCCTCCATGGCCCAGGGCTGGCAGGGAGAGGGGCCACACCGGCAACTGGTAGGAGAGGAGTCACAGCAGTTGGCACCTGGGACCCCCGGCCAGGGACCCGTCTCCGTCCCGCACCACCAGTCCCTGAAGCACTGGGGAGACTGGGAGGAGACCCCGGACCAAAGGGTTGCGGGCCGTGCCACATGTGCACGATGTGCAGGGAAAGGTGCATCCGTCCTGGCGGCCGAGGGGGAGCTGGGGACCGGGGAACATCTGGGCCAGCGTCCCCACCGTGGGGTCCCTGCTCCCTGTGGCAGCATAGCCAGGACGGGGACTGGGATCATGCTGGGGATCGGTCTGGCCGGTGCCCAGAGCTGTACATGCAAAGTCTGCAAGCTGCTCCCTGCCCCGGAGAGCTGCTGGCGGCCGTGATATGGCGCCTGGGAGGCAGCCGGGGAGCCCAGGGCCACCACCCTGGCCCGAACAGCTTTTGGGTGTCCCCAAGCTGGAGCATCCCCCTTCCCTACAGCTGCGGGAATGGCCCCCAGCACCTCCCAGGCAGGCACAGGGGGGGAGGAGAGGCAGCAAGACCCTGGGGCTGGGGTCCCCCTGCATCCCCCCACAACCTGCATGTGCCCCAGAGAGAATTTGAGCACCGGAGCATGTGTTCGCCACCATCAAAGTACAGCCAAGCCCCCATCAGCAGCTTGCCCTGCTGCCTGCCCTGCCCTTGCCCATCCCAGAGTCCCCATCCCGGGGTCCCCATCCCGCTGCCTGGCCAAGCCATGGGGCCACGCTCACCCCACAGGCAGCCGCGTTTCGGCAGCGGCGGTGGAGCCGTCCCTGGGATGATGAAAACCAGGAGAGTTTTCCCCAGGGCGAAGGAGTTCCCTGCGCCCTCCGCCCGGCCGGGCGCTTGGCAAGCATGCCGGGGAGATGCGGGCTCCCACGCGCCAGCATGCCGGGCTCGGCCGGCCGGGTTCGTGGTGCTGCCGGCCGAGGTCCTGGCTCTGGCGAGGCACTCACACCTTTTCCCATGGGTTTTGGAGAGGAGCGGGCTTCCCCCAGGGCCACGAGGGTCCCTGTGGGTTTGTGGCCGCCAGCAGCCAGCCCAGTGCCAGCCCAGGGATTTTGGCCGTGGAAATGGGGACACAACGCCCCAGTGATTAAGTGGCTCCTCTGGCCACGGCGTTGCCGCCTGGCAGCTCCTGGGGCTTCTCCCTCCTGGCAGCCCCTGGCACTGGCAGCCTTGGCGATGGGGGCCGGGAGGGTTGGATGCCCCCAGCCAAGAGGGGACAGGCTCAGCTGGACCCTTTTGGGCTTCCCCAAATCCATCTGGGTCATGGTGTGTCCTGCCATCAGCATCCCACTCCCTCCTGCCGTGGGTCCAGCTCTGGCCCCAAAACTTGGCCCCCACGCCTGTCCCCATCCCATTTACCCCATGGCACAGAGATGAGCCCCAACGGGGGTCACTGAGTCCCCCCACCGGGACGGGCCACGTCCCTGGAGGCAGGAGCGGACAGCCACATTTGGGTGCCATCCCCAGGCAGAGGAGGCCGGGGGGGGGGGACAGACACACACAGCCGGGATGCCCGAGGGTCCCCGGGGGGTGGGTGGGTGGGTTTGGCAGGAGGGCGACAGGAGGAGGGCGGCCACGGGCGCGGGAGGGTAGGCGGTTGTTTCTTTCTTCTTTAATTACCCCCCTTCGTTTGCGGTGTCTGCTGCGAACTTCCCGTCCCCTCCCTCCGCTTTCATGAGCCGGATCCTGGGACCGGGACCAGGCTCCTGTCAAAAGCGGCGGGGTTGGGGCTCTCTGCCTCCAAGGGTTAAAATCACCTGGGCCGGGGAGGGGTGGAGCTGGGACGGTGGGGAGGAGGGAAGAGCCGGGAGCCGGGCTGGGACCCAGCCATTCCTGCTCGCCCGGCCCAGTGGGTGCCCCGTCCCTGGGGAGCCGCGCGGGTCCCTCGGGGTCCCCTCGGGAGTCAGCGCCCACGCCACGCCGATGAGGACGGAGCCGCCGGGAGCTCGCTGCCCTTAGACCCGTACGTACCCCCCCCCCCTTCCCCAAACAACACACCCCCCCACCCCCGACTCCATCCCGTCGGTGCTGCCCCGCTTCCCATCGCCACCGACCGTCGGGGCGGCGGGAGGGTGGGTGGTGGCGGGGCGGGGGGGGGACGGACGGACACCTTCGGCGGGGACCCTCGACCGGGTCAGGGATCCACGGTCGTCCCGACCGGCGGCTGGGAACGTGCTGCTGGCGGCTCCGCCGTCCCGGCCCAGCCCAGCCCCGGCAAGTCTTTGCTTGCCGCCCCACCGCGTCCACTGGCCACCGAGCCCCGAGGCTCCCGGCCCCTTCGCTTCCCGCGACGCCCTGCTGTGTCCCGTGTCCCCCCCTTCCCCTTCATTTACAACGAGAAGCCCTTTCCCGTGGGGCTGAGACCCCACGCCAACCCCGCAGGGACCCCACGAGGGTGCGAGGCAGGGGGCTGGGTGGGCTGGGCCACCCCCCGCACCGCCACCGGTGCTGTGTCCCCTCCTTCGTGTGTGTGTCCCCCCCCACGTCCGTCCTCCTCTCAAAGCCCCGGGGAGTTTCGCTCCGGCCCCGGGGAGCGTTGCTGTGGGTCGGGCGGTGGGGTTTAACCTCCCCGACCCGACGGCATCAGCTCCGGAATCCATCAGCATCAACCTAGAACCCTCAGCATCAACCCCAAACCCACGGCATCACCCCCTTAAACCCGCAGCATCGCCCTAAAACCGCAACATCACCCTAAATCCACGGTACCCGCCCTTGACCGTCGTCCCCGAACCAACCGTCGGGGTTTCCCCCCCGAAGCCTGGCCGGGCAAGAGCTGGGGCTGAGGGCTGAGGGCAGCGCTGCCTGCCCAGCCCTGCCGCGGGGTGAGGCACTGGTTGGAGCTGGGAGACGGGCAGAGCCGCCTCTGCCCAGCCTGGACCGTGACTCACGGGACGCATCACTCGCCGGTGCCTCAGTTTCCCTGCGGTGAAATGGCCAACGCGTCGTCGAGCCCCGCCAAAGAGGGGAGACGCTGGGAGCCCCTGGGGTTTTTTGGGTTTTGGGTTTTGGTTTTTTTTTTTTTGGTCATCATTCCCGGATGGAAAAACGCCTCTGGGGAATTATCCACGCGTGGCTGGGGCAGCTGAGCAGGGCAGGGCCAAGGCGGGGGGTCTTTCCAGCTCCCCCCCTCCTCCTTCCCTATCCCAGCACTGGTCCCTGTTCTCTGGCTTCAGAGCTGGGAAGGGTGTAGCCGCGGTGGAGATGGTGTGACCTGGCTGCGGGTCTCGGTGCCCGTGGTGGTGCTGCAGCTGGGGGGCTTGGTCCCGGTGGGACCCCTGAGCTGAGGGGGGATGTTTGGGAGTGGGGTGCGCCAGGAGAGCCACGGTTGTTGCTGCCTGGAGCTCGCTGTGGTGTGGCCATGCCAGGTCTGCGTCGGGTGGGACCTGTCTGGGACCCCATGGAGGGTCCCTTCTCCTCTCGTCGGGTTTGGGGGGCTGGAGGATGTCCTTGCCAGATCCCCTCTGTCCCCAGATCTAGGGAGGCCCTGTGCAGTGCCAGCTGCCACCCCAAAGCCCAGTGTCGGGTTGTGACCATGGGGTTTTGTGGTTTTGCCCCCAGTCTCAAACAGTCAGGGAGCAGGGGGCTGGGAGGGCTCAGGACCCCACTGGGGACCACTGCTGGGTGGGAGCGATGGACCCCCTCGGTGCCAGCCCTCTCCTACCCCACTGACATCCCCAGGAGGCAAGCACAGTCCCCAGGATCTGGCCCCAAAATTGGTGCCAATCCTCCCCCAGGGTTGGGGTGGGCAGAGCTGAGCCCCCCCTGGGGAGCAGCACCCCAAAACCTACTCGGGCTGCCGGTCCCTGGGGGCTCGTCCCCCCCTCAACCACCCCAACACCAGCTTGAGGCTGAGCTCCCGCGGGTGCTTTGGTGTTGCAGGTGGAGGTGGGTCCTGTCGGGGGGATTTTGGAACCCCCCATCTCCCACCCCTATCCTTGGGGTCTCCTTGCCCTCCTCAGTGCTGCCTGGCAGGGGACAATGGTGTCCCCATGCAACTGGGGGAGTCTTCAGCATCGGGGACCCCCTCCCTGCCCTAGGCTCATAGTGCCGGGGCTGGGGGGGCTCTGGGGGTCTGGCCCCTTTGCGCAGGGGATCCCTCACCCTAAAAATTTCAGCACCCCCCGGGTGTCTCCTGGGGGTCTGTCCCTGTCCCACACAGGCTGAGGGTGGTGGGGGGACGGTGTGGGGGTGGCTGGGAGCAGGCGACGGTGGTGGGAGGGGATGGTGGGGGTTTGCGGGAAGGGGGGGGTCTCGGCCGCCCCCCACCGTGGCGCCGGTGGGAAGTCGGGGGGCGGGAGCCGGTGGCGGCAGGTGGATTTCGACACCGGGGTGGGGCCCGTCCCCAGTGGGGTTTGTACAGCTCCCAGTGAGTCACGGCCGCCATGCTGGGGAGGCAGCGGGTGCCTCGGGGTCCGGGGGCCTAGTGGGTGCCCTGGGGGTCTAGGGCTGTGGGCGAAGCCAGCCCAGAGCCTGGCTTCAAAGGGCTGCCGGCGGCTCGGTTCCGGGCCTCCGCTGCCTTCCCGCAGCTGGCTCTGCTCCCCCATCCTGCTGCCAATCAGCCTGGGGCTGCAGCCCCCCCCCGGCTGTGTTTTGTGTCCCCCCCCCGCGGCAGCCTGGGGGTCCCCAGCTGGGCTGAGGTCTTGGGGCAGCAGCAGAGCTGGGGGTGATCGTTTCCCAGCCCGGCTGGGGTGTAGGAGGACCAGGGTGGACTCGTGGGTGCTGTGTCCCCCCCCGTGGTTGGGACATGGGCTTGGGGACCCCACTCATGTCCCCTTGGGGACCCTGGCTGTGTTGGAGGGACATGGTCCGGGAGGTGACGAGGCAGATGCTGGCGGCTTCCTTAGATTTTGGAATTAGGCACCAACCCCTTTGGGCCACAGACATGACCCACCGGCACTGGGTCTGTGCCAGGGGCTGGCACAGGGTCCATAGGGGCACGGGGACGGGTGCTAAGGTGTCCCCCCGACCTGGTGCCACCATCCTGGTGTCACGCTGGGCTGCGGAGCAGAGAAACCCCTGTAGCGGAGCTGGGGTGTCCCCCAAATTGCAGGTGACGGGGTGATGGGTACTGGGGACGCTGTCACCAGTGGCATGGCGGGACCATGACGGTGCAGGAAAGGAATCGGTGCCGGGACCATCCCGGGTGCCAAACCCCTCCCTGTGCCAGCGTGCACAGGGGCAGGGGGGTTAGGAGGTGTGCCCCCCCTCTTCTCACCGCTCTTCTCTCCCCCCACCTCCCCTCCCATCCCTCTTTGGCCCTGCAGGTCTGTCTGCGCCACCGCCCCGCGCCGCTCGGCAATGCTCACAGCGGTCTGCGGCTCTTTGGGGACTCAGCCCTCCGACGCACCCCGTGCCTCCCCGAGCCACCTGGACCTGCAGCCGCTGCAGCCCTTCCAGCCCCACGGCAGCACCGCGGCGGGTGCCGCCGACTTCGCCTCCCCGTTGCCCCCGCCGGAGCTGCCGTTGGCGGGTCCCGACGCCGCCACCTTTGCCACCCCCGGCACCTACGAGCCCCATGGCCCCCCGCGGTTAGAGCTGCCCGCCGACGGCCCCGCCGCCCCCGGCGCTTACGCCAAGTTGTTGCCGGCCGCCCCGGACATGGCGCATCCCTACGAGCCTTGGTTTCGGCCCCCCCATCCCGGCGCCCCTGGCGAGGAAGGAAACGTCAACTGGTGGGACCTCCATGCCGGAGCCAGCTGGATGGAGCTGCCCCCCGGGCAGGGCGCGGGGCTGCAAGTGCCCGGGCACCCCGGGCTGCCGCCAGCCCTGGGGGGGTACGGCGGGGGGGAGCACCAACTCTGCGCCCCCCCCGCCCACCTGCTGCCTCCCCCCACCCAGCATCTCCTGGGACCGGAGGGGGCGAAGGCGCTGGAGGGACCCCCCGAACCCCGGGGTCCGGAGGCAGAGGGCGGCGGGCGGCCGAAAGGTGCCCGTCGTGCCGTGCCGCGGGGCGGGGGGCAAGCGGCGTGTCGTTGCCCCAACTGCCAGGAGGCGGAAAGGGGGGGTCCCTGCCCCGAGGGGGTGAAACGCAAGCACCTACACAACTGCCACATCCCCGGCTGCGGGAAAGCCTACGCCAAGACCTCCCACCTGAAAGCCCACCTGCGTTGGCACAGCGGCGACCGACCCTTCGTCTGCAACTGGCTTTTTTGCGGCAAACGCTTCACCCGCTCCGACGAGCTGCAGCGGCACCTCCAGACCCACACCGGCGCCAAGAAATTCGCCTGTCCCGTCTGCGGCCGCGTCTTCATGCGCAGCGACCACCTGGGCAAGCACATGAAGACGCACGATGGGGGCAAAGACGGGGGCGAACCTGAGGTCAAGGGCGCCGGGGACCCGTCGGCCGGCAAGGGAGGCAAGAGGGAGTCCGAGGGGGGTAACGCCACCTCCACAAACTGAGCTGCTGAGCCCCCGGGGGGGACACGGATGGAGGTGGGGAGGACCCCGGGTGGGGGCCAGGGGGACCCTTCGGGGCTGGTCTTCGAAGGGTTTTGGGTTGGGGGGTGGGTGGGGGTGCAGGGCTGGCCCCTTGTGCTCGAAGCGGTGGCGAGGAGGGGGACAACTCCGGTGACACAACCCCGTCCCCCCGCTGCGGCGGTGCCGGTTGGGGAGCGCCGGAGCTGCTGCCCCGCGGCGGTTTCACTTGTCCCGCTCCCGTTCTCCCGCCCCGGTTTCCCCCCCCCTCCCCATCCTCCCCGTCCTCCCCCGGCTTCCCAAATCTTTTTTTTTTTTTCGGGAGGCTGCTGGCAGGCGGCAGGGCTGTTTGGGAGGAACATCAATGGGAGCCGAAGGAGCAGGCGCTGCCTGGGCACGTCCAGCCCAAAGGGGAGGAAGGAGAAGGAGAAAGGGAGAGAGGAGAAACCCGGGAGCCTTTGCTAGGGGAGGGCGGCTGCAGCCTCTGGGCCCCCTCCCCGTGGTCCCCCCCAAACCCTTGGCGTCCCGAGCAGGACTCCCCCACGCCAGCCCCGCTCTTTTGCCACCCATGAGGTTTTGTCATCCCCAGGGGGGCACACAGGGGCTCAGGGGGTGCCCACGGTCCCCAGCCCCACCGGGGGATGCTTGGCTTGGTGGGAGTCCCGCATCCCTGGAGCCCCGCTTTGGCTGGGCTCTTGGAGGTGCGACCCCCTGGTTTTTTGGCCCAAACGGAGGCTAAAATGGGAAAAAAGAAGTCCTGCTTGAATGTGAGCCGTGGGGGGGGGCCGTGGGGGGCCGCGGCGGGCGCGTGGCGCGGCGGCGGGCGGTTGCCCAAGCGCACACCTGCAGCTTTCCCACACCCACCGCCGCCGTCGCGGCCCCGGGCGGGAAGCACACGAGGCGGCCGCGGCCCCGGGAGAGCCGGGGCGGCCACATTCCTCTGGCCTGGCACGGCCATGCTGCCCGACGCCCCGCGACCCCCGCCTCCCCCTCCGGCACCCCGTTGCGGTCCCTTCCTGGGGACCCCATTGGGGACCACAGCCATCCCCCCCGTGCATGCTACAGGTCCCTCGGGGACCCCGTATCTCCAGGGGACCCCCGCTGTCCCCCCATGCATGCTGCCCGTCCCCCTGTGGCCCCGTAGCCGTCCCTCCCCGGGATCCCGTATCTCCAGGGGACGTCTGCCTGTCCCCCCCGTGCATGCTGCCTGTCCCCCCGGGGACCCCATAACTGTCCCTTCCCATGTCCCTGTATCTCCTAGGGACACCCCAGGGCATCCCCCACCAGGGATCCCCTAACTTTCCTCCCCTGGGGCCACCCCCTTTCCCCAGGGTACCCCGTATCTGTCCTTCACCCCTGGCTGGCGGTCCACAAAACTTGGTTTTTAGACCTTTTGGGTCTTATCCCCCCGATTTTGGCAGAACCCCTTGGACACAGAAGGAGATGCTGAACCTGGGACCTGGGGGGGGGGGGTGTTGGGGGGCAGCACTGGGGCCGGGTGGGATTGGGCTCGCAGGCTGCTCGGGGCACCCAGGGGTCCCCTGGCTCTGCCCCCCAGTCGGCACCAGTTCACACCAGTTGGGAATCTGGGGAGGGGGGAAGATTTGGGGGGGCCAATCTCCCAGCATGGCCCCATCCTGGAGGCCCTGGGGGGGGCCGAGTCTGGGGCTGCAGGGGCTGCCTGGGCTTGGAGCACCCTGGGGTGCGGGGGAGGAAGGGGTGGAGGTGAAGTCAAGTGGGGTCCGTGCCCAAAGGGCGCCCCAAGGCCTTCGGTTTTGATTGTTTTATTATTATTATTAATTATTAATTATTATTATTATTAATAATTATTATTTTATTAAGGTGAAGCCAGGCTTTGCCACTTGGGCAGAGTGGATGTCTCGGGCCGAAGCTGTGGCCGTGGGCCTTATGGATGGGGAGTAGGGGGTAGGACCCCTCAAAGGGTCCCGTCCCCGTCCCCGTCCCTGTCCCCGTCCCCATCGGTGCGCAAGGGGCCGATGGCAGCCCCAGCGCGCCGTGGGGCCAGGGATGAGCTGTGGGGCTGGAGAAACCCAGCACGAGGTGAAGTCTCGCTGAGGGGGTCCGCAGGGACGTGTCCCCAGCCCCAGCATGGCCACCACCGTCCCACCACCGCAGGACTCGGGTGACCTGGGCTGCCCGCAGCTCTTGAAGGATGTCCCCGACTCCGGCATTTGCCTTTTCCAGCACAAAATTCCCCTTCAGTGCCCCCAGCTGGGATTTCATCTCCCGAGGGGACCCCGGGGGGACTCGGGACCCTCCCCAGGGTGCCGCAGCATCACGCCGGTGCCCCCCCCCCCCAGATTTTGGTAGCCAAGCCTGGCTCCTGCAGCAGTCGGGGGCTCCGGCGTGTTTGGCTGGGGGGACCCCAAGGGTGCGCTGGGGAGGGGGTCCCATGGCGATGCCGGGGCTCGGGGCTCAGCCTCACCTTGCTGCCCCCCACCCAGCTCAGAGCCGGGGGGGGCTGCGAGGAGAGGCCCCAGGTGTGCTCTGCCCCCGCACCCCCCCCCCGGGGCTCTGCCTGCCGCGATGGGGCAATGAAGGCTGTAAAACCGGGTGGGGAAGGATGGAGGCTGGCTCCCACCCGCCGAAACCAGTCCAGCCTGCTGCGGCGTGGGGATCCCGGCCCTGCACCCCGAACCACCGCGTCTCCCACCCCCGAGCCACCTCCCCGGGGCAGGGAGGAACCGGCCAAGCCGGGGGCCCCGGGCGTCCCCCCACCGAGCACCAGCCCCGGGCAGAGGGGGGGAGATGAAGCTTAGGGGGGGTGAAAGGGAATGGGGAACCCCGGGAGCAGGGTGGCCTGAGGGGTGCTGAGGCCAGGGGTGAGGGGTGTCCCCCCCCACCCGGTGAAGGGAGTGTTTGTGCTGTGAAGAGGCTGCAGGGCTGTAGGTTTGGGTTTTGTACTGGAATAAACGCCGCGTGTTTTCCACCCTCCGGCTCTCCGGCTCCCTCTCTCCCAAGGGACCCAAGCATCTGGCACCCCGACCCCCTCCCCATCTCCACCAAGGGACCCAGGTGTCCAGCACCCTGACCCCCACCCATCTCCGCCAAGGGATCCAGGTGTCCAGCACCCTGACCCCCACCCATCTCCGCCAAGGGATCCAGGCATTAGGCACCCTGATCCCCCTCCCCATTTCTGCCAAGGGACCCAGGTGTCCAGCACCCCGACCCCCCCCCATCTCCACCAAGGGACCCAGACATCAGGCACCCCGACCCCCTCCCATCTCCACCAAGGGACCCAGACATCAGGCACCCCGACCCCCCCCCATCTCCACCAAGGGACCCAGACATCCAGCACCCCGACCCCCACCCTGGCCACGGGTGTCCAGAGCTGCTCGGGATGGGGATGCAGGAGGGTGCTGGGGGGGGGGGGGGTGACCGAGTTGAGGACCAGCTGACTACCCCCCCCCCGAGGGTCGCATCCTGACCTGGCCTCACACGCCAGGACGGACACACACCGGGCGGACACCCAGGGTCCCCCCCCCTTGCTGCGGGCAGGGTGCTGCCCGGCAGGTCTGCCTGCATACCGCGGGGCGGGCGTGCCGAGTGGGGTGCTGCCCACGGGGGATGCTGCCCACGGGGGACTCTGCCCCCCCCACCTCATACCCGAATCCCCCGTCCCTGCCCCACGGGGGGGGGGTGGGTCCTGGGACCCCCGTCCCCGGGCTCCACTGGGCTCCGGTCCCCCCCCACTCCCGGCCCCACGGAGGTGCCGGTGCCGGTCCCCGCTCGCTGCCGCCGTGCGGCCTCCGGCCACGGGGCGCCGCCGTCGGGACGGGACGGAACGACGGGACGGGACGGCGGAACCGGGCGGTGGCGGCGGTGCGGGAGGAGCGGCAGGTCCGTGGGGCCGGGACGCGGGGGTGGGGGTGTCTCTCGGGAAGGAGATTTCGGCGGGGGGGGGGGTGGGTGTCCCGGGCGGGGGTCCCGTCCGCGGTCGGTGCAAGAGGTCCCGGTTACTGGGGCTGCGCGGGCGGACGGCTGCGGTCGGTGCAGAGCTGCGGGGTGCCGGGGCAGGAGGTGCCCCCCCCGGTGCCTGATGTGTGTCCCCCCCCCAGATCCAGGGACCACGTCATCCCCCCAGCCGCGTCCCCCAAACCCCCCCGTCTCCCCAGCCCCAAAGGGACCTTGGGGGACACATCCAGGACAGGGACAAGGGGGTGACATACCCTTCGGTGCCCCCCCCCCACGGCCCCCCCCCCCCGGCCCCTCCGCCCGGTTTAGGATGGCGGAGCGGGATCCCACGCCCTCGTCCTGTGACTGCTTCGTGGCGCTGCCGCCGCACACCGCAGCGCCCGTCGTCATCTTCGGCAAAAACGCTGACCGGCCGCGTCACGAGGTCCAGGAGGTTGTCTACGTCCCTGCTGCCGTCCACCAGCCCGGGGACAAAGTCCAGGTGAGACCGTGACGAAGCCGAGCCGGCCATGGGGGACGGTGCACCGAGTGCGCCAGGTCTCAGCTCAGCCCCTCTCTGTGTGTGTCCCCCCCCCGACAGTGCACCTACCTGGAGATCGAGCAGGCGGAGAGAACCCACGCGGTGGTGCTGAGCCGTCCTGCCTGGCTGTGGGGTGCCGAGATGGGTGCCAACGAACACGGTGTCTGCGTGGGCAATGAGGGCGTCTGGACCCGTGAGCCCCTGGGGGAGGACGAGGCGCTGCTGGGGATGGACCTGGTGAGGTGAGGACAGTGTCGTGTGTGTCCCCTGCCCCGGCCACCCCGTGCCGTCACCCACCGCTGGCCGACGGGGTGCTGCCGGCGCGGCAGGCTGGGTTTGGAGCGGGGCAGTTCTGCCCGGGAGGCCCTGGAGGTGATGGTGGCATTGCTGGAGCGCTACGGCCAGGGTGGGAGCTGCAAGGAGGAGCCGGTCCCCTTCGTCTACCACAACACCTTCCTGCTGGCTGACCGCGTCGAGGCCTGGGTGCTGGAGACGGCTGGCCGGTACTGGGCAGCCCAGCAGATCCGAGGTGAGCGGGCTCTGGTTGTACTGGGAGGATGGGGAGCCCTTTGTCCCCTCCAACCTGACCCCCTCTCCGGCCTTCGCAGAGGGCAGCCGCAACATCTCCAACCAGCTTAGCATCGGGAGAGAGATCACGGCCGAGCACGCGGGGCTGCGGCAGCGAGCCCGCAGCCAGGGCTGGTGGAGCGGGGATGGCGAGTTCAGCTTCGCTGACGTCTTCTCCCTGACGCACCAGCCTGCTCGCATGGAGGCTGCCAAGGCCCGCTACCACGCCGGCAAGGAGCTGCTGCGGCAGCACGCAGGTGACAGGGACAGGGATGGCCACCAATGGCTCACCCTAGCATCTCCCCACTCCCCGTGGCCACAGCAGCTGTGGCTGAGCTGCCGGTGGTGACATGGCTCTGCCTCACCTGCCAGGTCACATCACGGCGGAGACGTTCATGGCCATCCTGCGGGACAAGGCCAGCGGGATCTGCGTGGACTCGGAGGGGTTCCGCACGGCAGGCAGCATGGTGTCCGTTTTGCCCCAAGACCCCACCTTGCCCTGCGTCCACTTCTTCACGGCCACCCCTGACCCCTCCAGGTGAGGACACCGGGGGGGACAGCCCTACTCTGGGGGTGATGGGGACGAGGCAGAGCTGTGCCCCGGGCTGAGTGTCCCCAGGGAGCAGCATCTTGTCCTTGTGCTGGCCAGCCCCAGGGCCCTGGTGCTCCTCTCCGACAGGTCTGTCTTCAAGCCCTTCGTCTTCGTTGCCGGCCTCAAGCCCACGCCGCAGGTGAGATCTCCCACCTTCCGCGACGACCCCGCCAAGCAGATCCCACGCTTCCAGAGCACGGTCGATCGGCGGCACGAGCTCTACCGCCGGCATCAGGCAGCACTGGAGCTGATGGAGAGGGACCAGGTACTGCAGACCCTTCCCCAGCCACTGCTGCCCCGGGACCCTCACTCTGCCCCCAGTGATGTGGGAGGCTGTCGAATTCCCTGAGGGTGCCCGGTCTCAGCTCTCCTCCCTCCTCGACACCTGCAGGAGCGGGGCCAGAAGCTCCTGCAGACACTGCGGGACCTGGAGAAGCAGGGCCTGGAGGGGATGAACGCGCTGCTGGGGGGAACGGTGGCCCCCCGCCCAGAGGAGCTGGCCGACCTCTTCTTTGACTGCGTGGAGGCAGAGATGAAGTTTTACACATAAACCCTGCGCAGGTGGGTGAACTCGGCACCCCCTGCAGCATTGCTCCTGCATAGGGAATGAGAAAACCTTCCCGATGCCTGGCCCCAGCTCCTTGCCTCCTCCCGCCACAGATCTGCCGCTGACGGCGTGGTGGGGAACAGCTTGACCGGCGTTTCCAGCCCCGCCTGGGGGTGCGGAGCCTTCAGACCCCTAACTTGTCCTGGAGGAATTGGCACTTTTGAGGGGTGGCTGTGGCCTGAAATGCGGATGCAGTGGAAAGGAGAGGGACGCAGAGTGGGATTTGGAGTCCTGCCCGCAGCCTGGCATGTCTTTTCCCACCATTAGGCAGAACTGCCTGTGCCCAGCCCCTCTGGGGCTGGCTGTGGGGCTGGGGGCTCCGTGGCAGACAGACGGAAGGTGTAGGAATAAAGAGGCTTTAATCCCAACCATGTGGTGCCATGCTGGTGTGGGGTATTCGGGGTAACTTCCTATTTTTTGCTCCTTTGGTGCGAGCCTTCTCCTCCAGAGCCTTAGTCCGGGGCTGGCTCCTGCCGGGAGCTTGCTGGGGCTGCAGGCAGGCGTGCTGCCCGCCAGGTCCTGGCAGGGGTGGCAGCCACATCCCCAGTTTCGCTTGGGGATGGGGCTGAGACCGCCTGGGTCCTGGGGTTGTGATGCAGGCTGCTCCCTTCCGGCCTGGGCTCAGCTGTGCAGGCGGCAGCAGCAGACCCCGACACTCCTGCAGCTCTTCCAGACGGGTCCGGTGTTCCTCCAGGGCCTCCCTCCGCCTCCGCCGCGAGCGCCCGGCCAGCTCCCGGTGCAGATCCGCAAAGAAATCTGCCAGAGACGGAGGGAGGGAGGAGAATTACAGGAGACCTGGCATGGCCACCAGAGCTCCCTGCCACTCCTCTCACCCTTGGGGACAGAGGGACCGGCCTGCTTAACCCCCAAGCATGCAACATGTCCTGCTTCCGTCTGGGCACCTTTGCCTGCAGTGAAAGGGCCGCTCGGCTCAGAGGGCGACTCGTCATCTTCATCCTCACTGCTGGAAGAGCCTCCTTCCTCCTTTTCCTCACGCACGCTGCCACGGACATGCTGGCCGTCCAGCTGCAGGAGGTGGGGCAGGGCTCCCACCACCAGCTCTCTGCAAACACCAAAGGAAGAGCAGACGTTCCACTGCCATGCAGCATGACCTCGGGGCTGGGAGTGCTTTGGGGTGGCACTGAAGCCCCTGGCACTGTGCCCCCCTGGCACTGTGCCCCCCCAGCACCACACCCCCCTGGCACTGCTCCATGCAGCCCACCACACAGACTGGCCTGGACAGAAGGCAGAGATTCAGTTTTCTGGGGTTTGGGTGGGGGGCTCAGGCTGCATTTGATATTTGGGGGGGGCTGTACCCTGCTGAAAGGCTTGTGTGGTTTGGGGGACTTGCTCTCCCCCTCTGCTCTCCCCCACAGTCTCCCCTGACCCACCTGTATCCATCCTGGTGGGTGCATTCGTTTCCCCTTAAGTCGAGGAGACGGAGGCTGCGGGGCAGCTCATCTGCAGAGACCAAAGGGAAGGCAGAAAGGTGCTGAGGCAGGACCTGAGCCCCTCTCTCTGCCAAACCCCCGTGCCTCCTATCTCCTGCAGCTCTTCACCCACTCCCGAGGTGACAGCCCTGCCGTGGGAAGGAGTCCCTCACCTCACAGGTGAGGAAACTGAGGCAGGGAGGGTGGGAACGTGTATCGCACATACTCCCATGTGAAAACTGAGGGGTTTCCCCTTCCCAGGCCATCACCGTTCCCTTTCTCACCCCTGTCTGCAAGCAGAGGGCCTGGTGCGACAACAGCAACACTACAGAGGAAGGGAGGGAGATATTATCCCTCTGTCCCTCCCTCTTCTGCCAAAAATCACCCACGGGAGGAGCCAACTGAAAGATGCACGAAGGCTTGTCAGGGCTGGAGCAGCTTTGCCATGAGGTTGAAATCCCCAAGTCTGATCTGAGCCACTGAAGTGTTCTGCCGAAGCAGGACACAAGGTGGAAGCAGACACCTGGAGTCTACCAGCAGAAGGGACGGCTCAAACCTGGCCACAGAGCTCCTCTGTTGTCATGCTGGAACACGCAGGCCAGCCCCAGGGTGGCTCTGCTGGGGCTCTGGTTGGGACCTGAGGGTCAGAGGCCCTGGCAAAGCCTGGAGCAAGGGTCTGCCGGCATTTCTCCGGTACCCAAGGCACTTCTCGGGCAGACCCAGACCATGTCCGGACCCATTCCTGCCTCCCACCTGGGTCCAGCGTCTGTATCTGGTTGTGGGACAAGTCCAGGACACGCAGGTGTCGCAGGGTCTGCAAGTTCTCCACTCTGCGGATGCGGTTTCCAGCCAGGGAGAGGAACCTGCAGAGCACAGGGAGGGCAGCAGTGTGAGGTGGGGGGGACGTCACGGCCCCCAGGGTCAGAGCCAGCAGCACCAGGCTGTCAGGGGCTGCAACTCAAACCCCCCCTGGCTCTGCCAAGGGAAGGAGGGAGCCCCACTCTCCTCTGACCATGGAAAGAGATCTCCTTGGGGGCAGGAGCTGCCCATACCGCAGGTTGGGAAAGCAGCCCAGATTCTCAATCTTCTCAATTTGGTTCTGGAAGAAAAAAAAAAAGCAACACGTTTTTCTACTGCATGAAAAATCAGATTTTGGAAGCACCCCAGGATTGCTCCAGCCTCACAGGGGCAACAGGATGTCGCACCATTGCCATGGGAGCTTTATGGAGAGAGTATGGGGCTGCGATGGCACGGAGAGCCTGGCAGAGTTCAGGAAGACCCTAAGGCTCCTCATGTGGATTTGAAAAACACCAAATAGCTGATGCCAGACCCTCACTCGAACTCTGTCCATGACATTGTCATCAGAGGGGACTGCTGCCAGCCCCTCTGGCCATGCAGGGAGGCAAAACCCCGGAGCAGAACTTGGGGTGTTTGTGGTCCCCCTTGAGGTGGCCTTTACCCCCAGGACTAGGGCTGATCTCCACTGCCCCTCACCTGCCATAGTACCTTACCTGCTGCAGGTAGAGGCTGTGAATCTCCCGCAGGCTCTGGAGCCTCCCGATAGCACAGATGTTCTCCCGGTCCAAGCGGACGGTCGAGGGGGACAGCAGCTCCACGGATCTAGAGGAAGGGGGGTGCTCGGGGTGTCCTTTGTGCCCACAGACCCCTCCCTGCCAGCCTGGGTGGTGAAGGTGCGCTCTGTGCAGATTCTCACCGGCTCTCTGGGTGCCGGGGCTCCACCAGGCGAGGCAGGTTCCTCATGGTGATGAGGCTGTCGGTGAGGGTCACCCCCGGGGACGTCTGCTCACAGCCTGTGGGAAACCCAAGGTGACGGGGCCCAGGCCAGCAGGGTCCGGCTCCCTGTACCGTCCCAGGCTGATGCACGTAAGCAGGCCCCACAATGGTTTACTCACCCCCAGGCAGGGTCTCCCCCTGCCCAGCCATGGTGGGGTGCTGTCCCGAGTCTTTGTCCCTTCCTTGGGCCCTTGGGTGGGTGTGTCGCGGGGGCTGGGCCGACCCCACTGCTCTCTGCAAGGAGAAGGGTGCTGAGGCGATGGGGGGCAGAAACCCGCGGACTGGGGGGGTCGGTGGGGACGGGACTGCCGGCCTGGGGGGGATCAGTGCTGGGACTCCCAGGGGGGGCAGAGAGACCCCAGGGCCTGGTGGGACCATGGGGCTGGGATCCTCGGGCTGGGGCCGGAGGTGGGGGGGGGGGTGTCACCGGGCACCCCGAGCTGGGGGGCACAGAGACCCCCGGGCCGGGGCCGGGGCCGGGCTCAGGCGGCGCCCGGGGGCCGGCGGGGCGCAGGCCGCAGCGTGCCCGTTGCTAGGAGACGGGCGGCGCCGGAAGGGGCGGGGCGGAGGGTGCTCTCCCCCCTCCCGTTCGGCACGGCCCGTCCTTTCTGCGCATGCGCGCCGCCAGTCCGCCACCTCCCCACAAGCCTTTGCGCTCCCGCCGCAAAGATGGCGGCGCTGAGGGGAGGAGGCGCGCTATGGCGGCGGGGTGAGGGGCTCCTCACCGGGGTTGGGTGCCTCTGCGGGGCTCGGGCAGGGGCGGGCGGCGATGCCGGGAGGTGGCCTAGCGGGGGAGGGCGTGCATGCGATTCGGCCTGTCCTTGGCCGCTCCTCCGGGGACCCGGGGCCCTGGCGCCGGCCCTGAGCGCTGCCTTTGTGCCCCCCTCTCCGCAGGCTGGCTGCCCGCCTTGCAGCTCGTCCGCCACGGCTCCAAGGCGGTCACCCGGCACTGGAAGGCCATGCACTTCCAGCGCCAGAAGCTGATGGCCGTGACCGAATACCTGGCTCCGCGACCGGCCATCCCACCGCGCTGCCTGGCCCCCAGAAAAGAGAAAGTCGAGGAGGTAATTTTCTGGCGTGTGGCCGTTGTGGGTGTGCGGCTGTAGGGCCTCAGTGTCCGAGGAAACCGAGTGGCTTTGCACGCCCCGTGGGTGTGCTTTCCTCTGCGGATTTAATGGGGGGTCCATGGCTCCAGATCTCCAGGACAGCCCTGCCCCGGCCTTAGCCTGGCCAAGAGCTTTCAGGGGTGTTTGCTGCCCCTTTTCTTCATGTTGTGGGTGGCTGGGAGATGCCCCAGCTGGTAATCCAAGTGCTGGAAACGAGGTGAGTTCCCCATCTGTGGCAGCATCGCATGGCAGTAGGTCCATTTGCAGGGTCAGAATTGGGGGGAGGTGGCAGCCCCTGCCCCTGCGGCCCATCGCTGCCCCCTCCCTTCCTCAGGACAACGGTTATGCCCAGCTGTTACGGCGGCAGGTGGAGGAGGTGTTCCGGGACAATCGGATGATTGCCGTGTGTCAGTACAACTCCATGCCTGGCGAGGACATGGTGCTGATGAAACACTACCTCCGGAAACACAACATTGAGGTCAAATTCGTCCTGAATGAGGTAGGGGCAGAGCTGCTGGGGCAGATCCCCCTGTGGCTGGGGTGGGGGAAGGCAGATGAGTGCTGGGAACGACCACGTGTTGCCTGTTGGGGTGGAAAGCTGCATTTTAAGAGCTGTCTTCCCCAGATTATCAGACCCATGCTGTCACAGTCCAAGTACAAGAATCTCCTCCCTCTCTTTGTGGCACGCAATATCCTGCTGGTGAGCCCGGAAACGAAGGTGAAGGAGATGCTGCGGGTGCTGAAAGGAGTGCCACAGATCAACCTTCTGGGTGAGAACTTCCCCTGCATCCCTGTTAGCCGGTGTCGAGCTCAGGGCTCTCATCTGGCACTGGGGAGAGGTACTTCCTCCGGCATGGTCCACGCTAACGGAGCTGCATCTGTGGGATCGCTGTTGTGTCCGTTAAAATGAAGGGATGGATGGCGAGGGGTGGAAATCCTGCCTGCAGGAGCAAGCCTTTCCTCGTGCGCCTGTGGAAGATGAAAGGGCTCTGGTTCTGGCACCCCATCTCCTGTCCTCAGCTCCGCTCCTTTCTTCCAGGCGCCTGCATCGACAACACCATCCTGAGCAGGCAGGGAGTGGAGAACTTCGCCAAGCTGCCCTCGCTGGAGGCCTCCCAGGGGCAGACAGTGGGTGCCCTGGCCCTCCTGCCCTCCCAGACGTCCTCCCTGCTCCAGGGTGGCTCCGCACACCTCACAGCTCTCCTGGATGAGCACATCCGCCGGCTGCAGGCTGGGGAGATGGGAAGCCCGGATGAGTCCACTCCTGCCCAGACCTCAGGGGCTCACTGACACTGGCCCCCCCTGGGCCCTGTGTGTTGGCCAGGAGTCTGCTCCTTCACTGGCTGCAGTCGGGCAGGGGGTGCGGGTCAGGGATCGAAGGTTTGGCCCCGGGTGGGCAGCCAGCGGTGGGACTGAGGGTCCTGCCGCATCACCGGCCTCTTCGGGGAGCCCTGGCCCTTCCCTTTGCTCCCCACACCCATGGCACCTGGGAGTGTCCTGGCTGCATTTTGGATGCTGTGGAGCCGCAGTCGGAGGCTCGCTGGGATCGGCTGGAGGAGGCAGAGCGCGGTGGGGAGGATGTCGGGTGCTCCAAGCCCCCACGCCCTCTGGAATGGGGTCAGCAATGGGGAGTCTGGCAGCGCTGACCGAGCTGTGTCTGCGGGATCGCTGTCCTGTCCATTAAAGCGTGGTGGTGGAGATGCCGGAGGCCTTGTCTTGGATTTGGGGGGGCGAGGGGGGGGTTCCTACCCCTTGATGCTGTAGGGAGAGGTGGGGAGCAGCTCTGGGGCTCTCCTGGAGCAGAGGGCAGAGTGATGCTGGGGGGGGGGGGGGGTGGATGAGGGAAATCCCAGGGTGAGGGGGGGGCCCAGGGTCCCCCGTGGGGTAGTGCCTTTCCCGGGGGTACCCGTGGTCCGGGTGGGCAGATCCGGTGGGCTGGCGCTGGCCGGGGGGAGCAGGCACAGCCTGGGGGAGAAACCCCCCTGCTCCCTGCGGGAGAGAAGCCATCCCGCCACCGGGATACCGGGGCAGGGGCTCCGGTTCTGTCCGTATTCGGGACGGGACGGAGTCCCGGTATCCCGGCGGACCACCGGTGCTAGAAGTCTCCGGTCCTCCACGGTGCAGGGGGCAGAGCCGAGCGGCTCCGGCCCGCCGCCTCCGCCTCCTTCCGTGTTCCGGTTCCTGCAGCCGCCGGGCAGGATGCGACCGGCCCCGGCTGCCCGCCAGCCGCCCGCCCAGGTGAGCACCGGGGACTCGGTGCTGGAGGTGGGGGGGAGGCTCCAGCCCCGCGCCCCCCCCAACCCCCCCGCCAGGACCCCGGCAACCGGATCAGGCCCCTGCAGCCCGCTGCTCCGGGGGGGGGGTTGACACCTGCGTGGGGCAGGCGGGGGGACACGGGGATGAGCTTTGCCCCACGCAGGGACGAGGCGGGGGGGGTGCGCCGGGTCGGGCTTTGTGCCCCCCCCCCCCCATCCCCCGGTGGGGGGCAGATGGGGCAGCTGGGGACCCCCGGGGGAACCGGCCCAGCCCGTGTCGGGGGGCGGGGGGGTCAGTCCTGCTCCCCGGTAACACCCGTGGGGGGGCTCTGCGGTCTCTGTCAAGCTGGGGAGGGTCGGGGCTGGGGGGAGCCGGGCTGTGGTTATCGGTGCGGCGGTTACCGGTGCTGGGGCTTGGCTGCCGTCCCGGGGTTATCCCAGGACCCAGCCGGGATGCCTGGGTACCCGCAAGGTGTATGGGGGGGGGGGCTTCCCCGTGCCTCAGTTTCCCCCTCCTGTAATTGAGAAGGGCAAAGGGAACACCTTACTGGGGGGGAGCATGGCCTGCCTCTGGGGTGCTGGGACGGACCGGGGCTGATCCTGACGTCTGTACCCCGGGTCGCTCTCCTGGCTGTGCCCACCGCGGGGTTGTCCCACGGTACCGAGTCCTCGGGGTGATGGAGCGGGGCGGCGGGGATGGACTCTGGACCCGCCGAGGCGGGTGGCGGGCAGGCGAGGGCCGGGCGACAGACGCGGTGAGATAAGGTTGGGTGGGTCGAAGGCTTCATCCTGCGCAGAAGCTTCTGGGTCCCAGCCGCAGTCATGTGCGAGGCTCCCTGCTCCTGGGGGGGCAGGAGGATCCCCCCCCACCCCTCGTCCCTGTGAGGGAAGGGATGAAGGTGTCTGGCAGGGCAGGAAACCTGTGGGCAGGGTGGGTGATGTTGTCCATGGACTCCTTGACGTGGCATCCCTTCCTCACAGTGGCACCCACTGCCCGGGCTGTGACAGCCAAGGTCGGACCCCCAGTCCCACAGCAGGGACGGGAGGGGGGGCTTGGCCTGGTCCCCCCATCCCCCTCTGCTTGCCAGCCATGGGCAGCCACGAGAAGGACTCGTCCTCTCCAAAAAGGGCCCTGTCGCGCTCCAACAGCACCGTGTCTTCCAAGCACAGCAGCGTTCAGCAGGTTGGGGGGCTCTGGGCTTGGGGCGGGGGGGGCTCAGCGGGATCCTAGTGGTGCACGCAGGCTGGCCTGGGGGTACCATGAGGCCTCGGGGGGCTTCACCCCACTTTAGGAAGGGTGATACAGAAATGACCCATCCTCTGGGGGTCCCTGGCTGGGGACAAGGCGGGGAGCACCCCGGTACCCCTGGTGCTGAGGGACCCCAATGCTGACCCCTGTCCCCGCAGGGCTCGGAGAGCTGGGAGGTGGTGGAGGAGCCGCGGACGCGGGGCAGCCCGGGCCAGGAGCCGCAGCGGCACGAGGGGTACTTGCTCAAGAAGAGAAAATGGCCCCTAAAGGGCTGGCACAAGGTAACGGGCAGAGCCAGTACCGGGAGCCAGCACCCAGCCGGTCCTGGGTGCTGTGCCCAGCCCTGGGGTGATTTGGCCCCCTGGATAGGGGGGCTGCAGGGACCGGTCTCTGCCCACACCCCCCGCAATAATCGTCCCTCTCTGTTCCCAGAGGTACTTCGTGCTGGAAAATGGCATCCTGAAATATGCCACCACACGCCAGGATGTGAGTGTGGGGCCAGGCTGCATCCATGCAGCCTCCCCGTGGGCTCAGGGTGGGGGAGACCCCATGGCCACTATGAAGAAGGGGGTCTTCGCCCTGACAGGCATCTCCGGGCTCCCCCAGGTCCTCAAGGGCAAACTGCATGGAGCCATCGACATCCGTCAGTCCGTCATGTCTGTCAACAAGAAGGCGCAGCGGGTTGACCTAGACACGGAGGAGAACATCTACCACCTCAAGGTGATGGTGGGGGCTGGAGCCGGGGCTGGGACTTGGATGGGGCTGGGGACATTGGGTCATGTCCCCCCCCCCAACTTGCCCCTGTCCCACAGATCAAGTCCCCGGAGCTCTTCACCAGCTGGGTGAGCAGCCTCTGCTCCCATCACCAGGGCGAGAGGCCCGAGCCCTGCCCCAGGGGGGGTCCCACGGGGAGGACCCCCACCAACGCGCAGGTGGGTGACACCTCGGGGTGACGATGCAAAGCAGTGTCGGGGCACGGGGCTCCTGATGGCAGCCCCGTTGGTGCCCCTTCTCCCCTGCTGCAGGGCCAGTGGACACGGATCCTGCCCTCGGGCAGCGCCCCTGCCCTCTCCACCCTCGCCAGCTCCCGGGACAAGGTGAACGCCTGGCTGAAGGACAGCGAGGGGCTGGAGCGCTGCTCGGCTGGTGAGCAGGACGGGAAGGGATGAATGGGATGGAGGGGATACCCTATCCCCCATCCCTGACCGGGCTCGTTCTGTGCCCGTCGCAGAGCTGTCGGAGTGCCAGGCGAAGCTGCAGGAGCTGACTGGCATGCTGCAGAGCCTGGAGGCCCTGCACCGCATCCCCTCGGCTCCTCTCATCTCCGGCAGCCAGGTAAGCGGGACAGCGGCGGGCACGGGAGCTGAGCATCGCCCAGCGTGGCAGCCCCCCCTTCCTGGGGAGGGTCCGGCTCCAGCCCCCTCCTCTTGCTTACAGCCCTCGGCCGCTGCGGAGAGGCCGAAGAAGGGCAGGAGAACCACCAAGATCTGGTGCACCCAGAGCTTCGCCAAGGATGACACCATCGGCAGGGTGAGGAGGAGCGGGTGTCCTGCCAAACTCTGCCGGCCGCTGGCTGAGCCGCTGCCCGGGGACGGAGCCCCCTGCGACCCTGCTGACCCCCATGTCCCCCCCCCGACAAGGTGGGCCGCCTGCACGGCTCCGTCCCCAACCTCTCGCGCTACCTGGAGCCGTCCCAGAGCCAGCTGCCCTTCAGCCTCCCCCCCGAGTACAGCCAGCTGCAGAGGAGCTTCTGGGTCCTGGCCCAGAAAGGTGGGATGGAGCAAGGGGGTGCTGAGCCTCGCCGGGGGTCCTGGTGGCGGCAGGGCGGGTGGTCGGGTGCCCGACCGCCTGCCCCGACTCTCCCGGCAGTGCACGGCTCGCTCAGCAGCGTGGTGGCCGCGCTGACGGCCGAGAGGGCCCGTCTGGAGGAGATGCGGCAGGCGCTGGACCGACAACGCTCAACCCCGCGCCCGGGCAGTGCCGGCAATGCCGGGGTGAGGGATTGCGGCGGGGGGGACCGAGCAGGGCTGCCCCCAGCTTTGGGTCCCACCAGAGCCTGGGGGTTGTTGCTGTTGGGGTGCCGGTGGGTGCAGCGAGTTGGCAGGGTCTCAGCCCGGTGCTGGGTGCCCGGGCAGCAGCGGGGTGATCCCCCCCCATCTCTGTCAGCCCCGTGCTGGCTGAAGGGGACAGGCTGGGGTGGGGGGGGGCGGCTCAGCTCAGCCTCCCCCTGCCTCCGCAGGCTGCCCTGCGCCGCTTCCACTCCCTCTCCGTCTCCTCCGACACCACCCTGGACTCCTTCGCCTCGCTGCACCCCGACGAGGTCAGGGGGGGGCTGGGATGGGGGTGGGTGGGTGGGTGGGCATCCAGGCGGCCCCCCCCCCCCCAGAGCAGGGGGCTGAGGCGGTGGCTGTCCCCGCAGCTGGACGCGCTGCCGGCCAAAGGCCGGGAGCAGCAGCTCTCCAACCGCAGCATCGTCTCGCTGGCCGACTCGCACACCGAATTCTTCGACGCCTGCGAGGTCTTCCTCTCCGCCAGCTCCTCTGAGAATGAGGTGGGGCCAGGGGCAGTGGTCTCCTGGCATTGGGGGGGTGCTCTGCAGACACCCCCCCCCCGCCATCCCCTTTCCCTTGTTTCTGTGGGTTCATCTCTCCCTTCTCTCTCCCCCATCCCCTCCCCATTAGCCAGCCTGGGAGCAGCCCCCCTGGCTCCCCGTATCCCCACCAGCCCCTCTATCTCCCCTGGTCCCCACATCCCCCTCAACCCCCTGCAGCCCCCCCACTCCGGGTGCTCGGGGTCTCTGCAGTCTCTGAGCCCCCCCCCCCAACTCCCCCCACCCCCTCCCCATCCTGCCCCCCCAGCCCATCCCAGGTACCCAGCTCTTGTCCCATCCTCCCGGGGAGCGGGGGCCCTGCCCGGTACAACCCCTCCTCCGGTGCGGTAACCCCCAGACACCACCCCCCCGCCCCCCCCCCCCAACCTGGGACCCCCAAAGCCACCGACAGTCCCCCACGCGTCCCCAGCCTTCGGACGATGAGTCGTGCATCAGCGAGGCCACCACCAGCGCCTGCGAGGACACGGCTGAACCAGGGGGGCCGGGTCGTCCCCCGACAGGTACAGCAAGGTGGGGGGGGGGACACCGGTGATCAGCCCGGGGGCTGGTGATGGTGGTGCTGGGGGGGTCTCAGCCCCACCGCCCGCTACCCAGCAGGAGCAGAGGGTCCGGGGATTCCGGTGGAACCGTCACCGCTTGAATTACCGGGCCCGGATCTACGGCGACGTAGCTGCCTGCCCGCCCCCCCCGCCCCCCCGGGAGACGTGAGTTTGTGGGGTCTCTTGCGGAGCAGCGTGGGGAAGGATCTGTCCCGCGTGGCGTTGCCCGTACAACTCAACGAACCGCTCAACACGCTCCAGCGGCTCTGCGAGGAGCTGGAGTACAGCGCGCTGCTGGACCGCGCCAGTCGCGCCCGCGACCCCCGCCAGCGCCTGGTGAGATTTTGGGGGGGGGACAAGGGGTGTCGGGGGACACGAGGGACTCAGAGGCAGGGCGGGGGGGCATGGGGAAGTCGAGGGCACGGGGGATGTGGGGATTACGGGGAGGCTTGGGATGGTGGGAGGTTTGGGGGGGGGGCTCGGGGGACAGGGGGACGCTTGGGGACACGTGGGGCTCCTGGGACATGTGGGAGTGGGGGGGGGATGCGGGGCCGGGGACACAGGGGGGGTCAGGGGACATGGGTGAGGCTGGGTGACACGTGGGGGTCCTGGGACATGTGGGAGCTGGGGGGGATGCGGGGCCGGGAACACGTGGGAGGCTGGGGGACACATGGGGGTCTTGGGACATGTGGGAGTGGGGGGGGGGCTCAGGGGACATGGGGGACGCTTGGGGACACGTGGGGCTCCTGGGACATGTGGGAGCAGAGGGGATGCGGGGCCGGGGACACGGGGGGGCTCAGGGGACACGGGGGAGGCTGGGGGACACGTGGGGGTCCTGGGACATGTGGGGGGGGGGCTCAGGGGACATGGGGGGGTGGGGGACACGGGGGGGGCTCCTGGGACATGTGGGAGCGGGGAGGGGGCGACACGGGGCCGGAGGGGGGTAACACACGGGGGGGGGGGGGCTCAGGGGACACGGTGGGTCTGGGGGCACGGGGATGCGCGACGGCGAGGAGGCCACGCCCACAAGCGGGCGTGACCGAGGGAAACCACACCCACTCGGGGGAGGAGGGGCCTGTGAACGCCACGCCCCCCGAGGGGCGGAGCGCGGCGGCGCCCCGCCCCCGGCGCGGTGCGAGCGGTGCGGTGGCTGCGGCGGCAGGTTTACGTGGCCGCCTTCGCCGTGTCCGCCTACGCCTCCACCTACTACCGGGCGGGCAGCAAACCCTTCAACCCGGTGCTGGGCGAGACCTACGAGTGCGTGCGGCCCGACCGCGGGTTCCGTTTCATCAGCGAGCAGGTGGGGACGGGGAAAGCGGGGCGGGGAGCGGAGCCGGACGGGGCGGTGGCATGTCCCTTTTTTTTGTCTCCCAGGTTTGCCACCACCCCCCCATCTCCGCCTGCCATGCCGAGTCTGACAACTTCGTCTTCTGGCAAGGTGGGTGCTGAAGAGGGTGTTGGGATGGGGGGGGAGACACACACAAGAGAGGGGGCCGGGGGGGTCTCACCTCCTCCCACCGCCCCCCCCCCCCCCCAGACATGAGGTGGAAGAACAAATTCTGGGGCAAGTCCCTGGAGATCGTCCCCATGGGCACCGTCAACGTCCAGCTGCCCAGGTGAGACCCCGGCCCCGGCAGGTGGCCCCCCCCCCCGCCCCGCCACCCAACCCCCCCAGGGCACCGCCCTGCCCTCCCTCCCCCAGCCGACGGTGCGGCCGTGCCCGCAGGACCGGGGACCACTTCGAGTGGAACAAGGTGACGACGTGCATCCACAACGTCCTCAGCGGCCCCCGCTGGATCGAGCACTACGGGGAGGTGCTGATCCGCAACACCCGCGACGCCTCCTACCACTGCAAGATCACCTTCTGCAAGGTGCGCCCTGCCCCGCCCTGCCCCGCCCTGCCCCGCCTCCACCTCTCACAGCCTATCCCCTGCTCTTAGCCCCTCCCCAGCCCCGCCCTTTAGTCCCTGGGCTCTGCCCATCCCATAGCTCCACCCTTCCCTCTGCTCCTGACTCCGCCCTCCATGGCATCACCGTTGCCTGGCCCCACCCCTTCGGATGTGGCCACACCCCTTCACCCACATGCTTACCTAAACACTGCATGTTGTTGCCCCGCCCCTTACCTGGCCCCACCCTTCTCCAATGGCCCCACCCTTTCCTAATAGCCCTGCCCTTTTCCCAGTGGCCCCACCTCCACTTAGGGCCCCACCTTTTCCCAATGACTCCACCCCATTGCTCAGGGCCCCACCCTTTCCCAGTACCCCCACCCCTCACTCAGGGCCCCACCCTTTCCGAATGACCCCACCCTTTCCCAATGACTTTGCCCCTCACTCAGGACCCCACTCTTTTCCAGTACCCCCCACCCCTCACTCAGGACCCCACCCTTTCCCAATGGCCCCACCCCTCACTCAGGGCCCCACCCTCTCCCAGTGGCCCCACCCTTTCCCAGTACCTCCACCCCTCCCTTAGGGCCCCACCCTTTCCCAATGACTCCCCCCCCTCACTCAGGGCCCCGCCCTTCCCCAACGGCCCCGCCCCTGCCCCACCCACCCCACCCAGCCTCCCCCCCCCCACCTGTGGCCGCAGGCACGGTACTGGGGCGCGGGGGCCAACGAGGTGCAGGGGGTCGTGCTGAGCCGCAGCGGGACGGTGGTGGAGCGCCTGGCCGGCAAGTGGCACGAGGGGCTGCACCGCGGGCCTGCGCCAGGGCAGTGTGTCTGGAGAGCCAGTAAGGACCGGGGCGGGGGTCGTGCTGGGGGTTTGGGGGTGATACCCCACCCTGGGGGTCTCAGCATTGTGCCCCCCTCTCCCCCTGCGCAGACCCCATGCCCCGCAACCACGAGAGAAACTACGGCTTCACCCAGTTTGCCCTGGAGCTGAACGAGCTCACGCCCGAGCTGCGGCGGGTCCTGCCTTCCACCGACACCCGCCTGCGCCCCGACCAGCGGTGAGCAGCACCCCCGTATCAGGGAGGGGGGAACGCTGAGGCTGCCCAGCTCATTACACTAATGGCGTGTGCGTGTTTCCCCTCCGCCGCCAGGTACCTGGAGGAAGGCAACGTGCCGGCGGCCGAGACGCAGAAGCGCCAGATCGAGCAGCTGCAGCGGGACCGACGCCGCGTCATGGAGGAGAACAACATCACGCACCAGGCTCGCTTCTTCAGGTCCGGCACGGTGCGGGGGGGGGCAGCCGGGGGGGGCTCCCGGGGCTGGAGTATGGGGCAATGAATGGGGCACAGGGGCACCCCGTGGCTCAGGGGGATGCGGGGTTCTCGGGGAATGGGGGGGGAGACCCCCCCTGGGGTCCTGAGGACTCCCCGGTGTGACACCCCCCCCACCCCCGTCCCCAGGCGGCTGACGGATGCCAACGGCAAGGAGTCGTGGGTCACCAACAACACCTACTGGAAGCTGCGCCTGGATCCCGGCTTCTCCCACCTGGACAGCGCGGTGCTCTGGTAGCGACCCCCCCCCGTGGGGTGCTGAGCCCCCCCCAGCTCATCACAGCAGTGGTGCCCAGCAGCGGGGCTGGTCCCCCCCAGCACTGGGGATGCAATGCCCACCCCCCTAGCCATTTTTGTCAGTGTTTAAGCAAAACTGTGATATAAAAGGCGGGGGGGGGCACGGGTAGTGCCTCCCCCTGACCCGGGGCAGAGCCTCGGGGCCAGCTGGGACACTTGGGGGCAGGGGCTGGCGGTGCCCCCCTGCCCTGGGGGCATAGGATGCCTGGGTCCCTGGCTCGCTGTGGGGGGGGTGCAGCAGGGGCCCCTGGGGTGCCCGCGGGCGGGCAGACCCCTCTGGCCCCCCCCAGGCTGTGCACAGGGGCTGCTCTAATAAAGACTGCAAAGAGCTGGGGTGTGCAGAGAGCTTCCTTCTCCCCAGCACCAGCCCTGGGGCTCAGGACCCCCTTCCTAGCTGAGGATGCCTGGATCCCCCCCCCGGTGGGGGGGGGGGACGGACGAACGAGTCCCTTAGCCCCCCCTGGTGCCTCAGTTTCCCTCCCACCTGCCCACAGAGGAGAGCAAAGAGCCGTGCCCCACAGCGTCCCCTTTATTGCAAGATATGCTGCTGCCCCCAGCCCCACGCCAGGCACGTGGGGGCTCAATAAATACTTCAGCATTAACCCACCCCACCCCCCTCTTAAAAACCACTGACGACAAAAAAAAAAAACAACGCACCCTCCCCCCCCCCCCCCCCGCCCCAACCTCTCCCCACTTGCCCCCACGGCCCTACCGGGGTGGCACCGGGGGCTGATTGTCTAGCTGTAGCCCCCCACCTCCACTCAAGTCTTCCCAGGATATGGGTGTTAAATAGGGGGGGGGACACCGAAGACCCCTTGCACCCAGCTCCTGTGGCCTTGGGGTGCCCGAGGTGGGGGTCTGAGCCCCCCCGCCATCCCAGTGTGGTTCAGTTGCCATAGAAGCCATAGTAGCCACCGTCGGCACCCGGGTCCTTGTCGTAGAGGTCTCCGTTGCGGGGTGGGGGGGAGCTCTCGGCGCTGGAGGGGTACGGGGACACCCGCCGCCGTTTGCACTCGTACAGCCCCGAGTCCGAGGAGTCACCCGAGGTGGCGGCGGGGGGCTCGGGGGGCCAGCCCTCCGCCTCCTTCCCCTTTTCTTCCCGGGGCTCCCGGTACCAGCCCAGAGCTCCGGGGCTGCCCTTAGGGCCGTACTGCCCGGGGCTCCAGCCCCCCCCAGCCCCAAAACCCCCCGGCCCCTCGGGGTAGTAGGGCAAGGAGGGGTGGGGGGCGGGCGGCAGGGCAAAGGGTTTCACCCCGTAGGGCACCAGCTTGCCCCCCCCGTACCCCGCTTCGTAGCCACCGTACTCCAACGCCCCCGTGGCGGTGGGCGGCTGCTGGGGGGTGAAGTACCAGCGTGGGGGGTCCTTGGGGGGTAGGGGTAATGGAGCCCCCCGCTCCCCCCCAAAAAAGCGCCCGGGGGGCAGCGGGTACTGCTCGGGCAGGAAGGGTTGGAAGCGGGGGGCTGGCAGGAGCTGCTGGCAGCCGGGACCCTCCGGCGGAGATGGGGTGAGGCGGTCGCCCTCCGAGGCTGTGTACATCCTGGGGGGGGGACACACAGGGTGGGAGTGGGGGGGATGCCCTCTTGCCAGCCGGGGCTTGGGGGACTGGTGGGAGGGCAGGGGGGGGGGACACTCACGAGTCAAAGTTGTCCCGAAAGCCTTTAGCGAAGGGGTTGTGGTCAATCTTCAGCTGGGTGATCTGGGGGGGGACGACACATGGAGCTGGGGGGGCTGGGGCTGCTGCCAGCCTGCCCCCCCCCAGGCTGTCCCCCCTATCCCTTTTCCCTTGAGCAGCCCCCACCCCACCAGAGTGCCCTGCTTGTCCCAGGATGCCCACCCCAGCACCCATGGGGTGGGGGGCGGGGGGGCTGGGCTGTGCTGGAGGAGGAGGACTGGGGTGATTTGCTGGGGGGGGGCATTGCAGGGTGCTGGGATGCTAAGGGAACGCAGGGGGTACTGGCGGGGGGGGGTGTGCTGGGATGCTGAGGGGGTGGCAGAGATGCGGACAAGGGTGTTGGCGGTGGTTTGGGGGGGCGCTGGGGGGATGCCATTGGGGTTTCCCTTATGCTGGGGACCTTAGAGGGTGCTGGGGGGGGTTACCAGGGGCTGCTCTGGGCGGGGGGTTACTGGGATTGCTGTGATGCTGGGGCGATACTGGAGCGTATCAGTGGTTTCTGTGGCCTTGGGAGGATGCTGGAGGGGGGGGTACTGGGGTTCCTGTTCTTCTGGGAGGGGGGCTGTTTGGGGGGTACCCCCATGCTAAGGAAAGGGAGAGTGTCTCGTACTCACATCGGCATTCTGGTAGGCTGTGACGGCGATGAACTGGGTCTCGGGGAAGGCGAAGGTGTGGGTGTGCGGGGAGGGGTACGCGTCCTCGCCCTCGCCCTCCTTCACCTCCGTCACGTGTAGCCGGGGCTGGTACTTGTGCAGCGACTGCAGCACGATCATCTGGGGGACGGGGTTTGGGGGGGGGCAGCAGGTGGTCAGGATGGGGGCGTGCGGGGAGCCGGCACAGCCTGGCGGGGCGGCGGGACCCTTACCTGGCCAACGTTGTTGGATGCGCCCTTGTTGTTGGTGAGCTTCAGCTTCCCGAAGGAGACCTCCTGCCGCATCCAGTGGGCACCCGTGTTGGGCGAGTCGGGGTGCAGGTAGAGGCGATTCCCTTGGGGGGGGGGAAGGATGGGGTTACCCCCTGCACCGTGAGGAGGAGGAAGGGGATGGTGGGGGGGAGGGGGGGGCCATACCTGGCATGTTGCCCTCGGCTTTGCCGCACTGCACCCACTTGCCGCCCTGGTAGCGCCAGTGATGCTGGTCCACCAGCACCACGTCCACGCAGACGCTGTAGTGGGCCACGGGGTTGAGCCCCGAGAGGTTGAAGCTGAGGAACGGGAACATGCGCCTGGGGAAGGGACAGAGGCACAGACACTGTCAAACACCCCCCCCACACACACACCTCGGCTCAGCCCCTGGTGCAAAGGGCCGCATGGGGGAATTGGGGAGGGGGAGTGGAGATGGGGAGGGCGGCTCTGCTTTGCAGATGGGGAAACTGAGGCAATGTGATGCCTCCCCCCCCCCACACCCCTGCCCCGCGCCCGGCTGGGTGCCCATGAGAAGCTGACTGACCCCGGCAGCTGGGGGGATGCTCTCGGGGCCGATCCCCCCCCCCCCGGCATCTTCCTCCCCCTCCCCAAGCACCTTCCGGATCGGAAACCAACACCGCTGCTATTTCGGGCTGGGCGCCAGCCTGCGCCAAGGGCAGGAAGGGGACAGGATGGGACGGCCGGGGGGACCCTGCGGCCCTGGGGGGGGGGGGGCTGCACCTGCCACCCCCTGTGGGGCTGCACCCCGCTGTCCCCCTGCATTTGGCGGGGGGACAACCCCAAATCCCAGCCCTGGGATTAGAGATCTGCCACCCCCCCTCCATCCCCTCCAAGTTCAGTCCCTCCTTTTCCATCACTGGTCCCAGTAGCCCCCATTGCCGGCTGGGGTTTGCAATGGGCCCTTGAGCTGTGGCTGGGGTCGCCGGTTCAGCCCCCCCCCCCCAGGCAAAGCTCAGCTCTTTGACCGCGGTATTTCGGCACCCGCTGGAGTTTTGGCTTTTGGCGGCCGGAGATGGAAACCAGCCCCAGCACTGGCACCACCAGCAGCCCTGGTTCCGCTGCCCCGCCACCCCGTTAGTGTCACCCGCGTTAATGAGCCATCGCCAGTGGGGAGCAGGACAGACTCCCCCCCCCCCCTGCACAGACCGACACGGGGGACACGGAGGGCCCTCAGCCCTCCTCCCAGCCTCGCCTGGGTGAGATACACATGAGGTGATGGGGGAATTCATCCTGACCCCCCCCTCCACAGGGGAAGAGGGCTGGGGGGGGCTGCAGCCCCCCCCACACCCCCCCGACCCCCTCCCTCTCTCCTCCCTTCTTCCTCCCTCCTTTGGCTGTGCCGCTTCCCATCTGCGGGTACCCGGTGGGCGAGGGTGGGGGGCAACCGGCGGCGAGGGGCTGGCTTTGCCCCCCCCCCCCCCCCATTTCCTCGAAGCGCCGGTATTTCTCATAAAAAGGGTGCCAGGGCTTCTCTGAAAGGGCCCCAGAAAGCCTTGCCTGGCTGAGGGGTCCCGCGTGGGGCTGGGGGCTTCCACCTCCCCCTGCACTAGAAGGGAACCCAGGTGTTTGGGCAGGGAGGGTGGGCTGCTCCCCGGAGCCGACCTCAGCCCGGCCATCATCCCACCAGGAGCGAGGGACGGAGCCGGCAGCAGGGCTGCCCACCAGCAGGATTCACCCCTGCCAGGGGCTGGTGGGAGAGGAGGGGGGGTTTTACTTTGCCGCCCTGCCAGCACGGGAAGGGGGTGTCCTGCCTGCCCTGGCAGTTCCCAGCCACCCCAGTGCCACCCGTGTTTCCCACCAGCCCCCGGGCAGAGAACCTGTGAGCTCATGACAGGGATGGCACGATGCACCAAGGGGGCTGCCGCACCAGGGAGCTCAGCCGAGCCCCCCCGGGGCCACCGTCCTGCCCCTGCGTACCAGCGTGGGGGGGGCCGGGAGGGCCAAAACACGGGCGAGGAGCAAAGCGAGGGGTTGGGGCCGGGAGTGAACGCAGCTCCGGGTGCCGGGGCAGGAGTGTGGGGGATCGGCCGTGGCGCTGGCAGGAAGCATGGCTCAGGCAGCACCGGGGAAGAGGCATGCAAAAAGCAGTGGAAAGAGTGCACGCAGCCCGCGCCGGGTGCCGCTGACTCAAAATTGCCCTTGTGAGAGAGAGGGGAGAAGAAAAAGAAAAAGAAAAAAGCAAGCAGTGCTCATGACGAGGAGACGCACATGTGCTCCCCAGGGCTGGGACGGAGAGCGGCCCTGAGCATCCCGGGTACCCCAGGGTCCGGCCAAGCCCTCGCAGACCCCATCCTGCCGCTTGAGTGCCAAAAGCGGGCAGCCCCCGGGGCTCACATCTCCTCTGGAGCGAGCGACACACGGCCGTGTCGAGGGAAGGTGGTTCCTGCCACCGATAAAAATTGCAGCCACATCAAAGGGCGGCAGCGAGGGTCTGAGCTGCCTCCGAGCCCCCGCCGAAGCTCTCGCAGGGTGCTGCCTCGCTGCCGCCGTGCTCAGGGTGCCAAAGCCCTCGCTGGCACCGGCTCCCGGCACACCGGCAAGCCGGGGTTGATGGCTGGCCACGGGGCGAGCAGCCAGGCTGGGTGTTGCACCAGCCCTGAGCTGCTGCAAGGAGCAGGGAGGAAGAAAACAGGCTTTTTCTGTTGTTTGGTTTTTTTTTTTGCACCTTGCTCGCTCCGACACCGCCGGTTCCCCGGCTCCCCGAGCCTCGCGCTGCTGGCGGAGCAGAGAGAGAGAGTTACAGCTCAAATGCTGCCGCGGTGCAAACCGCAGGGCTCGGCCGGGGCATGGGAGGGCGGGGGTAAGACCCGAAACCATGCGCACCTCGCGTTTATTTTTAAATCCCCCAGCGCTCGAGCTCCTGGGGCTGCTGCTCAGGCAGGACTTAGCTCCCCTGGGTTTGGCCTTTGCGGTTTGGGAGGTGCCATGGCAGGGTGCAGGATGCCCCGGCTAGCTCATCACCCCCCTCCTTGTGCACCCCAAAAACTGCTGGGCACCCCTGGTTTCCCTCCCTTTGCATGTTTGTTTCTGGAGCCTCTGGAAGGGGCTCTCAGCTCTCGGGCTGCCCTGAGGTTTGTCCTTGCATGAACCCCTTGACTCGGGGGGTTGGAAGGGGGGACGGGGTGTGTGGCCATGGGGCAGGGGAGCCAGGGGACACGGGGAGGTGGGGGCGCACCGGCACATCCAGAGGACATGGGTGTCGAGAGGACGCTAGGTAACCTGGGACCCTGGGGATTTTGGGGTCACAGGGACACAGAGAACAGGGACAGGGGCTCCAGGACGAACCCAGGTGGAAGGGAAATCTGGGGGCCAGCTGCCTGCAAACCTGCCGGGGGCCAGGAACGCAACAACCGCCCCCCCCCAAACCAGTGGTTCCCCTTCCACCCAGCCCTGCCTGCACCCGCCGCAGCACACCGAGGGGGCTGCCGGCTTCCTGAGCAGCCTCCTCTCCCAGTGGCAACCCAACACGCCCCAGCCCAAGCGGCCGCAAGAACCGCGGCCGCGTGGGAGATCGGCGCGGCCCCCGCCGCGCTCCACCTGCCCCCCCTGTGCCCCCAACCGCATGGGTGCATGGCACAGCTGTACGGCACGGCCGCTCGGCATGGCACGGTGGCATGGCACGGCTGCACGGCAACGCATGGCACGGTAGCACGGTGCCACGTGGCCGCGTTGCACAGCTGCACGGTTGCACGGCACGGCTCCTCGGCGTGGCATGGCGACACGGCACGGCTGCACGGCGCTGCGTGGCTGCATTGCACAGCACGGCATAGGTGCGTGGCGCAGCTACATGGCTGCATGGCGCAGCACAGCTGCACCGCGGCTTCCAACCCTGCAGAGCTGCCAGCTGGGCACCGGGTCCCCCCAGCCCAGCCTGCATGGGAACAGCAGCTGCCAGACTGGGCAAACCATCCCCGAGCCCTCCTGAAAAGGCAAAGCCAGCCCTTGCGTTCCCCCAAATGCACGGCCACCCCTGGCACCCCTCAAACCAAAGCCAACCCTCGCGTTTGCCAAATGGGAACCCAGCCGTTGTGTCCCCAAAGCTGTCCCCCCCCAAAGGCAACGCCAGCCCCTGTGTCCCCCAAGTGCGAAGCCATCCCCAGCATCCTCTCCAAAGGCAATACCATCCCTTGTGTCCCCAAAAGCAAAGACAACCCCTGCCCTCCCCCAAAGGCAGTACCAAGTGCCCCCCAAATGCAAAGCCAGCCCCTGTGTCCTCCCAAAAAGCAAAGCCAGTCCCGGCTTCGCAGCAAAAACCCATGGCAGGAATTCCCCGGGGCCTTCGCAGCCGGGGTGATGGTGAGTCCTTGGGGGTTTCCACAGAAATCCTGCCCTGCCTGAGCCCCAAGAGGCGCGGGAGGCGGAGGAGGGATGGGGACCTGCGTGGGAAACTGGCAGGAAATTATTTTTGCTGGGGACGAGTGGGCGCAGGACAGCGTGGGATGGCGTGGGACGGCATGGGATGGCACGGAACGGCATGTCAGAGCCAGGGTTGAGGGGCAGGAGAGGGCAAGAAAGGTGCCAGCACAGTAAATCCCAGCACCCGAACAGGTTCGCCCCAGTGCTGCTGTCTCCCACCCGGCCTCAGCTCCTCTCCGTGGGGATGTGGGGGGCTGCGCCCCAGGGACACGGGCAAGGAGGGACCAGCGTAGCCCAGCAAGATGGGGTGCCCGCACCCCCAGCAGGACAGGACACATCCCCTGCCCTGCTCCAGACTCCCTCGGTCTGGTGGGTGCCTGCTTTGGGGCACACGTCCCCCTCGAGCCCCCGCTTTCGGGTTTTTCCTGTGTCTCAGCAGCGCTGCAGCCTGGCCCTGCACACAGATTTTTTGCAAAAGCAGCTCGGGTTTGGGGGAAACGGATGTTTTGTGGCTCTGAGTTTGACATCTCTCAGGAGCTGGGTTGGCCATGAGCCCCCCCAGCACAGAGCATCTCCCCCCCAGCCCCTCTGCAGAGCCGCTGGGGAGGACGGAGCTGGAAAAAGAGCCCCAAAATCGCCCGGTTTAAGGCTGGGAGCCGGTGTCAGAGCCCAGACGTGCAGCGGGGCAGAGACGACAGGATCTCTGGGGGCACCCCAGTTTCCAGACCCTCACCACCAGATCCTGAGCCGCTCTGACGCAGCGGGGATGGGCACTGCCCCAGCACCTGCCACGACGGCTGGGGAAGGGAGGAGGAAAGCAACGGGGCGAATTTCAGGGGGTTCCTCTACGACCTGGATGATGGCGGGCGAGAAAGAACCATTTGGAGGGCCCAACACCCCTGCCACCCCCTTGGCCCATGCTGGGGACACGTCACCCCCATCCGTGACGGTGCCGGTTTGCTGCTGAGCGGCCCCGAGCCCGGCGGGGGGAGCAGGCCTGGGAACGGCCGTGATAAACCAAGCAGCCCTAACGCGTTTAGACTTCCAACACATTAAGCAGGTTGGTCTCAGCATCGAAGTGACACCGTCTGTCTCGGCCGAGGGAGGGAAGAGGAGAGGGTGCAGAGCATCGCTGCCGGCAGCCCCCACGCCCAGCTGGGCAGAAAAAGCCCCCCTGGGCGAGGGGATGGCGGCAGCAGAGTGTGGGGGGGGGTCTCTGCCAGCTGCCCCACACACAGCGGGTGCGCTCTGCCCCGTCACACCCTCGCCACGGATTTTCAGGAGCTGCCGCAGCCCCTGAACCCAATCCGGAGGGGGCTGAGCCCCGTACCCAGCACCACCATGCTCACATACGCCTCCTCACCACTGAGACCTCCCATACTGCAACCTGGGGCCTGGCTGCCCCCCCCCCCCCCCATCACCCCGATGTGGGACCAAAGGATGGGCTCAGGGTGGGCACCAGCATTTTGGCCTCCCCTTGCTCCAAGTCAGGGCAACTCCACGGCCCCCCCAGGACCTGTATCGCACCCGGTCCCCCCCAGACCCTGCAAGCCGGGGTGTTGGCAGTGGTGAGGTGAATTTTAGCCCCCCCCTCCATATCTCCCAGCCCCTTCTCCAGTCCCAGGAGCCCACAGCCTGTGAACACCCCAGGTGGGAGACAGCACGGAGGGGACAGCAAGCGCCCGGCCACGGTGTCACCGACAGCTGTTTTGGCACCCAGGACGATGCCGAAACGCTCCCCCTTCCCCGGGCATGTGGGGGGGGCACCCAGCCTCTGCCTGCCCCACGGAGCAGTGTGGGGGATTTCCATCCCGGAGGGAGGACAGCAAGTAGAGGGGGTGTCACCCACCCACCCACTGTGCTCGTGGGGTGGCCAGGGCCGCTGGCACCCTCCCGGGCCCCGGCAGGCACCGGGTTCTCACTACTTGTTGCAGCGCTGAGCTCTGGATCCGGCCCACGGGTCGAGGGCGGATAAACGCTGCCTCCAGGCCCCCGGCATCGGCACCATCTCCTCGAGATTCCTGGCACAACAAACCCTGCCCGGACACGGGAGGTCTGGACCCCCCCTCTGCCACGCCGATACAAGCGGGGACACCCTCAGACCCCCTTCTCCTTCCAAGAAGCCTCAACTCTCCTAGAAAATGAGACCTGGGGCGGGGGGTGTCTAGTCCACTTTGCTCCCCTACTTTTTTCCTTTGCACAGACAGACAGACATCACCCCCAAACCCACAGGGACGGGGATCCCCTCTTGCACAACCCCCCCCTCCCCTTGCATGGGCAGAGGGGGACCCCCAGCCCCACAAACACCCCCCCCACACACCTCCAGCCCTGTGGGGAGACAAGGCAGGAACCTCCAGCCCCTCAACCATGCCGGCCACCCCCTGCCCACCCTGCAGCCCCCCCCCCGCAGCCTGTCCCACACCCTTCTCTGCACCCTCGCCGCCAGCGTGCCCACCCTAGCACCCCCAGTGCCTTTGCCCAGACTCCCCACCCGCTGCTCCCCGATGCCCGTGCGGATCCCAGTACCGCTGCCGGTCTCTGTCCCGGTACCCCACCAGTGTCGTCCCCCCCCCCCAGGTACCCTGACTCACCTGCCCTGCTTGGTGATGATCATCTCGGTCTGGTGCTTGTGGAACTTGGCCCAGAGCGGGTAGTTGTTGAGCATCACCTGCACCTTCCCGGCCGCCCGGTACCCGGGTAGGGCGCAGAGCGGTCCGGTCCGGGGGCATAACGGAGCGGTGCCGGGGGTGGTGTAAGCCCCCTCCGCACCCGCGTACAGCTCCGCACCCGCGTAACCCTCCACCGCGTAACCCTCGAGCGGAGCTGCGGCGGAAGGCGGCTGTGCCCGGTAAGGAGGGCACGGTCCAAGGAACCGGCCACCGAAACCACCGGGAGCTCCGTAAGGTAACGGGGGGGCTCCCGGTTCCGGTCCCCCCCCATCACCGTAGTAAGAAGAAACGGCATCCCGGGGGCCCGGTGGCTCCTTGACGAAGCTGGCGGTGCCGCTGAGCATGGGGGCGGCGGGGCGGGGGGCTCCGGTGCCCGGCTCCAGCGCGCCCATGGACGGGTGGGGGGCACCGGCCCCGCTCAACCGCTCATGGGGGTCCCACCGGCGGCTCCGGGATCCGGAGCCGGGAGCCTTTCAGCGGTGCCCGCTTCGCCGGGTTCCCGCCGCCCCCTCCATGCCCGGCGGCGAGGGAGAGGGGTGGGGGGGGGGGGGGGGGTGGGTGGGTGGATGGGGTGGGGGGAGTGGGGGGGAGCCGGGGTGGCCCTGGGTAAGCCAAGGAGGGGGGGGAGGGGGCAAAAAAAACACACCCGAAAAAAAAAAAAGAAAAAAAAAATCCCAAACACCCGGAAAGCCCCCAAAAGTGCCTTCGGGGGGGGGGGGGGGAAGGGGAAAGGGGGGGGCCGGCCCTGCCCCGCTGCTGCCGGTAGCGCTGCCGGTGCCTTCACGCTCCCCACCTGCCCATCGCCGTGGCCCCGCGCCTCTTATCCAAAGAAGCGGCTCCGCGCCGGGAGCTCCGCCTTCCCCGGCGGAGGCGGCCCCCACCGGGGCGGGGGGAGCGGGTATGGGGCGGGCCGTGGGGCGGGGAGCGGGACACGCGGGGTCCCGGACACGCGGGGACAAGGAACGTGGTTGGGGATGGGAAGAGAGGGAGGGGATGGGGGGGGGGGGGACACGTGGGGATGGGGGATACTGGGGGAGTGGGGAGGTGGGAAGGGATGGGGGGGGGACGCGGGAGGAGCCGGGGCCGTGGGATGCTGGCAGGGGTGGGGATATGGGAGGGGACGGGGACATGGGGGGACATGGGGACACGGAGTGACCGGGGGGACAGTGCTCCTGCCCGGATTTGGGGGGGTCTGGGGTGACGCAGGGCACTGGGGACCAGTTAACACCCTGTCTCCCTTCCTCCCAGGACCCTTAATTAACCCATTAATTTATCCCACTTGGCCGGGGGTGCTGCATGGGCCCCGTGTGGGGGTGCTTCTCCCCCCCAAGGGAGACCAGGGCAGCCCCCAGACCCTGTGTGGGTCTTGGGTGCCCGCTATTTTGGGTCCCCGCTGCACACCCTGGTGTCACAGCAGACACGGGAGGTGGCTCAGACTGGCGAGCGCCTGGGGACTGGGGCTGGGGTCCCATCCCATTCTCGGTCCCCTCCCGCAGGGCTTGGGGTGGTCCGAGTTCCCCGGGGAGCTCGGACAAGCCGTGCCCACCCTCCGTGCCCTCTCCCATGCCCACCCCGAGGCCAGGCCTTCCCGGCACCTGCCCTTGACCCCGCTGCGCCTGGGGAAGTCCCCGTGTCCCCTGGAGCCATCGCGAAGGCATTTGGCTCTGGAGGGGCCGCTTCCCTTGGCAGCTCCCCAGCTTGGCGCCTGTCAATACTTTCCATTCCCAGTGGGGCAGGGCCACGGGAGGGTGGGGGGGACGGCTGGGTGCCACCCCGCGCCCGTTGCTCCCACACCGCACGAAAGGACAAGTGACGATGACACCAGCCCCTCTGTCCCCCTCCTGGGGTCCAGGCTTGGCCCCTGGGTGCAGGGATGTCCCCAGCCTTTCCCCACACCAGCGGGACCCCTCTGGGGCTGGGGGTGGGTGCGTGGAGTTGGGGGAGAAAGGGGCACACGTGGGTCTCTACCAAACCCCCATCTAAATCCCCTGGGCTCTGGGCCTTGGGGTCGCAGGTGTCGGTGCTGCTGGGGGGCCAGTGGGAGCGGATGGGGACAGGGATGGCGATGGGGACAGGGATGGGGACAGGGATGGGGATGGGGACAGGGATGGGGACAGCTCTGCTTCCCCCACAGAGGGTTCCGGCTGCAGAGCAGGAGGAAATGGGGAGTTAAGGATGCACGGGGTGGGGGGCCATGGCGGGGCAGATGGATGGGACCCCCATGTCCCCACGGTGAGTCACCTCCGGGCCGGTGGTGGTCTCGCAGGGGGTTGTGTATTGCCCATCAGACACAGCTTAGCAGCCATTCGGGCCGGCTTTTCACCGGTGTCATTGTTCAGAGGGGTCCCTGGGCTTCAATCTCTATGCAAAGACACCCCCCCCCCGCTGACCCCCCGCTCCCCCCCCACCTTTCCGGCTCCCTGCCAGCTCCTCCCGGCCCCTAATCCCTGGAGTTAGTGGGGGAGAGGGCTGGTGTTGAGGCATGCGGCAGTGGGGACGGTGGGGGATTTAGCAGTGGGGGCAGCCCCCCCCTCCACGTTCACTCCTGGCCTGGTGTGTGCACACACGCACAGATGCACACGCACACGCGTGTACGCCCCTCCCTGGCACAGCCGCTGCCCGCTGTGCGTGGCATCTGCATCCAGGGCAGAGCAGGGCAGCTGCAGCCCCCCCCCCCGCTTCCTGGGCACCCCCAGGCTGCCAGAGCACTGCCACCCCCTTCCAACCCATCAGGCAGGAATCCCCCTGCTGAGTTCCCAAGTGAGAAAAAGAAGGAAAACAAGGAAATTTCCAGAATTTTTTTCTAGGAAGAAAAACAAGGGCTGGAGGGCGTTAGGGATTGGGGGGGCGGGGGGGGGTGAAGCGGCTCATTAACAGGGGGGGAAGCAAGTGCTGCAGCACATGTGGCCCCTGACGTCACGACGTGCTAATTCATTCCTGTTATACCATCGCCGGCGAGGATAAATTCACAGGCACCCCCCCCCCACAGCCACCCCGCTGTGAGATCAGCCGTCGCGGCCACCCAGACGGGTGTCAGGCTCACGAGCATCCCCGCTGCGCCCACGGCCGGGGACCTGGCACCGTCACCCCACCGTCGCCCTCACCCCTGGGGGTCCTGATCCTGGGTGGTGCTGACAGCGGGGGCCGGCAGGGTAGGGGAAGGAGCATGGCTCTGTCCCCAGGTTATGTCCTTGAGTCTCCCCCCCCCCCTCCCCTCCACGGTAAAGTGACACCAGGGACACTGCCCTCCCTGGGAGACACAGCAGGACTCCTGGGGCGACGGTTGTCACAAGTGTCCCTGCGCAGGGAGGACTCGCTCAGGGCCAGGAGGGAGAGGAGAGCTGGGAGCCGTGTCCTGACCGTCACCTTGAACAGCCTCCGATGGCCCTGTCTGCCGGTGACGGGGATGCTCCGGGGCATCCTCAGCCCGGGATTCAGGCTTAGTCCCCGCCGACGCGGTGTCCCTTGGGATGGGACGGGCTCTGTGCCAAGCGGCCTGAGCTCAGCCCTCCGTGCTGAGGGAACACGAGGATTTGGGGGTCCAAACCTCCCTACAGCCGGGAAGCGGCTCTGCAGCAGCAAAGCCGGCCGGGCATCCTCACCTGCAGGGCCCTTCCTGGAGGGCAGGAGCCCTGGGACCTCCTCGGGGCCAAATTCCCCCACTTCAAGCCCCGTGCCTCAGTTTCCCCTCTGCAGATGGCTGATGCAACACCGCACTTTGCACACCCGAGCATCCTTGAGAGCATGGGGCCGGTGGCCGAGGTCGGCACCGTGCGTCCCCTGTGCCCGGTCCCTCCCGGCCACCCGTTTGGTTTCCGGCACTCGCCAAAACGCCAGCACCCGCCGAAACGCCAGCACCCGCGGAGGGGCTGGGGAGGAAGCGGCTCACGCTACAGGATACGCCTTGTGGGCCAGGGCCACGCTTAACGCCTCGCAGGCTCTGCCCCGCGGGCCACATCCCTCCCCAAACCAGCCGCAGCGCCGAACCCGTGCCCGTCCCCGGCAGGATTCCCAGTCTCCCAAGAGCCGAGCCCCGGCTTGAGACAAGCCCCGGCATTGCCCCGTGCCTCGGTTTCTCCTCCTGCAGCTGCAGGATTGAATATCCCCATCCCTCGGGTCTCCAGCGCCGGCACGGGATGGGGCTTAGAACTTTTGCGGGGGGATTATCCCGGACACCCCCCGCTCTGTGTCACCTCTGCGACGCGTCTCCAACCTGCGCCTCACCGCTCCTGGACATCAGCCCGGCTGACCCCAGGACCAAATCCCCGGCAGAGGCACTGGGCAGGAGCCAGCCCCCATCAGGGTGCAAGCCCATGTCCCACTGTCCCCAAACCCCGCTGTCCCCACGCCACCCTCCAGCCCAGTCCCCAGGCAGGTGCCTGTGCTGCCGCCGGGATTTGCTTTTCCGGCAGGAATTTGGCTGTTGGGGACGGAGGGGAAACTTGGGGGTTATTTTCTTAGTAAATCGCATTGTTCCTGTTTTCATTATTAAAATGAGCGTGAAGGCACCGGGCACCCACGGGGGCTAAATTTGGTCTCAGGGAAAAACAAAAATACTCCCCCCACCCCGGAGGAATTTGCATCTCGCTGCTGCTCGAAGGCAGCGCGTTGCTGAGAAGTTCACGAAGGCATGAATGCAAACCGCAGCGTGGCCGGGCCAGGCCGGCCACCTGCCACCCACCCGGGGGACCCCCCAACGCAGCCCGGCCCAGGGCCGCATCCTGCACCTGGTTGCATCCAGCCATGGGTGCTTTGCAGCCCGGGGGGCCGAAGGGTGCGGGGTGAGATACAGCTACATCCCTAGTCCCTCCTCGCTGTACCCCAAAATAGAGCGATGCTGCTGAGCCCCCCGATAGCCTGCCCGGGCTCCCACCCTGCAAAGCTCCCTCCTGCCCCCCCCCCAGCCTGGCTGTCCCACCATCAGGGCACCCCAGGCACCCTGTCCGCCCCCCCCCACCCCAAAAACTGTCGCCAGGTCGCATGCCACCAGCAGCGTCCTATGAGTCAGAGCAGGCAGTGGAAATTGCGTCGCGGGCGGTGACGAGCGGGGAACGAAGCAGAGCCGGTGGTGGGTTTGGGGGGCTCGGCCCCCCGCTGCGGTGGGTCTCAGCCCCCATCCTGCCCACGGCATCGCTCCTCGCCCTGGCACTGTCACCCTCCTTTTTCCTGCCCCAAACCACCCGGCGCTGGCAGATGGCTGCCACGCTGCACCCCAGCCCTTCGGCAATCCCTCTTGGGGGGGGAAGCCCCACGGGGCGGGGGGGGGGCGAGTGGAAAAAGGGGAGTGGGGGGCCGTGACGAGTCTGTCCCACCGTGGGGCTTCCTCATCTCCCCATCTGGTGGGATGAATTGGGACCAGCACTGGGAGGATGCTCAGCACCTCCTGCCGCCAGACCCTGCTGGAAGGGGAGCACCCGTGGGTGCTGGGGATGGGTGCTGCGCCTTCCCCAGCACCGCCGGGGCCAGGCCTGCACCAGCCAGGGGTGACAAATCGGTGGCAGCTCCGGGGGGGGGTCAGCGGCTGGGGTGGGGGCCAAGCAGACGGCTCCTTAATCTCGGGGAAGGAAGCAGCTCTGGTTACGGAGCTGCCCTCGGTGTAAAAGGAGAGCAACAGGAAGAAAAGTCATTAACATCGTTCCAACCGCTGCCATCCAAAACCCTCCTGGTGCTCAGCCCCACGCCGCCAACCCCCGCGCCCCCCGCGCCCCCGCCGCCACTGTCACCGTGTTCCTGGGGGGGGACCCTGGTGGAGGGTGGCACAGGGTGGGGGTCAAGCCGTGGGACCCCCCTGGATGCCCTGTCCCTGGGGTGGTCCCGCTCGAAGCCCCAGCGCCCGGAGTCAGGGGGCTCAGCGGTGGTGGGCGCACCGCCTGCCGCCTGCGGGACGGATCCTGCCCGCTGGGCCATGGGAGACTGAACCGCAGCTCGGCTTCGCTCCTTCCTCCTCTTCCTCGCCCTGGCCGTGTGAGCCTGCGTGGGAGGTGGCAGTGTGCACGGGGCAGCTTCCCACTGCGCCTCCGTCCGGGTGTCACCGTGTCCGGGGTGTCACCGCGTCTGGGGTGCCACCGTTGTGTGTGTGTCCCCCCCCCACCATGCACGGGGCAGGGATGCTGGGGAGCGTCGATGAGCGTGGGGCTGTGTGAGCATGCGAGCGGGCTGGTATGTGTGCGTGAGTGTGCAAGAGGGCCGGGGGTTGTGTGTAAGGGGCTGCTGTGGGTGTGCGAGGAAGCATGAGTGTGCATGGGCGTGCAAGGGGCCGGGGGGTGGTGTGTGTGCAAGGAGGCATGGGTGTGTGAGGGTGCCAGCGCGTGCACGGGTGTGCAAGGGGGCCAGCGTGTGCGTGAGGGCTGGTGTGCACACGGGCGTGGAAGGGAGCCCGTGTAGGCACGGGTGTGCGAGGGGCCAGCGTGGGCGTGCGAGGGGGGCTGGTGCGCGCACGGGCGTGCACAGGGACCGCCGTGAGCGTGCGAAGGAGCCGGCCGTGTGCGTGCAAGGAGGCCCCGCCGCGTGCGCCTGCGCGCGTGTGCGGCGCGGGGGGTCCGCCGGGCGTGCGAAGACACCCCCCCCCGCCAGCACCCGCCGGGCCAGGGGCGGGGGGGGGAGTCCGTTTCACCCCCCGCCGCTGCTCCCCGGCCTCTCGCCCCCCTCCTGTACGAGGCGATTTGCTTCAGCGGGAGCCAGATCCTCGGTGAAAAGCCACGGTTCCCTGGGGAGCGCCGGGGGGGCTGCAGCCCCTGTCTGGCCGGCTTAGCGTGACGGGGGCGCGTGGGACTCGGGGCTCGGGCCCCCGGCCCTTCCTCTTCGTCAGCGAGAGGCGAAGGCTGGGGAGTGATGTGCGCTGACCAGGCGGGGGGGGGGGGGGGGGACAACGACGACGACGGCGGGCGAGACACGGGCTACAGCTTCTGACAACGTGCGGCCCCGGCGGGCACACGCGTGTGCGGGATCGCCCGCTCCACCGCCACGGCCCTCCCGAGAGCTTCTGATGGGGGATCTGACCACGGGAGGGGTCCCGCGGGCTCGGTGGCACAGGTGACGTGGGGACACGGAGGGGCTGGACCCCTCGGGGATGGGGCTGAGGATGCTCCAGCCCAGCGGAAGAGATGGCGATGTCCGATCCTGCCCCATGGGGACCGATCCTGCCCCATAGGTTCCCATCCTGTCCCGCAGGGTCCTGTCCTACCACGTAGGGACTGTTCCTGACCCCTTGGGTCCCATCCTGTCGTATCAAGTCCCATGAAGTCCTACAGGGTCTGACGCAGCTCTGGAGGGTCCGATCCTGCTCCGGAGGGTGGCAGGGGCTGGGGGAGGCAGACGGAGGCAGGGCAGCGGTGGGGACGGACACTCGCCGCGTGCCAAATGGCAGAGCCGGGTGTTAAAAATACCCACGGGGGCCCTGCCGACGGAAGTGGAGGTGTCGGCACCGGCTGCTCGGGGCCGGGGGGGGGCCGCGGTCGGGTGTCCCGGCCCCCACTGGGGACCCTCCCGCCCAGCACCGGGACCCCACCAAAGTGGATGGCAGCACCGGTCGCTGGGTCCCCACCGCCCAGAGCCAGGCACCCCGAAACGCTGGGCAGGAGGAGCATCGCCGGCACCCATCCCACGGTGGGCACGCTCAGCCCGGCGTGCACCCACCGCCACCGTGGCGGCACGGTGAGGGGCCTTTGGGAAATGCAAAGTGACAAATGACGCCCCGTGCGCGTTAATTGATGTGACGCGGGGCTGACACCGCGGTTGCACCCGGGGCCGGCACGCGGGAAGAGAAAGAGAAAAAAAAAAAAATCCAATCAAATGTTAAAAATAGGTCAGGGGGAAGGAGCCGGAGCCGGTTTCATTTCAGCCGCTGGTTAAAAGGAGCTGCCCGTGGGTCCAGCCGGCACGGTGTGAGCCCGGGCGGTGGCGGGGGCAGCCGAAAATGAGGGAGGGGTGTGATGGAGACGGGAGGGGACGGGTTGTGCCATCGGCACCCTGTGTCTTTGCCGGGGCAGTTGGACCTCAGCCCCAAATCCCACCTGCCCAAATCCTGGCTCCTCCAAACTGCCAGGACTCAGCATCAGCCCACCACGCTCCCGCTGGCACAAGTGGGGCCAGATTTGATCCCAAAATGCCTCTTTCCCAGCCCCGAGCTGCCCCACAGGAGGGCTTTAGGGGACTCCGAGGTTTCCCATGACGGGGGGGTGTTGAGGGCAGGATTGCAGTAGGGATCGCTGGGGCTGCGCTCCCCGTAAGGGTGGCCCGATGCCCGGGGTGGCTTCGTGCTGGCGGTGGCCGTGGCCGCCGTCCCGGTGGGTCACGGGGAGTTCAGGCTGCCGGCACGGGTGTCGATGGCCCCCGGGCGCCCGCTCGGTGCTGGATTTCAGGCCACCGGCCAGAGCGGGGCCACCAGTGGGTCATGGCCGTGGCGGCCCCACGTGTCCCCACGGCCGCAGGGAGAGCCAGGACCTGCAGCAGAGAGCGGAGGAGCAGCTCCCCGGGGACGCATTTGCCGCGGGGCCACCGCCACGGCTGGCCACCACCGTGCTGTCCCCGAGAGCCGCGCAGGGACCGGGCGACGCGGTTTCTGTCCCTCCTTCTGCTGCAACCCCGGCGCTCCCTCCATCACGGAGCATCACCCCCTGCATCCCACCCCCTGCATCCCACCCCCTGCATCCCACCCCCTGCATCCCAACCTGGTGGCAACTGGGGACAGGGGGTGCCAGGGCACAGAGGCATTTTGGGGGGGGGGTTTGTTGTTCTTCCACTAGACCCCCCTCCCTTGGATGCTCGATCCGGGTGACCCCGAGTTTAACCCCACTTACGGCACCGGCAGACGCTGCCCCCGACGCAGATGGGTTGTGACAGCCGAGAAGTCCCCCCCGGCGGGCGCTGGTGAGGCGCTGGCCGTGGCGGGGAGCAGGGCGGGGGGGGGACACACGGACGAAGGCGAGGCCCATGTCACGGCGCGTTGGCTCCGTCACCTCCCCGCAGCGAGACGGCGGGTCCCGCGCGCGAGGCCAGGGCTGGGCCGGCAGCCTGTGGGTCCCCGGGGGGGCCGGTGGCACTTGTCTCTCCGCAGCATCCGTGATGGCGCTGGGCACATGGCAGCCGGGGCTGCGTATGTGTCTGTGTCCCCCCTCCGCTGTCATTTGAGGCCGCGGCCCCCCTGATGGTTGGGAACGGGGAGGGGGTCGTGGCAGATGGATGCTAAAGAGCCGGTCCCATCGTGGGGATGAGGAAAGACGCAGGGGTGGCTTGGCCAGGAGGGGACGTGCCACATCGTCCCCCAGGTTGGCAGGGTTAGAACGTTCTGGGCGTGAAGGGCAGAAGGTCCAGGGGACCGCAGGAACCACCAGTGCCCCCCCCCGCCCAGGGCTGTGGGGAGCTGGGACCGGGGAGGGTGAGGCACGTGCGAAAACCTTCTGTCTCCCCAGGAAGAGCATCTGCGAAAGGTCAGGCAGCTGCCGGCACACGTGCGAGAAGGGGACCAGCGGCGAGCGATGCCTCAGCCAGAACCGGAGCTGGCAGGGGAGCGACAGGCAGCTGCTGCCTGCGAGGCGGGAGAGCCGGGCACCCCAGGGCGATGCGGGCATTCCGGGGTGATGCAGGGACCAGACCCCCTGGCTTGGATGGAGGCACCTCAGGGTGATGCAGGGACCGAGCACCCCAGGTGGATGCAGGCAACCGGGAGCGATGCGGGCACCCAGGGTGATGCTGGCACTGATTACCCAGCCTGGATACAGGCTCCCAGGGGTGATGCGGGCACCCAGGGTGATGCTGGCACTGGGTATCCAGCCTGGATACAGGCTCCCAGGGGTGATGCGGGCACCCAGGGTGATGCTGGCACTGGGTATCCAGCCTGGATACAGGCTCCCAGGGGTGATGTAGGGAGCAGGCACCCAGCTGGGTGAAGGTACCCAGGGCGACGTGAGGACCCCAGGGTGATGCGGGCACCTGGGGTGATGCTGGCATTAGGTACCCAGCCTGGACGCAGGCATCCAGGGGTGATGTAGGGACCAGGCACCCAGCTGAACGAAGGTACCCAGGGCGACGTGAGCACCCTGGGGTGATGTGGGCACCAGGCATCCTTGGGAAGGGGCCGAGCTGAGAAGCTGAAGCACAGCAGCCCCGGGTCCTTTGCAGAAGACATGGGCCAAGAGCTGAGCCTGAGGACACCACTGCGGCCACCACGGCGGCCACCGGTCGTGCCGCCTCCACCCGCGGGGCCAAAGGGCTTCTCCCCAAGGGTGCGGGCAAAGCTCCCCCCCATGCCGGCCAGGGTCCCTTCCCCCGGCCGGGCAGCCCCTCCATTTCTTATAAACGCCTCTGGCGATGCTCCCCCCTCCCCGTGACACGGCAGCTCTGGGGCTTGTGGTTAAACCCCAGGGCTCCGGCTTTGACTCACACCGGATCCGTGGCAGAGAGGGGCCTTTCGGCGCCCACGGCTGGAAAGAAACGCTCACCCGGGCAGGAGTGCCGGGCGCTTCCTCGCAGTGCCGTTTCCTATAAACCCCGATGGAGGGGAGCCAGGGCCGAGCTGCCGAGGGGGGGGAATGACCTGGAGCCCTCCTGGAGCCACGGGGGTCCCTCCAGCCTGGTTTGGGGGGGGGTCAGCTTGTGCATACGGGTGATCCCCACGAGCGTATGGACCCCTTCGGCAGGCAAAGTTAGAAGGAGCAAGAAACACCCAGGGCAAGACGTTAGCACAACACTTACTAGACATCAGAGAATCCCCTTCACAGCACATACAACCAGGGACACCAGGATACTGTCCTCCCTGCTTGGAGCTGGCCCCAAACACCCGGCAATGGGGCAGGAGCATCCCTGGTCCCCGTTCCCTGCCCCCCCTCTGTGGCGCAGGACCCAGCTGCAGGAGAAAGCGGGACCCGAGCAGCGAGAATTGTTTCATTTTTCCCCTACACGATAGAAAGGCTGAGAAAAGAAAAAAAAACCTGAAAGCCTGCTGGAAAAAGAAACCTTTCAACCAGCCCAAAATAAGAGGGGTTTTTTGCTGGGAAAAAAAAAAAAAAAAAAAAAAAAGAAAGTTGCCACATAGGAAACGGCGCGGTGTGACCCGCTGCGAGGCCAGGCCGGCGCAGGGGACGGGGACACTGGGGGACGTGGGGACGGAGCCACGCGTGCTGCGGTGTGTCCCACCACGGGTGGAGGGGACACGGCCCCCGGGGTGGGGAGGGGGCTGCCCACATGTGGGTGGCTCTGGGGGACGATGCCCTGTGCAGATGCTGTGACATCCCTGATGTTTCGGAAGACAATTCCCCCTGGGGATGTTCCCGCTGCCCTTGGGACAGGCTGGAGGTGATGGACCCCAACCCCTGCCACCGCGGGAAGCCCCCCGCAACCCAGCCCTGCTCACGGCTGAGGTGGGACCGGCTCGTCCCTTGTCACCGTAGCTGGCACAGCCAGGCCCCGGTGGGTCCAGCCAGACCCCTGACCCCCACCGAGAGCCCCCGTGCCCCGACGTGGGTCCTCCCACCCTCGGCTGTCAGCGGGACCCCCACACCGGTCCCCCCACGGCGCGACCACTGCCCCATCCCAGTCCCAAGCCGCTGCCGTGGGGAGCGGGGTGCGATGCCCACGGCAGCAGGAGGATGCTCCCGGCCACCCGGTCCCCTGCCCCGAGCCGTGGGGACAGTGGGGGCCACATTGGGCCACCCCCCCCCACCCCAGCACCCTTGGGGCAGGGCAGCTGCAGAGGCACTCCGGGGTGATTTTTGGGGACCGGGACTGCAGCCAAGAAGGGGTGCCGTGCATGGGTGGTATGGTGGCACCCTGAACCCTGCAAGGTGGTCAGGCACCCCAAGGTGCACCGGTCTCTGGGAGCACCCAGTTCAGCCCAGGGCGGGCGCCCCAGGCGAAAGCCCTGCTGCCCCCGGGGGGGGGGGGTGAGGGCGAGACCAAAACCACAACGCAGCGCTGCGGTTTGCAGCTCCCTCCTGCGAAGGTGCCGAGGAGGCGGCAGCACCCATGGAGGTGGTGGTGGGGGGGGTGTGTTGGAGGAAACGGGGCCGCACACACACATACACCCCCCCCACCACCACCCCCCCGGGCAGCCTCGCTCGCCCTGCACACCGGGCGGCGGAGCCGCAGCAGGGTGGGTGAGGGAAACTGAGGCACGGTGCTCCCGGGGGGTGTGGGAGGCATCGGTGGGGACCGGTCCCTCTTTGCAGTGGGGATGTCTCAGGGTTTCCCCACGCAGAGCAGGGCCGAGGTGGGGTGGTCCCCACGGGTGAAGGTGAGGGTGCAAGGGGGGGGGGGGGGGTTTGCCCGCATCCTGCTCATGGGATGCGGCAAAGCTGCTTAGCCCAGCGATCGCAGGCACGGCACAGCCGCCGGGCACCGAGCCTCGTGCTCCCCGTGAACACCGGCATTCCGGGGCTACCGCCAGCCCTTCGTCTCCCCCAGCACCATCCCAAGGGTGGCAGGAATGGGGCAGCCCCCAGGCAGCCGTTTTGGAGGCGAACACCCCAAATCTGGGATGCCGGGACCCCCAAACTCAGGCGAGCATCATGCACGCGGGATGGGGACGCGACTGCCCCGGGTGGCACACATCCCAGAGCTGCTTGGCTCCTTCTGCATGGCCCAGGAGCTAGAGAGGGGTCGGTGATTTTGGGGGGGGCCGGGGGTCCCCATGCCCCCAGAGGGAGCCCAGCGGCCTCCTGACTCAGCGGCAGCCGCCCCCGGAGGAAAGCGGTGCTGAGTTGGCAGCGGGATGAGTAACGGCACCCGCCGTTTGACATTTATCACGTGATTTCAAAAAAAGAGAGAGGAGCTGGGGGGGAGAGTGGGTGGCAAGAGAAGGTGGGGACCGGGCACCCCTTGCCCGCTGCCGGGCCTCCTCCTCTGCCCCAATCCCAGCGCATTTCCAGTCCAAACTGGTGGACGGGCGGAGAAAGAGCGCGGCTGCCCTCGATGCCGCCTAGAGCGCAGATCAGGCCTCGTCCCTGGGTGGGTACAACCCCTCCCAATTTGCTCTTTTGGGGACCCTTCCCCGCAGCATCACATCCCCACGGCGGGATCACTGCGTGCCCCCCCACCAGCTCAGCCCCCTCCCTCAGTCACTGCCTGGCACCCTGGGGCTGTTGGGTGCCCAGCCGGGGGGGGACCAGATCCGGCTCAGCCCTGGGCAGGGGCTGTTCTTCCTCCCCCTCCCCTGCTAGATGCAGAGATCAGCTTGTGATAACGCCCGCTGTGCCGTTGCCTCACCGGCGGCGCGGAGCCTATCTCCTTCACACCATCACCCTGCAGCCTGCTGTGCCGTAGCGGATGGGAACCGGCTCCTCACCCCGCTCGGGGCTGCGCTCGGGGAGCTGGGATGGAGCCCCCTCCACCCCCTGCAGCCTCCCCCAGGTAGAGAGGCCAGAGAACGGTCACAACTCATCACACGGATGCTCCCTGCCGCAGCCAGGGTAGGCAAAGGCTGGGATTTCCCACGAGCAGCTGAGTTTAAGGGTGTGTCAGCACCGAAGTCACGCACCCGCATCCCCACAGGGTGCAAAATCAGCCGTGGGGCTGTCCCTGACCCTCGGCCCGCAGGCAGGGAGGCTGTAGGCCCTACAATAACATGAAGGAGCGGGTTTCAGCAGGGCTGCTGGAGCAGCGGTACCCATGGTGGGAGGGCCGGGGCTTCCCCGTGCACAGGGCAGCCCCTTCCCCGCAGGATAACCAGGAGGAGCCCACTCCCACCCTCACCCCGGCCATCACCCACCCCCAGACCCCGAGCCCTGCGGGGTGTCCCCCACCTCGGCCAGTTCGCTGGCACCCTTAGGAGGGAGAAGCAGCAGCCCTTAACGAGGCCGATCACGAGAAGGCGACGGAAGGCGTGAAGTCCGGCAGCCCCCCCGCCTGCTGCCAGGGATGCTCCTCGACCATCACCCCGGCGTCGTGCCCAAGGGCACCCCTTCCTTTTGCGCTCCCTCCGCCCCGCTCGGCGTTTTGCTTACCCGGCATCTCGCGGGCTGTTTGCTTCCTCTGCGGTCCCAGCCCCGACGCCTTTTCGGGGCCACATGCTCTCCCCCCCCCCCCCGGCGTGTTGCTCGCCCATCGGCTCCTCCCGGGGTTTGGCGTCGCCCCTCTGCTCCCCTCACCCAAATATTGGGGAAGGGCAGGGCTGCTCCTCATGCTGGGGTCCCCCGTGGGGCTGGGGGTCCCCATTGTCCACTTTATCCCCCACGTGTCACCCCGGGGACGTTCAGCGTCACCGGGGTGAGTGGCTCGGGACCGTGCCATCGTGCCACGAGCACCGAGGATAAGCTGAGCCCAGCACCCGTGCTGGCACCATCACAACCACAATCTCCCCCATGCCCACCCCACAGCGACCCCAGACCTGGGACAAGCCCATGGGGGGACGTCCCCAGCTGCAAGGGGACCCCCAAAGACACCGATTCGGCCGCACGCCGGTGTTGGCACCGTGGGGCCGAGGTTTGGCCGTGCCTCTGCCGTCACCCCCGGGGCTGGCGCTGGTTTTTGTTTTGCTTTTGATTGTCCCATTTCTTTGTCGCCTGCCAGGCCAGTAAACCCGAAACTTGTCACCATGCCGGGAACGGGGTCACGGGTCCAGGTTACCCACAACGGGCACCCCGAACCCCGTCACCCCCACCGCTGCCCCGCTGAGCCCTGGCGACACGAGTCGGCTTTGCCAGGGCTGGATTCACCAACGCCAGGTTTGTCCCCCAGCCCTGGGGGACACCCACAGCCTGGGCCCCCCCTCGCTCCACCGGCACCCAAAAAGAAGAAACAGCTTCGCCCCCCACCCTCCCCTTAGTGTTTCGGGCACTGGAAGGATTTTATTGGAGTCGGTGGCGTTGCAGAGAGCGCGGGTCCCTCCACCCAGAGGTCCCGGTGCAGTGGGGAGAGGGGGGGGGGGCTGCACCCAGCCGAGCCTTTGGGGGTGGGTGGCGGGGGGTTTGCGCCGTGGCACGGGGGGGGACATGCAGCGCGGAGTGGCTCGGCGGGGAGGGGAACGGTGCTGTGGACCCCCCCTCTGCCAGCAGCTTTGAGGTAGATTGAACGTGAGGGGGATGGGGGTGATGGGTTGGGGGGGCTTGGGGTGAGCAGCCACCTGCAGCCCCGGGCTAAAGCAGGGGGGGGACCCAGTGGTGGGGGGCTGCTGGGGGGCTGCGCTGTCCCTAGGCCGGGGGGGCCAGGGTTGGGGAGAGCCCCCGGGTTGTGGAGCTCAGTGCAATGGTGGGGGGGGGTCCGTGCTGCACCTCGGGGTTCGTTTCTCAGCAGCATCTTTGTGGGGAGGGGGGGGTAGATATTGGGGGGGGGGGTGCTTTTAACATAAAAGAGTGGAAAGATGCTTGAACCGGTGGGATGAGGTGAAGGGGACCGAGAATAAGCAGCTGGCCCCCCCTCCAACCCCCCCAAACCCAACTCTGACCCAAGGAGCCGGGGAAGGGGCAGCCCCTTCCCTTCACCTGCTTCCTGGGGGCCAGATCCAGGACCCGGCCCCTCGAATCCTCCCTGAGATCAAGCAGCGACACCCGAGGGTGCAGATGACACCCAAGGGCGCAGACGGGTCCCCTCCAGCCGCCACCCGGGACGGCGTTATCCCGGTGCCCCCATTCGAGCATCCGAACCCGGCGCGGATGCAGGGACGCGGTGAGGCGGGAGCAGAGTAACCCACTTTTGGGGGGCCGGGGGGGCTCCGGGGTGGGTTGCGGGGGGGTGGGGTGCTCAGTCTTTCTGTAGCTACTGAAGACTTGGAGGTATTTCGGGAGCCGTGTCGCTCCTGGTGTGTTTTCATGCAGCATCCAAAGATCGGGGAGGCGGGGGAAGGCTCAGATCTTGCTGTTCTCCAGGTGCGAGTCGATGTGCTTCACCAGCGCATCGTCCGGGTAGCCGATGGGGAAAGCCAGCTGGCACAGCGGGCAGCTCCGCACCTCCGAGTCCACCGTCTCCAGCAGCAGCTGCGGGGGGCACAAGGCGGTGTCGAGCCCACCACCGCCTTCTCCTGGGGGCCGCGGACCCCCCCCATTCCTCCCCGCTACCCTCCCACCACCGGGTGCAAGCTCGGATGCCGCGCAGCCGGTCAGAAATGGGGAAACTGAGGCACGCCCTGCCTGCACGGTGGTGGTGGTGGTGGTGGGGTTCCCTTCCTTCTTCCACCCCCCCTCCCAACCCACCGCAACGCATCCCCGGCGGGGTCCCGCTTACGTTGATCGAGGGCCAGGACTGAGCGTGCTCTGCCCGGGCGTAGGCAGCGGCCGTCCGGTGCACGGCGTCGGCGTCGGGGAAGCCGGCGCAGAAGGAGGCGCAGCGGATAGCCCCCGCTTCGGGGCTGGGGGGACTGGGCAAGGCCCATTCCTCTTCATCCGACGACTGCTTCTCGAAGCGCACGTGCTCCTCGAAGGGCTCGCGGGCGCTCAGCGGGGACCCCGTGCCCCCCAGGTACACCTCGCCGTAGGGCCGGTGCTTGGGAAGCGTCGAGGCTTCGGGCTGGAGCCAGAGCGAGCGGCTCTGCTGGTACAGGGCCACGTTGCTCACCTCCGAGTAGCTGCGACGACCCTGGAAGCCGGCTTTGATGTGGCGGCTGGAGGGTTTGGCGTAACCCAGCTCCATCCTCTCGCCGGGCAGCCGGTGCGGTGATGCCGAGGCCGGGGACGGGCAAGGCGGCGGGGCTGGGGACCGGCGTTGCTGGGCGGGCGACTGGCTGGAGGGGGGGACCGGGGACCGGCGCTGCTGGGCAGGGGACTGGCAGGGGCCGGGGGCTGGCGAGCGACGCTGCTGGGCCGGCGACTGGCTGGGGGGTCCCGGCGAACGCCGTTGAAGCGCTGGCGACTGGCACTGGGGTGCTGGCGAACGCCCCGGCGGAGCGGGCGAGGGGCACTGCGGGGCGGGCGAGCGACGCTGCTGGGCTGGGGAATGGCACTGGGAGAGTGGGGAGTGGCGTTGGCCTGCAAAGCAAAACGGGATGGAGGGGGAGCACAGAAAATACCCCCCCGTCAGCTCGGCGGCACGGGAAATATCCCTTATCACCCATGTGCATCCCAGATGGATGCGGGGATGCGGCCGTGGGGAACCCTGGGGAGGGATGCTCCTGGGGAGGGATGCTCCCTGGGATGGATGCTCCCCGGGATGGATGCTCCCCGGGATGGATGCTCCCCGGGATGGATGCTCTCCAGGATGGATGCTCTCCGGGATGGATGCTCTCCGGGACGGATGGTCCCCGGGACGGATGGTCCCCGGGACGGACACACGCAGGAGCTCAGCACCAGCCGGAGGATGAGGGCAGCCAGCGTGGTCTCCCCATTTTTTGCATCCCAGCCCCATCCAGCCATGGGTTTCAGCCCCGGCCCCCTTCCTTACCACCGTTGAGGCTCTTCTCCTGCAGCACGGCGCGGAGGATCTGGCTCTGCAGGGAGCTGAGGTTCCTCAGGCGGCACAGCTCCTCCGTCAGCTCCGTGTAGGCCAGCGCCAGGTTCACCCTGCGGCAGGGACGAAGCGTCACCGAGGGCGAAACATTCCCGGTCCCCCGGCCGGGAGGGGGGCCCCCCCTGCCATGCGTTGCTGTGGGACGCACCCAAATCTAACCCAAATTCAGGTTTTTAACTCAAAAGGGAAAAGTTGTGGCCACGCACCGCCTGGCATCGTACCTGCGGGCACCCCGTGCAGCGGGAGCAGTCGGGAGCGGGAGGGAGGTGGGTGCCACACTCCCCCCCCAGCTCTTGGAGGCCCTGACAAAGTCATCAATTCTTCCCCAACTTCGGTGTCACTTTTCAAACCCATATTCTCTGAGGTGATGCGAAGGGAGAAGCCGTCTCCCAAGGGCCCCGCGGGGCTGGGGGCTCAGCGCGTCCTCCCGCGCCGCGCGTGGAGTTCAGCTGAGCCGTTGTGACACCCCGGGGACCCGGGAGATGCCGCTCGTAACAGCAGCCGACAGGTCTGCCCCTGCCCGCCCTCCTCTCATCTCATCGGGGGGGGGAGAAAAAGAAAAGAAAGAAGGAAGGAGAGAAAGAAGGAAGGAGAGAAAGAAGGAAGGAGAGAAAGAAGGGAAAAAGGAGGAAGACAAAAGGAAGGAAGAAGGAAAAAAGGAGGAAGAAGGAAAAAAGAAAGAGGGAGGAAAAAAGAAAGAAGGAGGAAAAAGAAAGAAGGAAAAAAGAAAGAAGGAAAAAAGAAGGAGGAAAAAAGAAGGAGGAAAAAAGAAGGAGGAAAAAAGAAGGAGGAAAAAAGAAGGAGGAAAAAAGAAGAAGGAAAAAAGAAAGAAGGAAGAAAGAAAGAAGGAAAAAAGAAAGAAGAAGAAAAAAGAAAGAAGAAGAAAAAAGAAAGAAGAAGAAAAAAGAAAGAAGAAGAAAAAAGAAAGAAGAAGAAAAAAAGAAAGAAGAAGAAAAAAAGAAAGAAGAAGAAAAAAGAAAGAAGAAGAAAAAAAGAAAGAAGAAGAAAAAAAAGAAAGAAGAAGAAAAAAAAGAAAGAAGAAGAAAAAAAAGAAAGAAGAAGGAAAAAAGAAGAAAAAGTAGAGAGAAAAAGAAAAGAAAGTGATAAAGAAAGAGAAAAAGACGTTTCCCCAGCTGGGTCCCCATGTCACATCCCCAGAGTCCCCATGGCCCTGCCACAGTGGCACGAGCGCCTGGGGACGTCCCCGGACACGGCTGCCCCCGAGACCCCCCCTCACACTTGCAGCCCTGCTGGCTCCTACCTTTCCTGCCTCAGTTTCCCCTCCGCGACCCATCGTGGGCACCCAGCTCTGAGCCCGGGACGCTGGTGCAGAGTCTGCGGCCTCTCCCCAAAGTGTGTGGGGGTCCCAGCCCCCCCAGCCCCACGGCTGAATTTCAGCCACTCCCGTGGGGGGGTCACCGCAGCCCCCCCCCCCCCCCCAAAGTCACGCTGAGGCGCAGGGAGGAAGCGCCAAAACCGCAGCACCGGGGCGGAGGAGTGAGAGGTGCTGGGGTGGGGTGGGGGGGGACGAGCAGCCCCCCCTGGCCCCCACCCAGGGCACCCTGCCAGGACCCCTGCCTGCAGAGGAGGGAGGGCAGGGACCTGCCCCACGCGTCCCTCCTGCAGTCTGAGAGGCTTTTGGGGAGGTTTGGTGCTGGGGAGAGGGAGAGGTGGTGGTGGTGGTGGGGGGGTCTTGGTGCCCCCCACTCCGCCCCCAAAAAAAAGCTCTTTTTCAGGCCAAACTGTGGGGTTTCGATACGCAACAGCAGATAAGCCGTGAGAACAAAACAGCCGCCGAAAACCCAACCGCCCACGCCTGCCCGGCTGCCCCCAGCACCGCAGAGCATCGCTGCTCCGGCGGGAGCGGCCGGATCCTGCGGGACCGCGTGGGTCCCCCGTGGTCCTGGCAGGACGAGAGACTTCGCATCCCTTCTTCGTCCCCGGCCAGAGATGCTGTGGCTGGGGACGGGGGGGGGGGGGACAGCGGGCTGCCAAGCACAGCTGAGACCCCCAGCCAGGACCACCAAAGTGAGGGGCTGGGGACACATGGGGGGGGTGCTGGGGTGCAGTGACCCCCCCCCAAAAGCACCCAGAGGGGGGCACCAGTCCCAGCTGGTGGCGGGGCAACAGCACACTAAATGATACCCATCACCCCCCCCCGAGATATGCCAACCACATCACATCCCTCGCAGGGCTGCCCCCCCCCCCTCCCCGGCACCCCGTGGTCCCCAGAAACCCGGGGGGGGGGACACGCACACGATGGCATTTTCGTACCACCGGGACCGGGGCTTGACACCCACCCTCGGTGCCAAAAGTTAATCCACGGTGTGTGGGTGCTGGCCGGGGTGCAGACCCCCCTCCCTGGGTGGGGGGGACGACGGAGAAGGGGGGGTGGTGAGGAGGAAGGGGTGACCTCGAGCAAGTCACACCTGGTAAACAAGAGGCCGGCGAAAAACCGAAATAAAAGCAGGAACCGCAGGCGTAGCTGCCATCACCGCCGGGCTGGGGGGGGACCGTGGGCTGGGGTGGGGGGCCGGGTACAACCCCAGCAGCCGCTGAGCCCCCCCTTTTGCCACAGGATCAGGGGAGCCGGTGGGGGGGGAAGGAAGGGACGGGGACGTCCCAGCGCGGCATCGTTGGCAAAGGAGGCGGCGAGCACGGCGGCAGCTCCGGCACGGGCACCCATGGGTGCAAGATTTGTTAAAACCCACAAAATCCCACCAAAACGGTGTCAGCGGCAGGGCAGCGAGAGGGCACGGGGCTGGCGGGGGCGAGGGGGGGGAGTGCTCCGACCCACCTGCACCCAGCACCCCCGGCTTTTGGCACTGCGTCACCCCTGCGGGTCGGTGGGGGTATCCTGGGGACGGATCCTGCAAAGCTGCCCCCAGCCCTGCAGCTTTCCAGCACCCTCCATCCCCCAGCACCCCCCACCCTGCTCCCCCCTCCAAGGGCTTTTGCCATGATTTGGCTCCCAGCTTTTCCCCGGCCCCTTCCCGAGGAAGCGCAAGTAGGAATGGCCTTGACCTCAGAAATGACCAAAAAAAAAAAGACAAAAGGATAAAACCAAGAAAAGAAACAAAATAAAAAAAAAGAAAAAGAAGGGGCTGGAGGGACCCCTGCCTCGCTCATGCCACAGCGGCACGCTGACTAATTTGGCAAAAGCCAGCCAGAAAAGTCACCCGGAGATGGAAAGCGCCGATAAGGCACCTTTCACACCAAAAAAATGGTGGAGAGGAGCAGGTTACAAAAAAAGAGCAGTATTTACAAGAAAAGACCGGGGAGGGAAAGACTGTGCCTGGGAAGGGGGGTAAGATGCCCCCAAGTCTGGGGGTGAGGGGTGAGGAGCCAGGCGTGCCTCAGTTTCCCCACCTTGACTTGGGGAAGTCAGGCTTAAAAACAAGGTGGCTTAGGGAGATGTTAATACATATATTTGGAGTTTTATTTTCTGGTGGGGGCTGGATATTGCGGGCAGGGGGACAGGGAGAAGGGGAACCCGGCCACGGTGGGGCTGAGCTTTGTGAAGAATAAAGTGAATTAGCGGGGGGAAAGCGTGGGGAGGGTTATCGAGGGACCCCCCCGGGATGCGTGGCAGAGACGGGGCAGCAGCCACCCAGTCGCAGCCCCCAGGGATGCCAGCATGGATGCGGCCGGCCCCCCCTGAGCCCCACGCACTGATTTACGCCGCGGAGACAAGAAGCGGCAAAAACATCCAACACCTCAGGAAAAAGGAGGGGGGAACCCCCCCCTACCCCGCCAACACCCCGGCACCTTCCCAGCCCCATACTGGGCCAGTCCCCACGCGTCACCTTTTATCTGTCCACAGCTTGGCACGGGCTGCCGGCCCCGGCACATCACCGCCCGGCACAGCCCGACGTGCCCGGAGGAGCCGCGATGCCAGCCCGGCGTGTCCTGCCTGGCATCACAGTATTGGGGGGGGGGGTCACACACACAAGGGGGGGGACACGGGTGTGAAGTCCCGCTGCCACATCCCGGCAGCCCCGCATGCGTGAGGCTGAACGGGCGAGGATAGCGGGGTAACGAGGCCGTTGCCTAATTAAACAGGTTACGGGCGGCTGCTTTTAGGGAAAAAGTCTCAGCACCAGCCCGGAGCTGCTTTGCCCACCTCGATGCCAGGGTCGCCCTGGGGAGGGTTAAGGGGTCCTGCCCTGGCACAGCCACAGCGTCTCCCCCAGTTCCTATCAACCCTCTCCAGATTTGGGGGTGTCTCATCCCAAACCCCCAAATCCGAGGTGCTCAGTCACCGTCCCAGCACCAAGCGGTGCCCGGGGGTTCCCTGATGGAGCCCCCGGAGCTCACGGCCGTAGCGAGGGGGAGACCGGGAAGAGGCGCGAGGGCCGGAGGAGGGTCTGCCAGCACCGGCACCGCGGCGGCTCCGCGCCCAGTTACACCATTACAAAAAGAGGAATACTCTGGCAGAGTCGGACGAGGGGCAGCCAGCGGTTCTGAGCAGCCCGGACGTGCCGCAGTCCGGTGTCCCACAGCCTGGCACGGCTGCGTGGCGTGGCTGGGTGCTGTACGGTGATTGCCGGGTGCTGAGCGGCAGCCATAAGCCGTCAGTGCCCTCTGGAGGCGGCGGCACACTCACCGAGCCGGCACCGCGCAGTCTGTACGGTGCCGGACACCGGACTTGTGGCCACCCTGTGTTTGGAACCCAGTTCAAAGTCCTGGGGGTGCAGTGGGTGCTTTTGGGGTGCAGGATCCCACCTGCCTGCAGCACTTCAATAGGGGGGAAACCCCCCAAGGACCCTGCCCAAAGGGACATTCCGTCCCCCGAGGACACCCTGGACGTGAAGCCCCCGCAGAGAGTCCCGCGTGCCCCCATCCCTCCCTGCCAGGGTGGGGACCCCCCCACACTGCAACCCAGCCCTCGCCCCAGCCCACCCCGGCACTTACTGGTCGTCTCCCACCTTCTTCACCCAGGCCATATCCCGCTCCGACTGGTCCTGGGGAGAGCAGACATCCCGTCAGCACCCAGACCCTCACCCACCGGCGATGCGGGAAGGGGGGGGGGGGGGTCCCGCACGGCCGGATCCTGCCCCGTACCTGCTCCCGGGTGTCCTGCAGGTGCTTCAGCTCCGCCTGCAGCCGCTCGCACTCGGCCTTGAGATGCTCCTCGCGGTGCTGGGCGCGCTGGGTCTCCTGCCGTGCCGCCTCCAATTCGGCCTCCAGCCGCCCCGTCGCCTCCAGCCCCCGGCTCTGCCAGCCCCCGGCACGTTCCAGCACTGCGGGCAAAGCACGGCTCAGCCCCCGGCACGGTGCCCGGGCTACCCCGCCGGAGTTGGGGGTGCCACGGGGTAGGGAAGGGGGGCAGCTCACCGTGGGTCAAGCCAGGGTTGGGGTGCAGGGCGAGGAAAGGCACGTCCTGGCCCGGCAACGGAGCACCCAGCCCGGGGAAGGTGCCGGCGTCGCGCTGCCGTAGCTGCTGCTCCAGGCTCCGGATGCGGCTCAGGTGCGTCTCCACCAGCGCCCGCTGCCGGGGGGAAGAGGGCTGAGCCCCGCAGCCCCTCCGTGGGGTTCATCCTGCACCCCCCCAGCCCCTGACAGGCAGACCCGGCACTTGGGGTCCCCACGTCGCCGGTAGCCGTCGTGGCAGGGGGATGGGATCTGTCCCCAGCACGTGGCCAGCCCAGAAGAGGGTGGCACGGTGGCGGGGGGCACCCCAGCATCGTGCCAGACGGGGTAAGGGAAGCCGGGGATGCCCCGTCAATGCCGGGAACGCGGCGCCAGGACAGAGACACGCGCTGCGCCGGAGCTGGGAGCATCCCTTGGCATGGTGGGAGCGGGAAGAGACAGGGATAAAGCCGAGCCACATGCATCGCTACAACCCCTGACGTGATCGTAACAGGGGGGGGAAGCAGCCGTGGCCCCCCCAGCCCTGCATCCCCACCAGGTCTTCAGCCCCACGGGATGGAGAAACAATCTGCTGGGCTGCTGTCCCAGAGCGGGGAAGGGGTCCCCGACGTCCCCAGGCACCGGTCCCCGCTGGCACCCACCATCTCGCCCAGCTCGGTCTCCAGGTCAGCTTTCTCCACGCACAGCTTCTCGTAGGCCTGGATCATCTCCTCCAGCTGCTCTTCCCGCTCTTTGCTTTTCTGCAGCTGCCGGGGAGGCAGGCAGGGGTGGGTGGGCGGCTCGGGGACCCCCCGCGTCCCCCGGCCCCACCGGCCCCGCTCACCTCGTGCTGGAACTGGTTGAGCTGCTGCTGCAGCGACGCCTTCTCGCTCTTGAGCAGCGACGTCTCCTTGGCCTCGTAGAGGGAGAAGATGTGCTCTTCCCCGAACTCGCCGATCAGCGGGTACTGCGGCCGCGGGGCAGAGGCGTCAGCGGGGACCCCCGGCCCAGTGACACCCCCCCCCTCCCCAAAAATCCCGGTCCCCCCTAAGCTCCTCACCTTGACCTCATACATCTTGAGCCGGCGCTTGAGCGTGGAGTTCTCCCTCTCCAAGCCCGTCAGCCGGTTCTTGATGTCGTCGTAGGCGGTGATGAGGGCAAAGTGGGAGGCCGAGCACATCTCGCCCGAGAGGTCGGTGTTGGGGCTGTCGAGCCAGTCCTCGTCCGGCCCCAGCGCCTCCTGCGTCAGGATACTGATGTCGTCCTCGAACATGGAGTCCATGTCCTGCCTGCGATGGAGACGGGGGACAGACAGACAGACAGCCACCGGTGACCCCGTGGCAGGGATGAACCCGGCCAGGGACACCCCGAAGCCCCCGGAGCAGGTTGGGCTGCGGGGACGTTGGGTGCAGGATCCGGCCTGGGGCAGGGGGAGCTGTGGATTAGCCCCCCCCCGAGCCCGGCCAAGTCCTGGGGACAGAGCGGGGTCTGCAGGACCTTGGCACGTCCCAACGGCAAAGGGTGACGGAGGAAGGACAATCCCGGGAGCCGCCACCGGCAGCAGCTCCAACCCCGCAGCGTCCCCCGGGGTGGTGGGGGGACACCGGCCAGGCAATTGCCTCTGCCCCCACCGGGTAAAGGTGGGGGGAAACAGGGGTCCCGGCAGCCCCCCGCAACCATAGTCGTCACCGCTCGGGATAAGGCCGGCAGCCAGGATGGCCGAGAGCATCCCTGGTAGAGCATCCCCGGGGGGACGCGGTGACTTTCCCCGTGTCCCCCCCGGGGAGCGAGCGCCAGAAATAGCGGCCGGTGCCGCTGCCTCCCACCCCGCACGCGAGCTGCTTCCCACCCTCCCACGCCTCCGCGGCGGCACGCAGCCCGCGCCGTGCCCTATATACCGGTGCTGCCGCTCACCCCCCGGGGAGCCACCTGCCTCTCACGGCACGGTCCCCAACCCGGCCTGATCCTGCCCAACCCGCTCTGCCGCACCGCCCGGTGCTGCGGGATTTGTCCCCGGTACGAGGATTTTGAGCGGTCGAGGATCCCAAAAGCCGCTGCCACCGGTGGCTCTGCCACGGCTCCCCGGCTATTTGGCACAGCCGGCCCGGTGGGGAAAACACGTCTCAAACCGGTGAGGAGGCAGCGGCTGCGGTGCTGAGCCCCGGCACGCACGCACGGTGCTTTGGCACTGTCCCCTCGTCCCGGACGGGGACCCCACGGGCACCGGGGTGGCCGCCGGCCGCACGCGGCCTCGTCGGCTGGGCCAGACACCCGGGAACCGCCGCCGCACAAATAATTCATAGCACAAAGCCGGGAGCGGGAGGCGATTTCTGCAGGGTGACGGGAGGGGGACAGTCCGGCCCCCCGAAACCGCTGCTGGAGCCTGGGGCCAGCCCGGCCCACCGGCACCCCCAGTCCCGCTCTGCCCCGGGGCGCAGACCCCCCCCCAGCTGCTCCCACAGCCCCAGCGCGGCGGGGTCTGGCAGCGGTGGGTTGTTGCAGCCTCTGCTGGGACCAGGAGCACCGAACACAGGCAACCCCCCCAGCACCACAACCCCTCCTCTGTCCCCTCCCGTGAGGGCGTTAAATGTCCCCCCCCAGGGCAGCGACAGAGGGGACACACGTCTGCTCGAGCAGGGAGAGCACCATCATCATCATCATCGTCCCTGGGGAAACTGAGGCACCCCCTTAAGCCAAGATGGTGACCCCCTCAAAGCAAGACACCAGGAGTCATGGGGCTGGTGGGTGCCCCCCTGCCTGGGGGTCCTACGCAGGGTGGAGGGGGACCCCCCAGTGCTGAGCAGGGATGGGACCCTCTCCCTCCCTGACACGCAGGGCCTGGCAGCCGCTCTGCGCCCACAGCCTGGCCCAGAGTCCCCCTGACCCTGCCCTGCCGCTCCCCAAACCGTGCCTCAGTTTCCCCATCTTTCGCATATTGTGACACCTGCCTTGCAGCGGGCCCCGGGCGCGGGGCGAGTCGGTGCGGGCTGGGCAGGGCTGCGGCGCAGGGACGCGTGTCTCAGGCGTCGGCAGCGCAGGCAGGGAGCCGCGGTGGGCAGGCGCTCGGGAGATCAGCCACAAGAGGGTCAGCGGGAGATGGCGGCGCTATCATTAGGCTCCAGGGGCAACGGCGGAGGTCTTCACGGCACCGTACCGGCTACGCTCCCCTCCACGTTCCCGGCGGTCAGCCCCTCCTCGAGGCCTACAAATGCCTTTAAAAAAGAACAAAAACGGGGCTGCAGCTCCCCGGCACCGGGACGTTGCGGGAAGGCTCGGCCGGCAAGCGGCAGCTCACCGCCCCGGCGCAGCAGCGAGGATGGAGACGGGAACGGGCCGTACCGGGCAGCGGATGCCACCGGGATGCCAGCACCCAGTTGGCATTTTCTGGGGGGGGGGGGAGGCACCGTGCAGCTACCTGGCCCCCCAACACAACCCTACTTGGGGGGGGGCGCATCTGGGAGGATGCACTTAGTAGGACTGAGCTCCAGTGCAGCCCAGTGCAGCCTCCCCCAGAGCCTGGGGGGGGGGTCTGCCACTGGGACAAGCCCCCTCCTCATTGCTATAACCCCCCTGGGTGCTTTCCTTGCTGCTGGGGGGGGAGCAGGGAGCACGATGCCGTGGTCGGGGTGCAAAGGGGGTCGGGAGCGATCGTGCCCCCCCGACCCCGGGGCTGGGGGAAGGTGGGTGAGCCCGGGGTGGGGGGGGGTGGGGGGTCGCGGGTACCGGTTTGGGAGGGATTGGGGGGGGTGAGCCCGGCCTGCTGCAGCCCCGGTGTCTCCGGTAAACCCACCCCGAGCGTCCCCGGCCCGGCCCGGTGCCGCAACACCCCGGGGGGGGGGGTCGGAGGAGCAAGGAGGGGTCCGGGGCGGAACCGGGGATGGAGCCGCGGGTGGCGGCGGGGGGGGAGAGAAACGGGAGGCGATGGGGCGGGAGGAGGCAGGCCCGGGTAGGGCGGGGGCGGCCCGGTTCCACACACCCCCCCCCCACCTTCCTCCTCCTCCTCCTCCTCTTCTTCACCGGCCCAGGCCCCGCACTCACCGGCGATGCGATGCGGCGGTGCCCGCCGGGATGCGGCTCCTTCCCGGTGCCGGTGCCGTCCCCCCCCCGCCGCAGCCCCGTCCGCCGTTTCTTCCGCTCCGGAGACACCGCGAAACCACGTGGGCACCGGGCGGCCGCCAGCCCCTCCCCCCGCCACGCGCCGGTGCCGCCCCCGGGGCTTGCCCCCCCCCCCCCCCCAAACCGGGGCACGGCGGGTCCCGGGGGGGGACACACGGACACACGCTTGGACCCCCGGCCCCCTGTAGCCCCCCCACCCTGGAACCCCCCCCCCCTCCTCCCCGCCTTACCCCGGGGGGGGGGGGCAAACGGGACCGGACCCCCCCCCCCCCCAACGGGGCTGACCCCGGGGGGCTTCTCCCATCCCGGGCATCGCCCCCGGGGGGGATGGCAGAGCTGAGCTGCAGCCATAAGCCGTGGGGGCTGGGCTCGCTTCCCCCCCCCCCCCCCCCAAGAACATTTTATTCCCCGAATTGTTCTCTCCGAGCTGCTTCCATTATGGAATTACATTTTTTTTTTTTTCCCTTTGCTGCGCAGGGTTATTAATAGCTGCTCTCCTTTCGCCGGCGTCGCTGCTGCCGGGGGCTCCACTGGTGAGTTCTGTGCTCCGGGGGCACAGACCCCTGCGACCCCCACCCCCCCCACACACCAGGGTGGGGGGGATCGCTGCCAGCCTGGCACCCACAGACCCCAAGACCTGGACGGACAGACCCACGGCGCGAGCGTCCCTGCCAAGGCCTCATCCCACCCCGCCGGAGGATCCAGGGGGGAAGCGGAGCCCCAGGGATGGTGACCAAGGTGGTGGGGGGGGTAAGGAAGGTGGGGGGGGGTCTTCGCTCCTGCCCAGGCACCGGCAGCAGAGGCGAGCTGGGAGACATCGGCACGGCGCGATCCTGCGTCCCGGCCATCTGCCTCCATCACGCGAGAGCTCGTGTCGGGTGGGGGGAAAAGGTGTCGGTGCAAAACCAGGCAAAAGACGGCGCTTGGCTTCAGCCAGCCCCTTGTCCCCCCCCCTTTGAAGACCCAAAGGGAGCTCCCATGGGGGCCCCCATCCTAGACACCCCCCCCCCTTTCCTTCCCAGCACTATGTTTAGCGCAGCTGTATCATCACTTGGATGGAGCCTGGGATGCGCCGGGGAGAGCGCGGCGGTGATTCAGCGTGCGGAGCGTCGCCACAGCCGGACCCTCGCCCAGCCTGGGTTGGCATCGGTGGGTACCGCTCACGGGATGCCGGGCGGTTGCCACGGCTGGAGCAGGAGCCGGGTGCTGCGCTGGGGGTTGTGGAGCCGAAAACACGACGTGAGGCCCAAGGAGGTTTTGGGAAGCCGACGGCAAGCGGGCACCGGGGCTGCTCCGAGGCTTCGGCGAGTAAAGCGTGACCGTTTCCATCTGAATTTCTGCCGGGGAATCGGCGTGTTGCCTTTGGTGCGTGGCCTGGAGAAGAAAAACAGCTCTTGGGGGGGGGGGTCGCAGGGCTGGGCTGAAAGGCAGGAGAGCACCGGTGACCCTGGGGGAATTAAAGGGGGGCAGGCAGGGGCAGGCAGGGGCAGGCAGGAGCCGTGGGGCCAGGCTCTGCCGCAAACAGGGCCCGGGAAAAAATCCCGAGTGCCAGCTCCGGCTTTGCTCACGCTGGCAGATTGCTGCAAAGCACTTTGAAGTGCAAATTAAGGTTTTCCATCAGGTTCGAAGTTAATTCTGACGCAAAGAAAACAGCACGGCCTCAACCCTGCGTGCCTGCGATGGAGGCAGGCGTCGGGCCAGGGATGCGGAGCCCGGCGGGGACCCCGAGTCGTGTCCCCCTCCTCCGGAGGGGCTGCACGCAGGGGACGGGGCACAAGTTCACTGTGCATTAAGGACAAGCCTTGCAGCCATCCCGGGAGCTGTCGCAGGGTCAGCTGCAGAGCGGAGGAAGGCAGAGGGAGACTTTGGAGGCAGGATGAGCGATCCAAGCTCCTGCAATCGTCATCCACGTCAGCCAGGCCCTGGGATTTTGGGGTCCTCGTTGCACCCCCACAGCCAACGCACCATCTGGGACTGCGGTTATGGGCAAAGCCGGATCCAGCCCGGCCATCCCGTGGGATGCTGTGCTCTTCCCGAGGTTGCAGCTCTTCCCCTGTGGTTTCCCCAGCAGCTGCCCCGGTGCAGCAGGGATGCTGGTGGCGGGAGGCGAGAAAAGCGCAATGCATCTCCCCTCCGTGGCCTTTTCCCCTCCTCCCAATAGTTTCTGCAAAGTTTTAAGCCGAGAGCAGTGTCAGGGAAGGTCCCTCATCCGCCCTCACTGCTGCCTCTGGGAGCTGCCGGAGATCGGCCTCACCCTGCCGAGCGAAGATCCCAATGGCAAGGGCAGGCTCGCAGCACCCCCAGACATTTGGGGTGCGGCGGTTGAGAGGCGCAACGCCCAGAGTGACAGGAACAGCTCTAAAGCCGCGTTTACAGCCAGCTTTCACAGTAATTATTGCAAAACCAGGTAAAATCCCTACTTCCCAGCAGCGTCCGTGCACAAACTCACCAGGCAAAGCGATCACAAGTCATTTGTTCTGCAGTGGTCCTGCTCGCCGGCTGCCCCGGGCAGTCGAGCCTGAAGCCAAAGGCACCTGCCCGCACTGTAGCAGCACCAGCGGGCAGGGATGCGGGCAGGGATGCGGGCAGGGATGCGGGCAGGGATGCGGGCAGGGATGCGGGCAGGGATGCGGGCAGGGATGCGGGCAGGGCTCCACGCACTCAGCCCACCCCATCAGACTTTGCCTTTTCAACGCCTGGCTTTGCTCGCAGCAAACACCAGCACCCTCCTCCCTGCCAAGGAGCTCCGCCAGCTTCTCAGCTACTTCAAAATCCTGCTCAAAACCACGTTTCTCCATCCCCCCCCTCAATCCGACGTTGTGCCCCCGCTGCCTGCCGAGGACGGTCCCTCGCGTTCCCTTCCCTGCTGCCCGGCCGTGCTTTCGCCCTGCGGCTGCGGGCTGCCTCTCCCTGCAGTTCCAAGCATCTCTCATGCCTGCTTCTCTTCCAGATCCCCATCTTAACTCCGTAACTGAATTATTTAACTCTAATGCATTTCGGGTACGCTCGAGGTCTCGGCTAATCAGTGCGCTTCCACAGTGCCCACGGCAGGGAATGATGGAGAGCAGGGGAAGGCAGGCAGGGGAAGAGCAATCTGTCCTGAGCCCCAGCCTGCATGAACAGCCCGTGTTACTTGGAGGCTGCAAATTCCCTGGGTTTGCACAAGGCCTGAGCTGTGATAGAAACATCAGTCGAACCCCAAAACATCACCTTCATCATCCTCAGTGATGGTCTCTCACTTGTTACCCCCATTAACCACATTCAGAAGGAACAAAGGAGCCTGTCAGATCCTTCAATCAAAGGCTTTACTAGCCTGAGCAAAATTATTTATCGCACCTATAGCGGAGGCAGTGTTGGGCTCCTCGGTTATTACCAATGAAAAAAAAAAGAGCCTGGCTGCCTTTTGGCAGGGGACACTTAAAATCCCCCCCAGTGATGCCCAGCAGCGTTGCCCTGCAGCTGGCTGAGGGATCCCCTTCCACCCACCAGCTCCCACCACCACCAGTACGAGGCCGAGCGGCGAATTCATCCAGCGGTTCCTGCTCACAAACAGGATCTAACACAAGGAACACAAAACTCCATTCCCATCAGCGACACGGTTGTGGAAGTGCTATTGCGAGCAGAGGGGCTAGAGCGGCACAGAGACATCTTTACGGCGAGAACCTCATCCTGCCACGCAGCCACGTAGGGTGGAAAACCTCTGACTGTTTCCCACTTGGCTTATCCGGCCCCGCTGTGGAACAGCGCTGGCTTGAAAGAGCCCCACGTGTTCAAAAAGCCAGCACTGAGCTCGTCTTCTACCCACGCGAGGCATCCCTGGGCGGGCTGGAGGCATCCTCGGGCTCCCCGGGGGTGTCTGAGCACCCTCACCGAGGTGCTCACCCCTGTGCAAAGGCTGCAGTAACGTTCCCAGCCCGGTGCTCGCATCGGCACCCGGCGAATCCTGCGACCCAGCAACCAGGACTGGCACGGCACGCTCCGGGCTCCCCGAAAGCCACGGCTCTGAGCACGGAGCGACTTTGCTAAAACAAAGAGGCAGCTGCACCCACGGACATAGCAAACCATCGCGTTACGGGCACCGGAGAGCTGCAGCAGCGGTGGAACTCTGCGTCTGTGCCGTTTCTCGCCGTAGGCTCAAGCTCAGCCTGGCAGGACGCGTGTGAAAGGCTGCGAGTCCTCGCACAACCCTGCTGCTGCCTGATCCCCTGTCCTGGCCACGGGAGCAACAAGTGGAGGAGGATACAGGGGAGTATAAGCGGGGGAAAGCTGCATCCCGTGACTACAGAGCATAAAGCCCTGCAAAAGTCCCTGTACCGGAGCCCGTCCCTGACCTGAACAACCTTTCCACGATCGTGCTGATCCTGGCTCAGCACCCACAGCACATCCAGCTCCCGGGCGCTCGCGGCGGGGAGGCTGGATGTCTCTCATACCATCCCGGTATTTTGGTTGTGGCAGGAAAGCCCCGTGTCCCTGCTGGGTGAGGGTACACGAGCGATGCCGTTGTAGCCACGCAGTGCCTGGGTTTTGCAGGGGGGATGCTCCCCATCGCAGGAAAACGTGTTTTCCTCCAGCGCTCCCCAGTAGCTGACACACGGACTGCAGCGTGCAAAACCACCCACTCCGCTCGCAGCCAGCACCTCAACAACAGGGTTCAAAAAAAAAAAAAAAAAAAAAAAAAAAAAAAAAGGCACTATAAAATTAAGGTCTCCTCAGCTGGAAAGTTTCATTCCAGAGCGGTGACACCAGCTCAAGGGCCACGCTGACCGTCCTGCCCCCCTGCGCTGCCATCGTGCCACCCCCACGGGTGGGAAACTGCTGCATTCAGCAAGTGCCGGCGGTGCCAGACAGCGACTGCGAGCTACAGCAGCCCTTTGCAGGAGGCCACCGAGGCCACGGTATCACCTCTGAGGCTAGAAAATCAAGTTGCTGGTTGTTTTTTTCCCCCCAAGACTGCAGGGAAATTGAGTTTTTCTCCTCTCGCTATAGGGACGCAGCCATCCCCGGGGAGCTCGGCACATCAGCCCGCTCACCTCGAGCCACCCATCGCCAGAAAGATGCTGAACAATAAAACCCAGCGTCGGGAGAAGAGACCGAGCTCCTGCTCCCAGAAATAGTTCTGCACGGCCCTGCTATCCTCGGGTGCCGGAGTGGCACATATGGCTGATGACACACTGCTGTCACCTCCGGCTCCCCCAAAGAGGAAACGGGCGATCGTCACTCATTGAGCGCACACCCACACAGTCTCTCCGAGCCACCGCGGCGGGGGAAGAATGCTGGCAGGAGGAGACGCGGCGGGCTCTGGGAAAATGAAGCAGCAAAAAAAAAAAAAAAAAAAAAAAAAGTAAGGAAAACAAAAATAAAGCGGCTTTTTTTTTTAATTATTATTTAGAAGGTAAATAAATCGGTCCTACCGATTTGTTAGTAATTGGATCCTTTCCCATCGTTATTACCGAGTGGGCGCAGCCGGCAGGGAGGTGATGCGGTGACGGCGCTGGCATGTCACGGTGGGTTAAAGTCTTTGCTATCAAGAAGGCAGACGAGCACAGAAGCGCCGGTTCCTTCGCTAGGTACGACTGACAAATTGACAAAATGAAGTTAATAAAGGAACTTGGTTCGGAGCTAAAATTTCAGGATTGCACGAAGGGGCAACTTTTAGAGATTAAGCTTTTCCCCCACCTGCACTGAGAGATTAGTTTAGAAGGAAAGGACAAGACTTGAAGTGCCAGAGCAGAGCTACCGCTTGCAGCAACACCTTCGCAGCCCTCCCAAGCAGCCCCACGGCTCCGGCAGCGTCGAGACTCCAGCAAGCGATGCCCAGCCCGGGCTGCCAGCTGAGGCAGGCTCTGCTGAGACAAGTGCATTTTGATTCTAGTACTGAAATGGCACTCAGAGGAAGAAAAAAATAAAATAATCAAGGATTTATTCTATTAACTAAATCTGCCAAGCAGTGAAACCAGCTCTTCAAAAAAAAAAAAAAAGTGTATAAAATAGTTATTTGGCCCTCCCTCTACAGCCAGCAGTAACAGGATTAAGTGACAACAGCACGGGGGGGGGGGGGCACAGGGGTGCGGACCAGCTCCTGCTCACTGCTACATCGCTCATGTAAAGCCTGTGCCGCTGCAATTGCTTTTGAGAACTGGTTCCCTGAAACAAAACCAAAAAACCCCAACAAAAAAGCCCCAAAACAAACAGGACAGACACAAGGTTTGTTTCCACTACTGTCTCAGTGTACTTTATTCTCCTGCTGTCTACAGCTGAACAGCCACACAGGACAGAAACAGGTAGCACTGAGGAATGATCAGATTTCTTCCCTCCACGCCCCCTCCCCAACTTCAGGAATGGCTTTTTCTTTTTTTATATTTTTTTTTTTTAGGAAATCCCACCCCACCTCGAGAAACAAAATAAAAAGAAAAGGCATTACTAGAAATGTGACCCAGGCCTCTCCCTAGTCCATGCTCCGGAGCTGGCTGGCTCTCCCAGTTCACAGAGCTCCTCCTCTCCTCTAAACACCTGGGATTTATTTTATTTTATTTTTTTGTACACTGGTTCAAAGTCAGCACTTCGACTGCAATCTGAACCCAGCACTGAAAGGCACATATCTGATACCCTGTACAAGAGCTATTGTGGATGCTGCAGTGCAGATGGGCAACGAAAGTGGACTCCATTGTAATGGATCCTAGGATCAGACCGGGAAAAGGAAATTGGGGAATAAAGCAGATCCTTGCCTGCTTTTCAGAAAAAAAAAAAAATAAAAAAAAAATAAAAAAAATACTGGCTAAGGTTTTCTACTCTCCCTCCCACAAGCAGCTTTTAAAAATGCCCATGTTAAACTGCAGATTCAAATGCTGGTAGTATCAACAGCTGCATTAAGAAAAATGAAATGAAAAATAGTCTCAAAACCCTGCACCTCCTCCGTTTTTTTCTTGGCTTATTGCTGACAATCTAGGATAAGCAAGGGACTATTCCTCAAAAGCAAAAGTCTCATTTATGAGGAAACGAGAGATTCTGATCCTTCATGTGAAAATAGACATTGCATGATTGGGGAAGCAGTAAACAGCCAATTCATTTCTGAGTTGCCCATCAGACTGTTACTACTCTATTGGGAAAAAAAAAATCATTAATGGGTTCCCCTTTTACTGGAAAGACCAAGAATACAAAAAGGAAGTATTGGGGAATGTTTGACACCATTTTATTAATCTTCAACTGCAGTGGAAAAATATAACCTTTTACAAGTGCCGTCTTGTGTAAGCTCAAGTCAGTATATATATATTTTATATAAATTTCTTTTTTCCTTTTTTTGTTTTTGAAGTGCAGCAAGAGACCAATACCACATTAAATTTGATCAAATAAAGAGCACAAAAGGCCAAGCAGTTTCCAAATGGCATTTTATCAGATTCTGTTTGAACATTGAATTTATCCTCATTTTGCAATCCAAAATATTACCTGAAGTTTTATTTTGTTTTTCAACTCTTTGGCACAATTTTTGTGGGTGTTCGGGCTGCTACAGTACAAGTCAGGAGAGATCTTTCCCTTTGCGTTCTCACTGCCAATTCGGAGCACTTAATGTTTTTTTTGTGTGGTTTTTTTGTTTGTTTGTTTTTTAAGCCTGAAATCTTGTTTGACAATTTATTTCTATTCCCTCTAACGCAAGAGTTTTGTTTTTCCCCCATTTCTACATTCACAGTTGAACAATATTAAGGAAGGAAAGGCGCTTTGATGAAACAAGATCATGAAAAGCGTCACTCAGAACGGGAGCTCTGAACATTCGTCAGTGTTTCCCTAAAATAAAAAGCCCTAAAGAGCGACTTTCCTTTTTTTTTTTTTCTTTTTTTTTTTTTCCTCTTTTCTTTTTTACATCTCTTATGCTGCATCAGTAGACTGAACTTCGGTTAGTTTATGAAATGCAACAGCTAACCCTTTTTTTGGGAAAAGATAAACTGCAATGACTTGAAGTTGAGAATGTGGATACCGCCTCATTCACACACACTCACTCCTAGACTGAAAATCCTTCACCCCCTCCTTTTATCCCATGCACCGACAGCATCGTGCGGCAAAGGTTACAGCAGGCGGCTGGAGACCCAGGCTCCATCTCTCTCCAGCAGCCAAAGCCAGACCTCAGACAAAGAGCACCACAGTTGAACCCAGTTTCCTCTCCTCCAAACTGGCCGTTCCCCTTCTGCGCCGGCCACGACAGAGAAGCTAGTCCTGGTCTGTCAGAAGAAGAGACTTGCTCGTTACTCAGACAGAAATCGGTCGTTCCCTCTTCCCGAAGATGGCTGATGCCAGGTTTTTCTACGCAAGTCAGTGCTCAGCTCGCTAACAGCGCTGCTGCTGTTGCTGTGGCGGGATTTTCAATGTGGTGTGTTTCAAGCCTCACTCACTCATCCTCTCATTCCCAAACATTCAGCATCCGTGCACACTCCTCACTTCCGGGTTTTTTCAAAAGATTGGAGATTTCCAGTGGGGGTCTCAGGTGTCATCCCAATGGTAACAGATCTGCAAGCAAAAAGAGTCCATCAAAACCCCCCCCCCCAAACCACAAAACTCCATGTTTGGGAGATAAGACTAGCAGCAGAGTGGAAAAAATTGACTTTGCAGAACCAAAAGAGAAATAATAGGGATACTAAGGAACTTCTCAAGGTGGAGTGACAAAGCTGTAACAGACTTATTCTCCCAATACACCATCGTGCCCCTCTGTACAACCCGCTCCTTTTAAAAGGCACTTTGGTAGAATCATAGACTCGCAGAGTATCTCAAGTTGGAAAGGACCCATAAGGATCATCGAGTCCAACTCCCTGCTCCTCGCAGGGCTACCTAAAACTAAACCATGACTAAGAGCGCTGCCCAGACACTCCTCAAGCTTCGAGTAGGACTGAGGAGTCAACAGGCTTCAATTACACTGCGTTTGGAGGAGTGCAGGATCATCCCCGACTAGCAAGGGTGACACATTTCACAATGCAAGAAGCCCTCCAGTCTGCATCCGGTCTTGTGAAAGCCAAGCAGTTCACCACGTTTCTCGGTTTGTATTTGTTCTGATATACAAGACCACAGATGGGGCTTGTTTACAGAAAAATAAATGAGAAACAACCTAGAGAACAAGGCTTTTGCGAAGCATCTCTTTCAGACTCAGGAGTTTAGCCAATTTCATAATTATGCAACATGAAAAGGAGGTGGGTGTAATCCCTTACCAAGCTTGATTCTTCAGTTTTCTCAGTTCTTTAGTCGCCCAGGTAGCGAGGGTTTTTGTTTTGTTCGTCTTGGATCTTCTTCCTTCAGTTAGCAGTTCATGTATCATGGGTCTAGCTTCTACTAATTTCAGTACATCTTTTCCAAATGCTGTACACAAATCCCTGAAGAAGAAAGAGAGGCTTTGAGGCTGAGTGCCACAAACAGATGTGCCAGTACCACTCTGATCAGCTCTTGCTAGCAAAAAGAAATCTGACTCACAGCTAATGTCCTTTTTAAAATGCTGCATATGGTCACTAATTTCAGCAGGAGGAGAGCTGAACAGTTTTCTGAAATTGTGACTAACCGGAGGCATTCAATCTCCTGTCCAAAGACTGATCTCCCTGATGTTCCCATCAGCTCTCCCTAAATGCAGTAGAAAAGATTAAAACACCCTGACCTGAGTTCCTCCACACTCGGGGAATTGAGGGTGGGGTGTTGGTTTTTTTTAAGCCCAGGTCATCCTTGAAAAATCCTAGATCTGCAATTTCTGTAACACACATCCAACTTTCACTTCTACCTACTGGTTTTCACCCTGTCAGTTAAAGCACCTCACCTGCGTAACCACTTCACACCTTGGGTTAAACATCCAACACTAGACTGTAAAAACCCAGAACTGATGTTAAATACTTTCGACAGTCATAAAAATGCAGCTTTAAATATTAAGGCTGTTGTACAAAGATTTTTATCTATCTAATGAGCGTGCTGTCAGTTGAAATAGGATCAGGATGCTTACCCTATCAGTCCAGCAGCACATGCCACTACTCCATCAGTGTGATCCTCATCTCCAGCAATGTGGTCAATGTAAGACAGAATAAATTCTACTCTGGGCTGCACCAGCATCACATCCGCTGAAAGAAAACAGCTTTATTATAGCAGGGTGAAACACAGTTTGTGTTTGATAGTCTGTCCTTTAAAAGGGATTCCAGTATACCCCCAAACAGGCAGATTCTAATCCCAGAAGAGCTCTCTGAGATAAGGAGGGGAAAAACTGCCAGAGAAGAATGAACCAGTTAGTGAAGGGCTCGAAACCCATTCACTGCTCATGGCAGCAGAGCGTTCACTCCCACACAGAAGGGAATGAACACGGATATGCCCATGGACGTGATAACAACCGTGAAACAGCTTGTCTAAGCAGAGTTCTTCCTATCTCCCTTTGTCATTTCAGGCACAGAACCACCACAGCAGGACAAGAGTACTCACGATGAACGTTTTCTTGGTCTCCTTTCAATCCTTGGATGATGCCAGTGTAAGCTTCCAGGCAGCCCTCCCTCAACTCGTTCAGGTAATCCACCATGTCATAGTCAGACTGGAAAGGCAACAGGAAAGCATACTTCAGCAATGCCCCTGCTGACATGTGCAGAGCCCTTACTCGTTTATGATTTTAATGAAGGAACTGAAGCATGCACCACTGGCTTACCTTATCAACCTGCGCTTGGGAAGCCTGCTGGAGGGTATTCAGTACGACATCTAGGTACTTCTTAAATTCTCCTCCAATGGCAAGGGCAATATCGCCAAACACTGAGAGAATCTGAGGCTTCACAGACCTATGAACGTTTTCATTCTGGAAGAGATTTTGGCACCATAACATTCAGTTGCACTTCTTTTTAATGGGGGAGGAGCTAATAAATTAAGAATTTACTTGAAATGTAAATCCTTACCCCCAATAAATCTGGATTCCATTCAATAGTAAGCAAGATAGTTGTCAAACACGAGATCTTCAGAGCATGCCTAACACTTCTGCTTCTCCCACCTCCCACTTTCTTCTCAGTGTGCAAGCCAACTGTTACTAACTGGCTAATGAGAAGGTAAACACTCACCCCCAAGTTCTCCAAGAGCAGCTGCATAACCTCATCACAAAAAGGCAAGATGTTGGATTGCAGGGCTCTGCATAAGTCACCAACCAGGCCCACTGCAGCCAGACAAACCTGCAAATAGAACAGCAAGTAAGACACCCACCTAGTGAGTCAGTCTTCCACCCTATCCTTACAGCTTCAGCTTATTAAAGCACTAAGTAGTGGTGAGTCTGCAGCCATTAAACCACTGAGAATAACGACCCTCATACAGCAGCTGATGAGTCCCTGCTTCGTTAACCATTTATGTCACAAAGCTGCAAAGAGCTGAACTTGCTTCACCAACGGGGAGGGCAAGAGACCCAGATGCCAACAAAGTGACAGGTACTTGGTCTGAACAAACACTACCAAATTCAGCAGCCAGGTGGTCTAAACATCCACCCCATGGCGAGTACCATGACTTGACCTTCTAATGGAAATTCACAGCCAGTAGCAATCTCTTTCCTCATCAAGGCCAACTAATATGCAGCCACTGTGAAAACACAGGTGTCAAGTCAATGAAGGCCTTCTGCTGAATTAAATAGAAGAGAGTCTAAATTTGTGCATGCAGCCAGTAATTAGAGAAAAGTCTATGGGACTCCAATTTTGGTTTCATCACCAGAAGCTGTGGTATTTTACAGATGCACACCTGCTGAACTCAGCATCTGTGAGCAGATGAGAATTTAGAGATTGTGAACACAGGGCTGCCTGGTTTGACCTCTACCTGGTACTCAGCATAGTTCTTCAGTCCGATGCCAAGGAATGGTTTGAAGGCATCCATGTACTTCAGAAACTCTCCACCTAAGACTGTGCATGGAAAATATTCCGGTTAGAAAAAAATCCCAACCTACGACCCGACCTATTTTCTGGAGTTCAACAAAACAGAACCCCACCATTATATTCCACCCCAAACCAGTACCTGTATGTTCCATAGAAGCACAACAAATCAATTCTTCACTAGACGTCACACAAAAACTGAGCATCAGTGAAATGTGTCCATCTGGACTAAACAGATTTGAAAGCGCTCAGTTCCTTGCAGGCCTTTGAAGACAGACAACCCCCTCCTGTGCTCAGAAAAGATGTCGAGATCTTCCTGACTGAGCAGACCCATGAGAGGGAGAGGGACATGGCAGCACGCTTCAGACAGGGTTTGGCACTGTTATGTTGCTTTGCATCAGCTGAAAAGCCTACACCTTTTCCCGTTGCTTTACTGCCATATCAGCTGTAACATCTTCCATTTGGAAACAGTTGCTCAACCTCTTCAGAGCTGTGCAGTTCAAGCAGGGCACTCTTCAGTATGTTTATATTTAAGCACTATTTGAAGTAAAATATTTCTGCTCTTCTGTGTCGACTTCTCCAAGTCACTTGCATTACTAAGACCATGCATGCAGACTTATCTATCCAAAAGTGAAAAGGCCTTTGTCCCAAGAGGATACACAATTTCATTTTTACTTGCTGGTTAGCCTGCAACGATCCCACTCAGCCTTTTCGTTCACTTCCCCAGCTTCCTCAGGCAATCTCACTAAACATTCCCAAGAGCAGTCAGAGGGGTACCCACCAAAGATCTGCAGTCCAAAACATGCTAATGTGGGAAGGGGCTACTCCAAAAAGCCCAAACTAACCCTGCTGCACTTACAAGATGTCCTGTGTTCTTGATCAGGCACATACTTCTACTAGAAATAGGTCCTGTCACCTGCTCAGACCCTCACAGGCTAGCCAGGATAACAGCCTCAGGAAAAAAGGGAGACTCAAAGGAGCCTCTCGACAAACTGATCTCCCAAAAGAACCATTTCCATATCATGGCATGACTTTTATTAGGGATAACGCAGGAGTGTTAGGCAATGAGGTTACATACAGACTTTCAAGAGCACCTCAACTTTCATGCTCATTTGACAGCAGAGTGTGTTCCTAGAGCTCCAGATGATGCCACAGCCACCACCTTCTAAACCTGAACCATGAAGCTCAAAGTGCCTGAAAACCACAATCCAAATTTTATTTTACTTCACCCATTCTGACCCACTCTGACACTGATCTTTGCCACTGTGATTTCTTTTAAACGGGAACAATGACTGTAAATCCACCACTGACAAAACGCCACGAAACAACCATGGGTCACAGGCAGCAACAAGTATAAATCATTAAGATAACGTTAAAACTGCCCTGCAGCAGCACAGAGACCAGGTTCCCATTGTGCTGGACACTATATAAGGTAGCACTAGGGTTTTTTTTTCTGGCAGAATTTGCATTGTAGCTACGTTATTAATGGAAAACAAACCACTCATTCATGAAACACAGTCTAGCATAACCAGCCAGTCTCAGCTTCACAGGTAAGTGTGGTGAGATGTGTGGTCAAAACCATACCTCAAGCAAACCAGGAACTAACGTTTTTCACCGTCTAGTCAAAAAGAGAAAGAAGCAAACCAGTTCTGCCCCAGCTCTGCCTCCCCCTGAACACAACCTCACTCTGCAGTGCAATACTGACCTTCTACCAGGGTGCTGACTGCCATCAAGGCATCCTCCTGCACGCCCCCCGAGCCCGCCGTGCTCTGGAACATTCTCAGCAGAGATGCCATCACCACGTCAGAGATCTGCAAAGCATCCTGGTGTTGGACCTTCCGGAGGACATTCTGGGTGGGAAAGGAGAAAGAGATTGTAACTACTTCTATCTATGTAAGGCTGAATCGCGCCTTTACATCCTCTGCGCTAGCTCCAGCCCAGCACATTGGGCTGCTAAAAAGAGGCTGCTGTTTGAACTCTGTTGCTGCAAAAATATGCTTTGTCAGTGCAAGCGCAAAGTCCCATTCACTTTAGCTGCATTCAATTTTCCAGCTACAGAACGAGCTGAATTTACCTTTCCTGCTGCATAGGCTATTCTCCGGGCTTTCCATTTGTAAGCTGGCATTAAACGCAACCAGCCCAAATTTGGCCCTATTAAAAAAAAGCCCGTTTCCATCACAGCAATGTGACCGCAATCTCTTGCTGCCAAGTATGGGTTGCACGTAAGCTTTGCTTCTAAACCACAGAATTAAGCTTTAGAAATGCTGGTTGTTAAACTACGACATAAGCATGTCCTTACTGCTAACTGCAGTTAAACCTCTCCTACCCAGGATGAATGGAGAACAAATTAACATACCACCAATGCAAAAATACATTTACAGGAATGCATTTAGCACTGAGGTGTTTGAAAAGCAAAACTGATTTCTGGAGGAAGCAGAGGCAGCCTTACATACGAGCAGAGCAGGCTGGTGAGCACACATGCTCTCTGTTATCCAGCACATTACAGTGAGCAGAAGGCCAAGGAAAGACCCCAGGTAAATACCTGAGCTTAACCTATGCTCTGCTCCTACTGTACAGTTCTGACTATCCCTTTCAGCATGTGAACTACAGAACACAGCTTTGATGTATCCTTATTTAAAATAAATTTGCATTTCCTATGAAAAGAGAAAGTCTGATTCCTTAACCTGCAGAGGAAAATAATTATTTCAAGTCTGATTCTTCAAACTGAGTGACGCCAAAGAGATTTGACTTTGACTGTTCAAATAATTGGTCTTGATTTTCTCATTCCTTTTAAATATTAACAAATGTTTTTCTTCTGCTGGATGTTCATAATTGTATTTCCAGCAGAAGAGAAAAAGTATGTAAGAAAATAGTGTATTTGACTATGTAACACTGAAAAAAGTCTCTTTGCTGACTTTTACTTGGTGGTATTTAAGTATCTGCTGCCGCTACTGTAAATACTTAAGGTTCAGATTTTACAATAATGAAGAAACACACATTTACAGATTAAAACTAGCAGTTTAATTCCACCTGTAACTACACTTCCCACAGGCAAACAAAGCTGTCCTGAAAGAGAGCAGTGATCACATTGTGCCAAAAGGAGAGATTCTAGGTACTGAAGTCTCCCCATTAAAGCCCACCGTAAGGACAGATTATTCCCATCTACCTATTATTTGAGAAATTACCCTAAAAATTGGAGAGTGAAAGTAACAGCTGATGCTATGGGCTTTTGAACAAGAAGGATGAATTGAATGATATCTCAAAACAACCTGGAGACAACACCCAGAAGACCTCCTAACCTCACTTAAGAGAATGGGAAGCAAAACCCAATAAAAACAGGCTGTTGGCAACAGGCGAGGAAAAGGCTCCCTTTCCTGGACTAATAGGAATGGAAGAACCAAACTGCAGAGAACAGGTAACACCACCCAACAAAGGAATAAATCTGAGTAGAGATAGATACTCCGCTCTGCTTTTATTTCAGATTACATAGTACCCTGTTACACGCTCCTTTCTTCTGAGCGGCACTGATGCTGAATCTACATCTATTACAGAGTTTTCAAGCAGCGCTTTGTAACTAAGCTAGGCATGACAGCACAGTACCACCCTTCCTGCAGCGCAAACAGGAAAGCTTCAATATCAAATACCATGTATTTCAGAAGGATGGCCTGGTGAATCTCCTGAGCAGTTTTTTGGGGAAAAGAGCAGCTGTTTTCAGTGGACTTTGTAGAACTAAGCAAGGAACTGAAATGCACTAGTACTCTAAGTCACATGGGCTGTTCATTACCAGATGTTTAATTTCAAGGACACTCAGTGCATTTTAATTAGTGCCATTTTAAATAAGAACACCAACCACAAGAGGCAGATGAACGAATTAAAGCCATTATGGAGGTTTTTTTCTGTGCCAACCAAAGCAACTGTTCAGCCTGTAGCAAACATAACGGCCAATCTGAAAGCAAATACGATCTTTAACATGCCACGTACAGCGTTCTTTATTCATATTGCCCTAAATTTTCTAAGTCGTACTCTACTGAAGCCTTCTGAACCTTGTATCACCTCCCACATGTCAGCTGGGACACAAGATCCAATTTCCCCATTCAGATCTCATCAACAGGACCACGTCTGCATCCTTGGGGGCACAGAAGTGTCTCCAAAACCACCTCTTTCCCATAACTACAAACACAAGAGACAGGAACTTACCTGTAGAGTAGCACAAAGAAGAGACTGAAGATCATTGAACTGGATTCTGTCAGAAGTGCTCTGGATATGAGACTGAAAAAGAACAAAACCCCACATATGAAAAGCCTGCATCTCAGTCCACGCAAACCCAGCAGATTTTGACAGCACTATGAGTTGCAGATTCACTTTTAAATATTTGTTTCTTCAGATTTAGGACAAGAGGTACTGTTCAGAAGCTTAATATATCTACCTATCTATTAAAAAAAATAAAAACATATCATACCATAATATATGCAGTCAGCAACAAAACTCATTTTTCTACACCAGATGAAGCCACAGCACAACAGCAACATCACACCAACTTAGTTTCCTTAAACCCCTTACTGTAACAGAGGTTTAAAATTCAGGTTTACCTACCTCCATCTGCAGCACTTGCTGAAGTCGTTCCATGATGACCAGAGTTGTCTTTTGGACAGCAGGGTAACAGTCCTTGGCACTGTTTTTCACTATTTCCATCAGAGATTCATATGCAGAACTCCTCAAGTTATTCTGGTGTCCATCAGGCCTGTAACAGAAGGAACATATTTGCAGCTCCCAGTGCTCAGGCTTCCTTAGAAACAGACTGGGGTTTTTTAGTTTGGGGGTTTTTTTTTGGTTTTGGGTTTGGTGTTTTTTTTTTTTTTTTTAGTAAATTGTTAACAGCTAAATTTTAGTGTTGTGACAAGCAGAAGCACTTGCATTCCCGTATTCCAAGACTTGAAAGTAAATGAGATTTGTGAAGCCACTTTTGGAACATTTTTTTCATTTGCTATTAATAATGACTTCCAATATCTTCAGTCACTGGCAACAAGTACAGGAGCAGAAAAAGCCTCAGACCCACATCTTCCAGTGTGCCATTATCCTGCCTGGGAAGAGATGGTCTCAAGAGGTGAGCAGCATACATTACTACCTCTCTGACATCCCTCCAAGATGTTGGTGAGGGTGTTAAATTTGAAATAAAGACAGCTGAGATCTATGCTAAGATGACTGATAGGCTTCAGAGCCTTGAGCTAGACGCTACACTTCTGGTTGGATGTAAATTAGACAGGAAGAGTTTAGACTTTGAACTGTTCAGACAGAGGCACCGCTTAAGAAGAAGCAGTCCTCCAGCAAAAGGCTTCAACTGACAATTGAACTGATCCAAGGATTGAACTCTGAGCTGTCAAGATTTATGCGACCTTCAAGGCAGAATATGACTTCAGCATTACCCTTATTTTTGCATCTGCAGAACTGAGGAAAATATTTTGCCTCGTCTATTTATATTTCAACTTAGTTGGGAAAAGGACAGTATCTGGCCTAACTAGGTCCTCAGCTCTTCTGGGAGTACCTGGTGCTAATGTAAATGATGTAACACTACAGCAACAACCACAGCATAAAACAATCACAGTAAAACGAACTGTACGATACACACAGATTTCTAATTTTGTCTTGCTGCAATCCTAATTATTCAGTGGCCTTGTAGCCAACCTTGAAGAGTCTTATGACTACTGTACAAAGATGTAGTCTTAAACTGTGCTCAGAGACTTCAAAGTAAAATACGGAAGTGGCACTCTTGGAGGAAACACCAGACTTGCTAAAAGCAGATATGGACAAAATATTGAGAAATTATTTTGTGTGAATAGCTTTCTTCCTGGGGATCAGCATTCTATATTCCATGTGATACCAAAAAAGCCTGGTTCTGAAAAACACCATTCAGATCTAAGCTGCAAGAGAAAGAGGACCAACAGCCTGAAGTAACACACAAAAAAAAAAAAAAAAAAAAAAAAAAAAAAAAAAAGCATCTTTGTAGAGCTTAAGCCAGCTGGTTTAGTGTTACCTATCTGCAGTCTCCAGAAGTTTCTGAACTATTAGCTCAAATGAAGAGGATAAGCAGTAGGTTGCTGGTTCTTCCTGATCATCAGCTACATCTGCAGCTTCATAGGCAGCTTCAGCAAGACTAGAGAAGGCCTGAAACACAGAACAACCATTGCTATTACTCAAAAGAGTTTACCCTTACAAGTCCAGAAACATGTATTCCAACAGTTTTCATTCCAACAAAAAAAGCCCCAAATGTGCAGGATTAACAGCTCTCTTCATGAACAGCTAATTGTTTCCCACACCTAACTTTGGTGCAACAGTGATGAAAATTTCAAAGACTTAAAACATAACATTAACACGCAAGGCAATCACACTGTCTGCAGACAAATGTCTGTACAGCGTTACTGGTCTCAACAACTGGTAGTGTCAAGAATCAAACTGAATAAAGGCAGATTGCTTGAACCTTGCAGGTTATTAACAGATTCTACCCACTCTCCTGGCACCATCATCACAAGTTAAAAACCTGGTTTAGACAAGGCTGTGGACTGCTCAAATTCCCAACTGCAGAGCAACCGTAACTGCTCTGAGACAGGTGGATTAGAAGAGTTGAAAGCCTCCTGATTTTCATTTCAATCTAAAAACATATAGTAGTCATCTTCAGAAGACAAAAGCCACAGCTACATGGACTTTTGTCAGGATCAACGTATCAGGGAAAAGCTTCTGTGCTGACTAGAAGTCTTCAAACCTCTGGAATACTAAGAGAACAAATTCTGTCATTTCTAAAACTTGTTTTGACATGCAAATACTCATCTCTAGCTCAAATCTTATTAAGCAGCTCTCTTAAAAGGCAGTAAGGGACACATCTTCTTTATAGTGAAAGATCAGATATGCTACTTGGTAGTAGACGTGCATCAAGACGACGATACAGCTGAAGTTAGCAAACCAACCCAAGGGACTGCAGCTCTGTAAGTGAACAAAAAAAATCTCATGCCCCTCAATTTAGTTCTGGAACCACTGCAGAAGCAGGCTTAGGTGATGGGAAACAAGGTATCTTGTCTTTTCCTTAAGATTAAGGAGGCAATCCAGCTGCCCTAAGATAAAAGCTAAATCCCAGCATGCCTTTGCTAAACAGCTATCACACCTGTTATCAAGGACAGTTTCCATAGCATTTTCAAACCGAAGGCAACTTCTACACTCAGTGAATACTAGCATTTTTCTTCCTTAAAATCCATTTCTTCCTTTACTTTTTCCTACCAGAGCCACAAAACAGACTTGAGGTAACTTACAGTTAACAACAGTTGTGCGTGCTGGATGACCAAAGCACTGAGTCATCTCTGAAATCCATTTAAGTGTGCGAGCATATATATGTATGTGTGTGTATTCATATGTATGAATATGAGCTGCATTCCCCTTGTTGACAGAAACTTAACATATGTCCAACAGCAAAGGAACTGCCTTACCCAGCACACATTGGAGGCCACTCTGGGCTCAGCGCTCAGGCCCTCCATCAGACACTGCAGCAGTGGAGCGAGGTAAATGTCATTGATGGCAGCTTCAGGAAGCATCTCACAGATCCTGCCCACAGTCCAAGCAGTTGTGTCTCGAACCACAACACTGGGGTCCTTCATTAGTTCTATTAAAGTTGGCATTGCCTAGAATATAATCACAGTCAGGAGAAAGATGTGATCATATGCAATAAGTGGAAATACAAATTTGCCACTGTTTCTGATTTTAACGTATTCTCTACCAGCTAGCGATAGATTGGAGAGAGGAGGACAGTCTAGATCCACCTAGGCCATTGTTCTCGCAGTTTGAGATTCATAAAGTTATTTCCCAGGCGTAAGACTTGAGAACCGAGGCACCTGGAGTCAGGTATTCTGAAGTCCTGCATATCCCCATGATTCAGAGCTATGCAACCAAACTACCTGCCCTAGCCCTACCAAATCTCTCTAAAACATGATTAAAATGTGGCATCCTTTTGCTTTTCCTCAGATTAAGAACCATGTGCAAACCAGGTGTCCTCCTCCAAATAAATCAAAGTTTTTGCTCTACAAGCCTCCAAGAAAACACAATTAATCTTACCTGTATGACTAGTGGTTTGAGCTGGTTAGGCTCTGGTCCTTCCAAAATGCACCCAAAAGCCATCACAGCTGCATCTCTATATCGCCAATCTGGATTTTTAATGTGTTCTTTAATAAAGGGCAGCACATGAGGAACAATGTCATCTTCACAGCAGGTCGCCAGGAGCATGAGGCAGACTCCTGCTGCTTTGCAGGGATTCCAGTCATCATCATCATCGTTTTCATCCTAGGAGGAAAACAGCACCCCTGGTCAGTCTGGGGGAAAATATCCCTTACCACTCACAGGCAGTGGCATCCTGTTGGATCTACTGCAAGTAACACTGCCTTACTACCAAGTGTTCTATTTAGAAATTAATTCAGGTCTGGAAGGACTAGCTACATCTCTGACAGAGAGGCAACCTGTGTTACTTGCATCATCTGTACCTTTCCATCCTCTGTAAGGTTGCTAGCTCTTTACTGACGCACCTACAGTAGCCTCATACATCTTCCAAACTGCTGCTCTCTCATCTAGGTTGAGATTTTGTTCCTTTGATCCATGCCATCACCTCACAAAGTGGCCCGCTGTACCAGTTAAATAGCTTCTTCCCCTCAACTGTTAGCTCAGCCACTTACCAAATTCCTTTGAAGCTGTGTACCTGTGATTCTCTTATCTGTTTTATCTTTCCTGTTTTAACAAGCACTTTAGAACCTCCTGCAATTTAACTCTCCCCATCCAAGCGGACAGCAATACAAAACAAACAGGGAAACAATTCCCTGGATTCACTAAGAGCACCAAGCATGTTCCCAGTTCATTGCAGTAAGGCAAATGAACTCCATCCTGTATGGCTTAATTAACAGTTTTATTTTATAATTAGACCTGCTGTAGCAAGTTATTCCATTAATTTTGATTAGACTGTGAAACACAGTCCAAACAAGTCCCTGTGAAGTGCTTAATAGGTACTAAATAAACACGGACTTCACAGTTCAAAAAGTAAGCCTCAAGAATTCTAGAAATTGGATCTCTAATGATGCAGAGACTGTATATTGGTTTTAATTTCACAAACATTTCGTTAGGAATACAGATAACTATCAAACCTCTTCAGAAACCATAAATACAAGCATGCGTTTACAGAATTCAGCATAAAAAAAGACACTGCACGCAGTGTCACAGTCTCAGCCCCAAAAAACGATGCATCATTCAGAGTGGTGCATGATGTCTCATCACAGACCAAGGACTGCCACTACAGGCGCTCTGAACAAGCGCACCATTAAAAACTACCCGAGGGGACCTAAAGCACCTTTGAGACCTAGCATATCAAGAAGTCACCTACGCAAGGGAGCAATGACCACCACTGACAATTTGCTCCTCCATGCAACAGTAGCATCACTGTCCCAGAACCCGAAAGTAGGCATAGTACATATTTTTTGACATGCAGCAGGGATTTTGCAACTCACCTGTTTTGTTAATGTTTGTGTTAGAATTGGGACCAAATACTGTAGTGCTCCCTTCGCATAAAATTTGCTAGTGTGCTCTGGAGGCCTTCCTTGCTCTGCTGCCTAGAAGAAAAGGTAGCAAAATGATTCTCAGTGGCTATATAGGCATGAGGTCTGAATTATGAACTCCACTAGATACAAATTGTCTTTTGCATGCTTTCCTCTCCTTCAACACAAACTTTAAGTTACCATAACACACAGGAACTTCAAGGACATCCTGCACCAATTCCAGTTAAATATTCAATAAGCAAGTTCAATTTGCCATTCCATACACATATAGAGCCCTTTCTCACATGGTACAAATATAAATATTTTCAGTTTGCAGTTATGTATAATTAACAAGTGACCCCAAGCAGAAGCCGCAAAAGGTCTTCAGCATATAAACTAAACCTACGTGCTGCTGACTGTCCTTTTATCCTTGCTATCCTTGCTTTTTCAGGCATTCAACACAAATATATATTTAGCTACTTTTAAAGATGGATATGATTCATCTAGAGCCCTTCAAAGTTTAAGCTATTATTGATCTCCACAGCAAATTTATGCAAACAGCATCTGCATGCAGAACAATACCCCAAATTCATCTCCAGCCCTATCCATTGTAAGGGATAATGATTACTTTTATTTCATCCCATAATTTTATACTTAACTCATAAATAATGTATTATATAGAATGTGATCAATCTTTTTGCGCACTGGGGTAGGACCAAGTCAGTCCCTCACGCCTGTAACAGACCCCAAAAATCTTACATGTCAGCATAACAGGGTCCACTAGGCCTCCAAGATAGCAGGTAATTCAAGAAATGCTCTCCCTTCAACGCGGTATGTATATCTCAACAATTCAAGATGCCATCTTAACGAAGCAACAGCTCAAAGATCTTCATGATACTGAGAATTTTCTGGTATTATATTATGCCTAGCATACATGCTTAATGCGCGTTTAGGTTAACCTTACGGGAGTAGCTTAAGTTGACTTTTGAATGCTAAGAAGAAATCAGGTAGCTGTCAGGTACCATTTGCAGAAAACTAGCACTTGTACGTCGCAGTGTGTTCTCATCAAACCTGTCAGAGAATCTTTATCTCAAGTAGTTTCAACTCCCAGCCAGGCTGGCATTAAAAGGATTTTGCTCACTTAAAAAGGCAGTTCATCCTAATCTAATCTAGTAAGCAAAAAGGGTTATATTCAAGCTACACTAAGAACTTTACATTAGGCTACAGAGCCTACAAAATAACCCAAAGAGATATTAAAGGGAATTCCAAATGGCGGCCCTTATGCAACCTTGGCTACAAGCTTCACATTTACCTTGAACAGCAGAATAAATTAACCATAGCTGAGCCTTGGGTAAGACAACTGCTAGTACCCAAGCTATCAGCTAAGAACTAAGCTGGGTACCACAACACTGTGCCAACGTCTGCAGCGCACGTAACACCCACAGAGCCAACCAGCCTCATAGGCTTCATGCAGCCTCAGGTCTCAGCTTCTGTCACAGACATGCATCACATCGCATCAGAGTGGTGCATGGTGTCTCATCACGGACCCACGACTGCCGCACAAGGGCCTCAGATGAGCTCTCCTACACTATTCCACTTGGGAGAACAGGAGGACTTTCAGACACAATACAAAGACACGAGATCAGCATTCCCAAATAGACGATCGCGGGCACTCGCCGCTTTTCAGCGGTCACTTGCGAGCTCACCTCAGACGCCTCTATAGCCAGGTCCATCTCCTCATCACAGACGTTTGACCAGAACTCTATTCCCTGTAGAGCCACCTCATCTATGTCACTTTTCATTGCTTCAATAGTTATCTTTAGAAACATGAAAGAAAGGAGGGGAGAGAAGGATGTTTTAGCAAGTTATTTCTCCTGAAATAGGTGCCCCAACTTTTGGCCAACTCATATGAGATTCAAGATTGTCTGAAATCAGATGCCACATTAGAGCTACTGTTCTTGAAACAATCTCCTCATTTGGAAGTTTATCAGCTATCAGCACCTTGGGAGGACTGCAGAGCAAGTCAAGCAATCTGCACTGTCCTGACTTTTTGCGTATGAAACACCCGATGTTGGATTTATAGATTTTGCTAGGAGAAGGATTCACAGCATGCAGTCACAGCCAAAGGAAAAAAAAAAAAACAAATCAAGAATGCAAGATAACTTTTCCTCTTGGATTAGGACAAAGGAGTGCATGAAGATCAGACAATCAGACCAATTACATGAGAAACCCGAGTACTCACAGCAAAAAGCGCAGGACCCATGTACGTCTCCATATACTGATAATAAAGGGACATTATCTTCACCAAATTCTGTAAGGCAGCCACTCGTACCTGTCAGAGTAGAAAATGGATCAAAGAGGTGACCTTTCTGAGTGCTTTGAAAACCAAGCACAGTTGTAGCCTACCACAACATTAATAACCCAGCCTTTCTGCTGATTTAGTTTACTCCAGACCCAATAAGGTCTTTCAAAAGCAACGACTTAAATCCTCCTAGTAGTTTACTACTTCTAACTTTAAGCATAAATCTCATTTTGAGTACTTACATGCGCACCAATCATTTAACAGAATACCACTTATTTCATGTAACACTTTTCAACTGTTTTGTTGATGCTAGAGGTTCTAGCCCGCTTCCCCAGAAAGGTGCAGTGACAAATCAAGCATTTAGTTTCACTCACCCTTGTATCTGGACACTGTGTTGCTTCACAGACTACTTGCATAATAAAGTGCCTTTCAGACTAGAAGAAGAAATAAAAGAGCATTAGAACTGCCTTACAAAAGCATTAAAGTCTTTGCAAGCCTTCCTACGGAGGATGTATTTTGAGTCTGGACTAGTACATTCACTCATGCAGCACTTCTAAAGATCAAGGAACAGTACTATTCGCTATAGTAATAGGTTACTATTCGCTGCAGTATTTTAAATCATTTCTTCCCCCAAACGGGAATCCCAAGCTTCCATTTTAAAAACTGCTCAACAGGCTGTCTAAAACAGAAAAATACAGCAGAACTAAAGACACTAGCTTTTTGAGGGGAAAGAATAAAAAAATCCTGCTATCTCCTGAACTATTTCAGCAATTGCTTCAAGAAACCTCAAAACTGAAGACATAAATTTCTTGAGGGGCAGTACGTGGATCCTTGCATTTCAGTAGGAACAGACTTATGCCCAGCCTATTTACAGTTCAGAAGCCCAACAGAAATACACTCTGAATGGATCATGCACCTCCCATCTCAAATCCTGAACGACTCTAGCTGATCCCCATCAATTTCTACTGAATAGTTGACTGGGTAAAGTTTTCATTAAAAGACCTTCAATCTTAATTCTGTCTTCCCCATACTCTCCCTGGTAGAGGCCTAGAGGATAGACTTAATCCAAGAAGGAAAATAAAAATCAATAGATTTGTCTGTTCTGAAAAGAATCTCATTCTGAGGCCCCTATTCTGAAGACTCTTACAGGCCTTCCTCCCCCAACAATTTTCAGAGGCAAAGTTAAATCTGGATTGCTGCCACACCACTTGAAAGAAAATGCTGATCCAAGCTTGTACTCTTACAGCGGCATTATAGAGTAGAGTTTGATTAGGAAGCAGAGCATCTAATAGGCTAAACTCTAAGGTCAGTTCAAATTTATCCAAAAAAAGTCAATGATGCTTCCCTTCCATTGATGAATCTGTGAATATTTCTATAGTATTTCTGCATTACAACAAGAACATACCAGATTTACAGAAACGAATCCAAGTCTCAGTTGCAACATAATTATGCATCAAAACTCAGCGTGGTGCATGATTTCTCATCACAGACCGTGGATTCAGCCCTTACATTTTACGCCAAGAATTGTTACCCCCTCACCTCTTTGTCAAAGTTTGCTTTGGTGAATTCCAAAGAGTTCAGGAGTGCATTAGTAGCTGCTAGCTTCACATTGTTGCTGGGCTCTTCCTTTCTCATTCCCTGGATGATGGCTGTCAGGATCTCATTGGATTTGTCCTGAAGCTGCTCTGGATCCTAAAAGAGGTGTTGATAATGTTATTTGCCAGCCAAACAGCTTTCTCCATATTAAAGTACCCTCTAAGTTTGACCCTGAAATCTACAAGTAGAAGTTTTAAGACACGAAGGCCAAGAAGCCCTTTGCTCCCTGGGAGAACCAGAACACAAGTACAAGGAATTCATACACCACCACATCTTTACAGCTTCTGGGACAGAAAACAGAAGACTGAACTGAGCATAAATACTCCAGATATTCAAGTCACAAATGCCAAATAAACTCCACTGTTTCAACTAATAGGCCAACAAGCTTCAGACTACTTCATTCAATTAGCAAGTTAAAAACTGATTTCCAATTCCTTTATATACTGGGCAGAGGTCTAAGCCAGCAGTTGTGGACAAGACTTCTACTGGTAAAGCTGTCAATCTTTTTTAGACAAAGGGCAAAGATACATTGCCTGGACCAGTAGCAAGGACAGGTAACAGTTGAGCACTCAAGGCTTAAAGAAGAAAGCCGTGAACATAGACTACAGATTAATTTTAATTCATGGTAAATTTAAAGGCTGCAAGATCCCTAAATAACTGTATTAATTGTTACATCAGAATTTATCCAGCAGTAGATTCCCAAACTACGGTCACGAATTGTGTCACAATGCAACTGACAAACTACAAAACTCTAAGAGGGATCTTGGTTACAAAACACTCAGTGAGCAAGCCAGGGCATCCAAAAATCCAGAGGTCAACGATACATACCACCCAAGGAAACAACAAACACGCACTCCAGCCTTGCAACAAACAACGCTTGACCTGGAGCACTCCCCTGTACAGCTGTAGATTTCCTCTTTATTTCATTGACCCTCCACGAAGCAACCTACCTCCCCAGTGAAACCAATCCCCTGCAGCCTGATGAAAGCACCAAACAGAAGATTTCTCTTTCTGTCAGCGACATGCCACACGTACATTGTCTAAGGCATTCAGTGGCACCAAAAAAGCAGCAGCTAATTTTGTTTTTCAGTGGTAGGTCAGACAGCACACAGGGTTTTTGCAAGCAGTTCACATCAGATACTTGATGCAACATATTGCAATACTCCAAGCTACACTGATAAAACCCTGAGACCTTTTGTAGAAGGTGCCTCAAAGAGCTAAATATTCTTGCCTGTGCATCAAAAATTCCTAAATTAAGAATAAAGGGACTCCTCACACAAGACAAGGGTAGCTGTCAGGTTTCCCCAACACAGGAAGGAATCAAACGCTTATCACTCATCTGTAACGTTTTACACAACTGGACGTTCAGCTGAAGTTTTATAACAGCACCTCTCACCATCATATGACCACAGCGACATAGAGACTCAAATCTGCACCTTACGAAAGATGACCTGGATTTGTGCTGCGAAAGCAGGTCAGTCCTTTCAGACACCATCGTCGCATGTTTACTGCCCATCGTTCTGTCAGCACACAGACATCCTTGGGAGAAGTATTAAAAGACAGCCACAAGGAAGCACTACAGCCTACTAGATATAGCAGTGTGAGAAAGGAAAGGCTGGAAGAGAAAAGGTGCTGGGGAGAGGCTGGGCCAGCACTTAAAATATACTCACAATAATACTTAAAATAGTATTTAAAATATACTCACGATATCCTGACAGATGTATCCAATGGCCTCCAATGTCGACTCTTTCATGTGCTCCGTACTGTGCTGATTTGTAACGTTCGCTACCAACTGGGGAATGAGTTCGGGCCACTGGTTCATGGGGATCTCCGCACACGCGATGCCAGCCACGCACTGGGAGGCTGAGCTGGGCCTGTATGTTTCTGTACCCAATGTCTGCAAAACCTGCGGGAGAGATTAGCAGGCGACGGTTTGATGTCAGTGACCAAAGAGAGATGGGCACTGGCTTTCCACTCCAGTCTTTGCTTGATGTTATTCCAAGCACACCCCTTCCCCAATAAAGCAGTTGGCTTGTTCTGCTTTCTCCTGCTGCAGACGAGGCCGTGACCACAGACAAATAACATTTGAAATGAACTTGGCCATGGCTGCCCCTTTCAGGAAGCGAGATACAGCTGTGTGATTACACGTACTTCTACCACATCCTTTAAATCCCATACACAATGCTATGCGCCATAACGTGCAACAATGACTCACTGAACAATTCCTCCCCGCTTATATTATAAAGCAAAATTGCAAAAGCTAAACAAACTGTGGTTTAAAAGTCCCCCCACAAATACCAGACTGTTTATGCCAAGATAATCTGAATAGGACCGAATAATTTTCTTTTTTTTTAATTGTAATCAGAAGAATGATTTTTTGTATACCTCAATAACATGCTTCTTAAAAAAAGAGGGCATGCGTTTGTTTCAGCATTTCCAGTTATATGTCTTCATTTTCCATATATCCACTTAACAATTGCTATATTTCTAATGTTACTTGACAGAAAACAGTAATAAACTGGTTTTGTTAGGTTCAGTACACCATATGACGGCTCCTGTTTACAGTATAAGTTCCCCCTTAGCTATCATCAATGTAAATAAAAGACTAAAGTTGTATCTTCATCACTCACCCAACCTTGTTCCGCTATATACGGATTCTATTAACACAAAAACATTATATAAAGTGTATGGCCAACTCGCATCAATTACATAACCCTGCATACATCCAAGTACACCTTTGTTCCCATCAGTCAAAAAACACTAAGCCACCAGTTCTGCCATTGCAAATCCTGAACTTCAACTATCAAAGAGCACAGGAGTCATCAGGCAAATTCCCCACCTGTGTGAAAATTTAAGAATATAATTTCCTGTTTGGAACTTGCAAATTTTTTACCATATTCTACTCTTAAAATTTGCTAGGCCCCGTGTAAACACACGTGTTCCAACAGAGTATGCTTCTAAGAGGTTAATGTGGATTGTAAAACAGTTGAAGCTGCTCAAGTATAAGAAAAAGCAAACACCAACCCAGTTGCAATCACCCAGTGGGGAGGCCATGCCCATTAGCTCCCGCAGTCACACAAGACTATTCAGAGGGTCCTTGTAAAAGTATTTACAGGTGTGAATTTAAAAGCAGCAGCCTCATACCTGTTTGGTTTTTTACCCTAATAATTCTACAGATTAAATATGCTAGAAGCAACAAAGCTCCCAAGCAAGTGCAAATGACACTGCTTGCCTTGTGAAAGGGAGCAGCCAGCCAATGGAAGACTCTTCAGGTGGAAAAGGACGGACAAGACGTTCATCGCTCATCCCCCCACAAGAAAACAACTGGCAGAAAACCAAAAGTCACAAAACTTACGTAGTTCTTCACTTCCCTGCGGGCATTGGCATCGATCGCAAGCCATCTTTGTTGGTACTGGGCCTTGATGTCGGGGTCCTTGGATGTCAGGGAGTTCTTGATCTGCAAGCCGGCCGCCACACGGGCAACTTGGCTGTTGCCGGGGTTTGCCAGCACTCTGGACAGTTCCACCAGGAAGGTCGGCTGGGGAGAGAGGAGGGCTCAGCACCCACGGCTGCCTGCCTGCCCGCACCCACACCTGCCTGCACCTCCCCACTAACAAGAGGAAAAAAAAAACCCAACCAAAAAACCTCAAGCACCCAGCAAAATGAGACCACGACTCACTGAAGCTCCTTCTCCACCAGGCCAACAGCAAACCGCCACCACGGTGCACCGATGGCGGCTCTATCCCGAGATTATGGGCGTTAAGCTCCTAATTAGAACCGCTGGAAAGCGACGTAAGTTGGCATTGACTTTGCTGGATTTTTTTTTTTTTTAGCTTACTTGAGAGACTGTTACCTTCCATGCTCCTGCCTGCTTTAAGTATTCCTTTAAATAAACTACTCAGGTTGTATGCCAAGATATGTGTTTTCTGGATGGATATCAAACATGGTGAAGAGTAACTCTCTGCTACTTATTTCCCTGCTTCGAGGCAAACACCCAAACTATAATCTAACACAGGAATTGCTAAAATGTGAAATCAGATGCTCCTTTGGTGCATTACAAATAGGTTTGCAAGATCACAAACTTCCTTCTCTGCAATAAAAGGTGCATAGACATATATCAAGACTACCCGTCACAAAAAGGGCATACATGTGGATAAAAATACCTGACATTCGTGCCACTTGCTTTTGGTGAGAGCTAGTGAGAAATGCCTCCGCATTTAAATCCTTTCCTGATTTGACAGCTTTACATTTCAGAGACTTCCGCCGTGTACAAGATACAGCTAAAGTTTCAGCAGCAAAGCTTTTTCATTTCACTGGCCCTGTGAGGCATTTTGCCTACTAAGAAAACCTTTCTAGGAAATAGTGGAAACAGCTGCACCACATTCAAAACTGTTTCACATCAAGCAGGAGCATGATTTTCCTGAAAACGTTTAACACACAGTTATGCATAACCCATTTCTATAATCTCTGTAACAGAACTTAAGGTAGATTCAAAGATTTTAGGGCACCAAAAAGCCATTTTTAAAACTAACTTAACTTCCAAAAGTTCAACAGAAACATAGAATAAGTCCAGTATCTTGGACTCCACATTTTCAATGACCAAGCTCAGCTCTTCAAAAAAAAAAAAAAAAAAAAAAAAAGATTTTAGTTGGGCTATCCAGTACTTTTCAACATTCAAACTGCAGAATTTGGAAACAAATATGTGGGACAACTTAAACTGATGAGCATAAGCCATTAGAGATACTCTGAAGTTTTAATGCAATAGATGAAACCCCAACAAGTATACTACACTGAACCACTTCCCAACCGTCAAGATTGCTCACGTTTTATATACTGATTTTATCAGAAGTGAGGAGTCATTCAAAAAAAGTTCACAGGACAAAATAAAGGTGTTGCTGCCACGTTTGAGAAGCAAACTGTACTAAAATTCAAAGGTGAAGAAGCATCCTTGGATTTCTCACTCATAAATTAGCAAAAAAAATTTGTCTTTTCCTGGAGCTTTAAGAATAATTCTAGCTAAAAATGAGAAGCATTACATTAAGCCTTCCAGACTTGAGACTCAAAGCAAATGCGTACGACCTCAGCTCCCACACCCACAGAAATGTCAATGAAAATCTCAGAAAAGGGTCTAAATTAACTACAGGGAGGAGGAGGGGGAGGACGAGGAAGAACAAGACGCTCTGCGGGTGCATCTCCATTAACTAACTGGGAGATCACTTCCAGCTCCGAGTGTTCGGTCGTGGCGCCGGGCGCAGAACTTCTCGCCCGACCCTGTACCTCCTACCCCTTCCCATCTCAACCCCTTCCCTCTCCCTGGGCCAGCTGGAGCTCTTCCCACCCACCACGTACTGCAATGGGAACAGCCCTCAATCCCACATCCTCACTCTCCTGCCTCATCCTCCTGCAAAGCCGAGCCATGAGCTGCCCTTGCAGCCTACGTGAAGTTCCTCAACCCCTGCCTTTCCCCAGGCTGGACCGTCCCACGTCCCCATTCCAGGCCAGGGCACAAATTTTTAGCCCCAGCATAAGCTCTGGTTCCTCTGCTTGCTGCCATTATGTGGCTCTGGCAAGGCAGCAAGTATAAATGAAACCTTGAAAAATTAGTGTATCCCCCAGCTCTTTCAAAAGCCTGAAACCCAGGATCGCAAGCACCTCAAGCACATCACCCTGAAATACTTCATGTAACACAGCCCAGAAAGCTTCGGTCTAACTCGGGGGGGGATCCTAAGACTTAACAAACAGCAATTCAGAGAATTTTGACTCAAAACTGACATTTGGCACAAAGGCTACGTCAATTCTGGTTCTGAGGGGCATCTCGCACACCTTAAAACGGAGCAACAGAAATAAAGACTCTGTGATTTCCCCAGTTCACACCAGTAGAGACCAGTATATGTAACCGCTTTAGAAAAAATAAAGGATGCCAGTTTTGCTTGCGATAAGAATGCACCTGTGACGACCACACCACCGAAAGGCCGGGACCCAACACCCCCCCGGGACACCAGCCGCCCTCCCGGTGCCGCCGCGGACCCTTCCCCTCCGAGGGCCAGCAGCGGCTGCAGCACCACACCTTGACTAAGCAAAAATCCTACTCCGCTGCCCGCGAGTTCAACTTCCCCGTGCCGCCCCGGTTCCAGCACACGGATGAGACGTGGGGTTTGGGGGTTTTTTTTTCCTCTTTTTTTCTTTTTAGGACTTCTTTAATTTTTTTTTTTAATTTTTTTTTTGTTGTTGTTTAAGAAGGTCACGGGGAAAACTCCAGGCCCAGCTCCCCAGCGTAGCTCCCTTCCCTCGGGATGAAAAACCACAACCCCCTAACCCCCCCCCCCCCCCCACTTTCCCCCCCCTTTTCCCCGGGCTGGCGGGGCTCCGGTGGGGGGGGGGGGGGGGGGGGTGTGGGGTGGCCTGCTCCGGTTCTCCCATCCCACCACCCACCCGCCTGCCCTTCTAAGCGGAGGATATAAGGCCGATGGAGGGAGAAAGGGGCCCGGCTGGCGGAGGGGAGGGGGGGGATACAAGCGGGGAAGGCCGCGGGGCCGGGCGGCGCCCGGGGCAGCGATGGCCGCGGCCGCACATGGCCCGCGGCCGCTCCCGCAACCGGCGCTGCCCCTTTTTCCCGGCGCCGCGTTCTTATTGGTTGATAAAAGACGGAGGAAGCGTTGCTATTGGTCGGGAACGCGGCGGCCGGGCGCGGGCAGGGTAGGTTGCGCTCCATGGCGGTTCGGCCTGGCCGGGAGGGCGGGGCAGGGAGGGGAGGAGGGGGGGGGGGAGGGGAGCGCCCGCCACCGGTCCCGGTCCCGCCGCCGCCCCCCCCCGCGACCCGGTTCCGTTCCCTACGCGCTCACCAGGTTCTCGATGGCCGCCTGTTCCAGGAACTTCTGCGCCGCCTCGAGCTCGGAGCGGTCTGCGGAGGGGAAACCGGGGGAGGAAAGGGAAGGGGGAAGGGGGGGAGGGGGGAACCGGCGTCAGTCAGCGGGCGCGCGGGGCCCAACCGCCCGGCCCTCAGGCGCCGACCGGCGGACACGGCCGGCCGAGCCCCGCTTCTCCCCGCTTCCCACCCCCGAGGCCTTTCCCCGCCACCGCCCACGCCCTCCCGGGGCCCGGGGGACCGCCGCCACCGCCGCCGCCTCAGGGGAGACGCGGCCCCCGCCCCGCCGGGCCTACCCACCCTCTCCCTTCCCTCCCTCAGGCCGCCGCCGCCCGCGCCCTACCCGGCGAGACCGTCTTCTCCAGGATGGTGATGAGCTCCATGGCGGCGGCGTGGCGGCTCCGGCGCCGGCGGGGAAGGGAGGAGGGGAAGGGGAGGGAAAGGGAGGGGGGGGGGGTCGGGGAAGGGAGGAGGGTGGGAAAAGCGGGGCGGGCCGGGGCCGGGGAGGGAGGGGAAAGGAAGAAAGACGGGTCCTGCCCTACGGACGGGGCCGAGGGAGGGATCCCGGTCGGTGAGGCCTGGGGAGGGGGGAGGGAGGGCACGGCGGGCGGCGGCGGCGGCTCCTGCTGCTGCGGGCGGGCGGAGGGAGAAAAGGGCCGCGCGAGCGGGGCGGGCGCGCGCGCGCACACCGAGCGCGGGGCGGGAGGGTGGGCAGGCGGAGGGATATCAGCCGGGGCCCGCCGCCCCAGTATCGTTTCTCTCATTGGTCGATGTTCTCCGTCGGCTTTCGCTCCTATTGGTGAGGAAGGGCGGGGTGCGGTCATTGGCGGGTAACGGGGAGGAAGAGAGGAGGCGGGGTTTCCGGCGGTACTCGCGTGGATTGGACGGTGCCGGGAAGGGCGCTCAGGCGGGGCTGGGGGAGGCGGCCACGTGGGGGTCCGTGCCGCGGGCGGGGGCGGGAACCGGGATCGGCGACCGGGACCGGCGGTTTCCCGACCCCGACCCCGGTCCCGGGGGCTGCTCCGCCTGCAGTAGCCGTGGGGGAACACCTGCTTCCCCCCCCCCCCCCCCGGAGCCGGCCGCAGGGGGAAACCACGTGCAGGGCCCCGACCGGGGAACGGAGCCCCTGGGAGGGGAAACCGACCGGCTTTCGCGTCGGCCGCCGAAACCGCCGTTAAGTTTAACGCCGCGAGGTGTAAAGGAAGGAGAAGGCGGAACGGGCTGCTGCTGTCCTGCTGCGGACCCGGAGAGCCGAGCCGGGCCGGGCATCCCTCAGGAACCGGTGTCGTGCCGGTAGCCGTGGTTAAACGGTGCCGGGCGGGGAGAGAGGGTAGAGCCGTATGGCACCACCGTGAAGGGCCCCCGCGCTGGTTTATATATTTTAACTGTTTCCCAAGGAGACAGCCCCGCCGGTACCGTCCCTGGGTGGCTGCCACCGTACCGGTACCGGCACCGAGACCCCTCATCCATCCTGCCCGCGGGACTCCGGTGGGGGGGGTGTCCCTCTGCACCCCTGTCTGGCCCGACCAAAGGGGTGACAGAGCCGCACATCCGAGGGCAGGGAAGGCCGGACCCAAATCCCCCAGGATGCAGGATATTAGAGGGGGGAGAAAAAAAAAAAGTTAAAATGAACACCTGGAGAGAAAAAAAAAAGGCAGGGCAGAACAAAGGTGTAACTGAATAATTAAAGCCCAGTCAAGGCTGTCTCTGTGACTTGCAGGGCTCTAGCTTGCTCACCAGGAGAGAGCAATTAGTAACACAATCAGGCTGTATTGTGGGACTAAATAAATCCCAAGGCCACAGGGAGAAGGGACAATTACCTGGCGACCCAGCCCTGTCCTCTTCTCCTGCGGGCAGGAGTCTGAGGATGCCGGGAAGGGCACTGCTGCCATGGGAGAGGCGAGCTCCGCTCCAGGCGGACATGCATTAGGCTCTGCTCTTCCCTGGCAGTCATATTTCTTCCATTAATCATTCTCTACTCTGAATATATTTTGGTTTCCTGGGAAAGGGACACACTCCAGAAATGGGATCCGATCGAATGCCACTGTCTCTGAACGGGTAAATGAGGGGAAGGGGGGAAGTTTAGCTGACCGCAGCAGGGGAAAACTCTCGAGTTACGAATACTTGGGAACAGTCAACATGATGAGCATGACGGACTGTCCTGACCGTCACATTACTGCACCATACACAGAGTCAGTCCCGCAGCTAAAGGCACACTGTCATTCCAGTTGCAAACAACTGCATTTATCAACCGGCTGCAGGAAAGGTACATCAGGCTTCAGGTGCTGCGTGACCTTCTCCAGCTCAGGACACGCAGAGGTGGAGCAGCTTCCAGAGGCCAGCATCACCACCGTTGCTTCCTCCCGTGAGCTGAAATCCCAAGCAGGCTTCCCTCCCCTATCCAGCTGAAAGCAGAAGATGGGGAAAACCAGTCTAGCTCATCCTTGATGTCTCCAGGCCTTCCTGTCCCACACTACTACTGTTTCCCTCCACAAATCCGAGGAAAGTGTTATGCTGCAGGGCAAAACAAGTGCTGGCCCCTGAAGACTGGTCTTACTCATTGCTGAGGAAGTGGACTCGCCCATAGCTGTGCAACACAAAAAAGATTCATCATTCCCCTAAAGAAATTCAGGTTACAGGGACGGACCGGTACTCTGGGGCTCAGGAGACCTAGATACTGTCCCTACCTCTGCCAGCGGCCTGCAGGAGAATCTCGGATAACTTCTTTTGCCTACCTATGCCTTGAGTCTCAGATTTTAAAATGGGGACTGATCTGGATCAGCTTCTTTTGTAAAGTGCTTTGGGATCTCTGGATGAGGAGTACTAAGTATCAATGCTGACAGGTTTAATGCAGTTACAAGCAGGGCTAAAACAGGTCCATACATCAGGATTTTAATTCTGTTTGTCCTGCTGCCATCATCTTGTTGCACGGTCTTATGGTGTCTTGCCTGCACTTCTCTCAGCCACTCCAGCTGGAAAAACAAACCTGAGACTAACCTCTGGAAGGTGGACAGGGAGTGCATTCGCTGGTGACTGCAAACCTTTGAGATGTCCGAGATAAGACAGCAAAGGAGCGCAGGATGCGGAGGCAGCGACAGCGTGACCATGGCACGCAGTGCTAGCAGAAGGAGAGAGGGGTGCCGTTCCCTGGTAAATCTGTACCAGCGGAGGAGTCTGGACGGGCAGAGTGGTAAACACTTCACATCGTTGACTCGCTTAAGACCAATTATTATTTACAGCTTGACTCATGGAATAGAACAGACACGTTATTCAGCCTGAAGTATGGAGTTCACTTCATGCACAGTCCTCTTCACCACTCTGTAGTACGCCTCCGCTAGCAGATCAAAGTCAACTCACTGAGCAGCATTTGGGTTGAAATCAGGTGAAATTCACTCTCTTGCAGCTAATCCCCAGCAGGGAGGAGACCAGACAGGAACAGAGGAGCCTGGTACACAAGCTGCAGTTTGCTGCTGGGATTAGCTGAACCCTGTCCTGCTCCAAGCTGCTTCCCTATTCCCCTCCCCAGCGCTAAGCTCTAGGACACAACCCAGAAGCGCACAGTCCTTCAGCAAGTGCAGTTTCACTGACCACTGCAGCCCTTCCACGTTGCTGACCAGGATGACTTTCCTTAGGGACTGCTCCCATAGGAAAGCCAGGGAGAGAGAGAAGGACTAAAGAATTTTCTACAAATCTGGCCTCAGTAGCAATGAAAGCCCGAAAACCCAGTGTAAAATCAGGATAAGCGAGACTGTGGAATCAGCTCGCTCTGGTAGTGCTTGGGCTGGAGCTGTAAACTTGAGCTAGATGCACTGTTTTTCTCCTCATTGCCATAAATGGCATACTCAGCATTCACATTACAGAGGCTTATATCATCTCCTGTTTTCATAAACTGACTACAGAAACTGGGAGAGAAATGCTGAAAAGCTGCTGACTCTAGAGACAGGGTACTTGGGGGTTATTTCGGCAAGCGAAATGGATAGAACAAACTAGGTGACCAGGTTCCCCTTCCCGAGTCTATCGAGTCTGCTTAGTACCTTCAGGTTTCTCAGAAAATCCTACATACAGAGAAATTCCAAGGGACAGGAACTATCTGTGATTTTATATATGTCCTGAGCTTGGAGTTCAGTGGAAACCTCTAAGGAACCACTGTAAATCAAGCAGAGTTTAGATGACACCAGATTTAAGAAGTTACACAGGATTCCAAAATAAGATTATTTACACGAACAACCACATGTGCTTTGAAAGGACAACACGTGCACCAGGTGCGGCCCTTCCGCTGTAGGAAGCAAAACGTTAAAGGCTGCTTAACACTCCACACTTCTCTAATCCTGAATTGCAGCAACATGGTGGATTTCTGTGCGCTCCATCTCACCCTGCTGGAGCAGCCCGAAGGCTGACTTAGGTGCTGCAAAGAGAAGATGCATTTTCCTAACAGTCAGGTGATGAAATCGTTTTGAAAAAAAACCTGGATGAAATCCAGCCGGCACAGATGACTAAGTTACACAAGGCTGAGCAGAGACACTCACCTGGTCTTCCTTGCTTAGAGGGAATTATTTCCAAGCACTTTGGTTATGTTCAGTCTTAAAATAACCTCACTTTTCTTTCCTTGTTTGGGTCCCTGTAAAAGAAAAGTTAATGAGTCCACAACATCAACCCAGTGAAAAGGATTACGGTGGAGCACAGCATACTATCCTCTTTGGCTCTGAGTTTTGGCACATAACGTGTATTTTCCCCACACATTTTCACTTGAACATGAGTAATTTTAACCTTAAACCACAAATTTAGCACAGCAAATGGAGCTCTCCTGTACTGAAAGTCTGAAAGAGCCCAAATGGAGCTCACTGAGCCAGCCACTGCTCAGCCCGATTTTTGATCGCTCGTTACTGCTTGGTCCTTCCTTCACTGGGGGGTGGAAGGATGCTCATGTTGACATCGTCACTGAAGGACAAGCCACACATGATCCTCCTTCACTAACCAGAATCCGCTCAGCAATAAAAGGCGGCTTCACTCAAGTTGGTATCAATCCTATGGCTGCCGTGAGCCTTGTCCTGATCCTGATAAAGACTCACTTATCCATCGCCTGTCACAGAGCATTTTCAGTCGTACAGGTATTTTGCATGGGTTAAGGTACCTTTAACAAGGACATGGGTGTAAAGTCTCTGAAACACAGCGATGTAACAGCTAATCACAGGGACAGTCAATGGTGGATAACACCAAGACCTCACTGCATCTCATGACCCTGTACAGAAACAAGTAGGTACACGTTGGAGAAGGATTTGGGAAGTCAAGCTTAGGGTTTTGCTGGGTTTTTGATTGTTTTTCAAAGGGTTCACAGGCTTTTTTTTTTTTTTTGCTGTACACCATTTAATTTTACTCTAATTTAAAAGATGGAGCATATTCTTAACACAAGCATGTTTGGGAAGAGAGCCTGGCGTTTGGGGAAGCAAATAATAAGTCTTTCCAGATGTTGCAGTTCCCCTTATGCTAGATAAAATTTTGGTCTGAAACCTGGGTATTTTTGGAGAGTAAACTGGATTCCAAAACTTTCCCAGCTAATTCCACATCCGCCTGGCAAGCTTGTGCCTTTTTCCCTGACAGATTAAATATTATTCTATCCCACGTGTAAGAGTCTTGCAAATATCAAAGCAATGACTATATATAGGAATGTATATTTTTGTTATTACAAAACTTGCCTTTTCCAAATTGCTTTGGAGAGATCACACGTGCGATTACTATTTTTTTAAATGGAGGGGACGCTTTCTGAGCAAACCTGGCTGTGTCAGTGGCAGGACTGGATCTGCATCAGCAATGGCAGGGCAGGAGGCCACCAGTTCTCCACCCACTGTAAGCATTCCCAAAAACAATTTAAAAAACTCAATTTCCAGCTTATTTGAAGCTCCGCATTTCAGTGTCATGGGGCCAAACGCAGTGCAGGTGCCTGACCATTCCATACTGGCTCAGTGTCAAAGTGGCTTGGTATCAGCTTCCAGTCGCAACCAACACCGACTAGATTTCAACTACTTTCATTATTTTTACTGCCCCTGCTAAGAGAAGCAAACAAATGAACATGCTGAGATTCCCTTAAAATTCAGGTTCAGTTATGTAAGGCTGATGGGGTAGGAAAAAAGGACACATCTCAAACTGAAGATCCACCTAGTCAAGACCGCTACACCTAGTCAAGACCAAGGCAAGATGATTAGGAAGACAATTTAAAAAAAAGGACAGGTTAAAAAATTAACTATCCCCCAACCATGCCCCCTTCCTCCAAGGCCCCAACAATCTGCAGCATGGATTTGTTTCAGAAATGATTTTAAAATATGAATTAACCCTTTAATCTCAAGGCTAAAAGAACATTGCACGAATCACTCATGCATCCTCTGCTCAAGACCAAGAAATTTACATTGCTTTAATACATTTTTCTTCATAAACCACTGCCTCAGTTGACACATGAGCAGGAAGCAGCCCCTGCAGTAAGGGCAGCAGCTGTCCCAAGCCTGATCACCTGAAATTCAAGTGAACAGCTTTGGCACAGCAGTAAGACAGCTCACCAGGCAAAAGCCTGACTTACAAACTGGCTGTATCAATCCATGTTTTATCAGACCAATGTTCCACCTTGGCAGGAATCAAACTCCTACTTCTTTAAAGGGGAAGCTTCATGGCAAGGCAGTACCTTGGACACAGCACAGCCAACCTGTCTGCAACAAAAACCAGAGGTCTGCAACAAGTACTGTTTCCATAAGTTTACCTGAAACTATGAAGAACAAGAGAAGGGCAAAGTAATAACACCACACATCGTCTATTTTGGAACAACTCTGCTGCTTCCTAGGCAGGAGGATGCTCACTAAAGAAAACTTTTTGTGGTTTTGTTGGGGGGGGGGATAGGGAGGCAAACAGAAGGCAAAAGGACAAGGTTACTTACTTGTAAGTGCCAAGATTAAAGCCAGGTACTAGTGTTGTATCAAAAAAGTAAGTTAAAGGAGCAACAAATTGAGTATCTCAAGTTGGAAGGGACCCATAAGGGTCATCAAGTCCAACTTCCTGCTCCTCACAGGACTACCTAAAACGGACCCGTATGACTAACAGCATCATCTAGACTCTCCTTGATCTCTGACAGGCTTGGTGCCATGACCACTTCTGTGGGGAGCCTGGTCCAGTGACTGACCACCCTCTCAGTGAAGAAGTGGGTGCACATAGTAAGTTTAATCGTTAAGAAAACCTTTCTGTTCCAGACGTTGAAGGAGATTTTCACACCAATGTTTTTATGAGCCAGATTCAATGCAGACTTTTGTCATCACTCAATCACCAGGACACATCCAGGCAGGACCATCTCATTACGCCTGACAGAAGAGACATGGAGGCAAACTCCTCCTACTGCTGCTGCGAAAATTTATATTGCTTTTATTTCCATTATAAGCCTGTACTAGGAATAAAGGACACCACTATTACCTACGTAGTTTAGGTCTTTATCTAAGACACAGAAACCAATGAAACTGCCTGAGAGGGAAGAAAGAATATATCAAGATTTCTTCAAACATGCTTAACCTGAATAGATATAGTGGAGTCCTTGTTAAAAGCTAGCTTCTGTATCATTTAGGTATCCCTGATGTGTGCTGGAACACTGCACCCTCCACAGCCCTAGCAAATACACTCAATTCTTACGGACAATATCCTTGCTAATCATCATGTGAGCCCCATTTCATCTCTTTCCTCATCCACAGTAACTCTTGCTGTTCTTGTCCTGACCCTCTCCTGAGCATCAGTTTGTCTCCAATGGAAAAAAAAGATCTCACATTAAGTGGACAAATCCCAAACTTACTTTCATGAAGAATTAAAATCTACTTTCTTTGCATGCAGAAGAGACTAGGACTAGTCAGTCTGCTGAGACTATTCAGTTTGCTCACTGACCACAAGCTTGTTATTTTTGTCGCTCTCCTTCAACTGCTTGCATGTCATTTGCATTGTTTAAAGTCAAAACAAGATCACCTCAACTTGCAGCTACAGTACTTCTCATTTCATACATCACCAGTCATGCTGGAATCACAACTTTGCATGTTATTTTGTCAATGTGCAAGAAGCAGAAGAGAAACCAGCTTACTCTTCTGAAATTACATTGGCTCTGCAGTGCTGACAGCAGGAAAAAACATCAGTCAAGTTAACAGATATGACTCAGGACAAACAGAATTCCTGTTTCAGTCTCATTTCTGACCACATAGCCACACTAGCCCTAGGGATACCAACCCATGCGATACCGTTCAAGAGCACTGTGCCCCTGCTAACTATAAACTTGCCCATTCTGGTGTGTATCCCTGCCCTGGCTCATCGCCGTTGGCATCAGCAGCATCTGCACAATACTATTCCCACTTGCAGAGTCCCTCAACTTTTCAGGTGTTTGTTTAATAGAAATTTGCTTATTCACAATTATTTTCCCTCTCCTTTACCTTCCAAATTCTGTCCTGGTTAGTTCTTTAGTGCTTGACTACAATCTTTATTCAGATTACACAAGATCTACTCACGATCAGTACGGTATGTGCTCATTCAGCTGCCCTAAGACCTAGCACTGATAACAGAAGAGGAGAAGGCTGAGAACAAGGGTTTCCTTGGGGCTGTTAAAGACACCATCGACACGTGACCTCCGCTGTTCCCTCAGAGGTTTAGGTCCTTTGAAAGCAGCAACACTCTTTCAGGCTTCAAACAGAACACAAGATCAGGACATGAATTTCACATTGACATTTTTATTAACGCCAACTGTTTTAATTTTTTTTTTTTTTAAACAATAGCACAAAAATGTTTCAGGGAAGCAGTCTGACAGTTAGTCTGATGACCTTCTGAAATACAGTTAAGCCACACCAAATACGAATTCCTGTTAAAGAAAAAAAAAAAATATATGGAACTCCAACCTTTCTATTAGAGGGTGTTGTGTCTGGTTAGTAGACCACGCTGCTTTGTGAAGTAAATGATGGCACACAGCTTAGACTTCATCATCACGCCAGTCATCACTAATTTAAGGCTTCTGAATCAAATTACCATCAACATCACAGAAAGGAACGAAAAGCTAGTGTTGCTACAGCCATGAGGAGATTGAACAAGCTGGATCTTTTAGACAAATAACGGTGTCTTGAATAGAAGAGACCTGCCCTAACAGCAGCCAGGAGAACCAGTCACACAGTAGTTATCTCCTCATTCGCATGCATTTTGAGGGTGCAATTTAGTAAGAAAAAAAAAAAACCTGCATGAATCTTTCTCTTATTTAATGTGGCTATGAAAGATGTTTCCTTACAATTCCATTATCTCTAAGAAGGACATCAGCAAGTGGAACCAAGGAGAAAAACCAAAGAGCAACAGAACATTTTTCTTTTTGCTGAGAGGTAACACAAAAGGGAGGGAACCTACTGTCCTTGGATTGGGGGGGGTTGCAGGAACATCTCCCCAAAACCTTGCACTTAGAATGATGCACAGACTCTATGTTATACCAGCTACCTGCCTTTCCGAGTGACCTGTTCCACACAACGCTCAGAGGCATTAACCCATTCTTGCCCCAGACTCTCCACAAAATTCCACTGACCTAGAAACCACTGGTTTCCTTTCTTTTTGGGGAGGGCTGGGGGAAGGTGTAAAAAACAGAACATCTGTCAATAAGAGTGTCAGGAGGGGGGTGTTAAATATTTTAACCACTGACAAGGCTTGAGGAAGTTTCACAGTTTTGTTATGCTCTATTTTATTACTATCATATTTACAGATTTTTCTCTCTTTTTTTTTTTTTTTGCTGAATTGCTGATAATTTTAATAGAATTTAAATCTGGAGTGTGAGCAGGAACCAGTTAACTACATTCATTGTCCAATCCCCATTGGTTTGAGAAAAAGACTCCAAATTCTTGGCATATGAATCAGCTGTTGGGTAGCTCCTCCCTCTCCCCATGAGGCGGCAGCAGGACTGCAGCAGTGGCATGCACAGATTCACACCATGGCTGGTGGGGCCTTGCGCTGCAGAAAATATTGGTGGATGTTCTCGGCGTCCCGCTTCAGCCAAGCTGCATTCAGCAGAATATTTTCACAGCACTGCTGGACAGTGCGTTCTGCCGATGGAGCTGGGTGACTCTCAAAGAAGGCCTGTATAAAAAGCACACAACCATCCATAAGGGTATAAACAGGCATAGACAAGATTATATTTTTAAGTCGCCAGATTCCCTAGATTATATAGAAATGCTCTTGTGAATTATGTTCCTTGTCTGCCTACAGTTCCTGCTATCTGCTCTCACCAACATCACAGACCCTGAAAAATTTGCAGGGTGCTTGCTGAGTTTGCAAGACATGTAATCCCAAGTACAGAGTGGGAACAGGAAAATGCCTCCATTTCTCTGCTAAAAGGAAAGCCATGGTAGCTTTCTATGAACTAGCCCAAACACTGCCTCCTGTCCTGTACTGTTCTTGCTGCCAGGGACAGCAAGCGGCACTTGAAGAGATGCACTCAGTCCCTTATTGGGAGGCAACAAACAAGCAGCAAATCAAGTGTGTATTTCTGGATACTTGGAAGAAGACGCTAACAGAAGCCTAAGGCCATTTTGCTAAAGCATTTGTCTAGGTATCAGATTTCTTAGCATTCTACCTAGGCCTCTTTCCAAGCTGCATAATGACCTCCAAGCACCCACAGCACTCAAGAGTTTTGCTGAGTAGTCTCACATTTCTTCCTCCAGAATCAACAATATCGATCCCCTGCAAATAGCTGAAGCTGAAGAAACTGCACCAGAGGCTCCTGTGACTTTGCACTTCACAATTGGTTAAAGGGTAGAGTAAACCGGCATAGCAGGGAGTCATCCCCCATCTTCATACAAGCAGGTTTTTCCCAGTATTTGGCAGATCACCTCACATTGATGTACGCTACAAGGTGACATCGAGACTCAGACACAGTAAGTACTCCAGCTAAGAGCTAGGTATACTGTCTCAGGAAGTTCTCCTGGAAAGTAGTTATGATTTAGTTAGGGATGATTGTTCTGGTAAATGTTTTGCAAAGTGTTAAGAAAAAAATTAACTATAGTGCAGGATTTCTCTGTAAAATCACTTATGCTACTATATCTTTTCTAAGAAGAGATCACTAGATGATGAAAAGACAGATAGAGCTCATGGCTCAGCTTATCTTTGAAATAAGAATTCCTCCCGAGTATTTTCCTAACAGGAAAGTGATAATTAAGGGCCATATATTTAAGTTTCTTCTTCCAAGAAGGAGCCCCTGTAAAAGTGCAGGCAAAGAGTAAATAATAAAACATACACACATTCTCAAAACTCTACCAAGAGCAGTGCCTACGCTCCCAACTCAGAGGGGATACTTGAGCGCAGTAATGAAATCACATCATCTTGAGCCACCGACTTCAAGACAGACTCTCTCCAAACACATTAACCTGCCTTGTATCAAAGTCTTGCTCTTAGTACACAGCACAAATGACCACATAAAACTTGGACCTATAGTATGGAATTTAGCCAATTAATTCCCCCAGGAGTCCCTGGGTGCTAGCACAGTCAGCCCCAAACACGCTATATCAGTCTGGGGAGGAATGAAGTGGTGGTGTAAAAGCCTCAGCTTACTATGGAAGTTGTAACAACTACAAATTTTGCTACAATTATCTTTAAAGGTTGTCTCTCGGGGAGTCTCAAAACCATTGCCACAAACTGTGCTGGAGTTTACAAAAGTTTAAATGAGTGAAACAAATGAAACAGAAACCACTAGAAGTTGCACATTACTTTGTGAAACTGCTAATTTAAGACATTTCAATAAAATAACTCAACCTAAAGCAGTGCAATTCGGGGACTAGGCAACAGTCAAAATAGAGGCAGAGCCAAGGTTCAAAAACAAAAGCCTCATAGAAACTCATGGCTCTTCCATTAGGTGCTTACAGTCTAGAGCACACAATGTTTGTCACAGGTGATGTTAATCGCTTCTTTAACTAAAATTTCTTACCTTAACTTCTGAGGCCATTTTATCATTTGCAAATCCATCCACTGTTAGCTGAAGGAAAAAAATATTAACCCAGGGTAAGCATTTAGCATTTCAAATGTAACAGTTTAGTTTTGGTCATGTATGTGAAGAGGACTTTTCTCACAGCTGCACGTACCTTTATTAGTCTGGATATTAAGAATCCACCTTGGTATCGATTATAAAGTTCCTCCCAATTATCCCTTACAAATTTCCAAGCAGCTTTCCTCCCCTGCTTGCTGCCTCCAGCTACTCCACCAATAACAGATACCGTGTCCTGCGGACGTACCTCTTCCTGAAGAGGAAAGTGTAGACAAGTATTCAAGACTGTTTGAACAAATATAGCATGTTGGCTTTATACATTTCTATGCTGAATTGGCCTTATGCTTTTCTATGCTGAATCTGTCAATGATAGCTTTCCCCCCCGCAAAGTTTAAGATACAACTCAAAGATTTAATCGTTAAGACTACTGCTCCTATTCTAGCGCATTATTTGTGCGCACTTGTCATTCTCACGAGGTAAGGAAGCAGCAGCTTTTCCAATAACTTACTGAAAGTGCAAAGGTGAGAACTTTTTGAATCAGTTCTGGTTGAGAGATGGCTCCAAGAACTCGTTCAATTCGGTTCTTCTCCTCCTGCATGTCTGCTTGCTTGTGAAGCTTCAAAACCAAAGTGAATAATATTAATGCATGGTATTAAATGCTGACTTTTTACCTAGCATTACTGAGCTTGCTGTGTATGTTAGAGCTGCTAGATTAGTCTTCAAGCCCAATATGTGACAAATTGAACTTGTTAACAAATCAACCTGCAGCTATCCACATTAGGGACCTCATTACATGTACATCAGCAGAAAGTACCATTAGTAATAAACTGATCTTTGCCACTGTTTATATAAGGTCATAGTAGGACCGTGCCTCCAAGCAATGAAAAATAATCCCAAAATGAGAGATGCAACAATCCACTAGGTGGCAATTTCACACTACCCACGGACTAAGGAACACAATGAAGCCCTAGTGTTCACATCATCCATAAAACATTGGATTGAGCCTGTGTGCACATAAACTATGTCTGAGAGGAACTTGTAGGAATATTTAGCTTTTCATTGCATAAGCTGGCAGTGTTAACAACAGAGTGTGCACTCACCTTCAGCATAGTGTCTAAAGCAGTACTATCTCCATGCTTCAAAATAGTTACATATACCTAAGATAGAGCATAAACAAGCAAGGTCCTTCAAAACCCACACTTTTAGAAGTGCAACAGTCAATTTCTACATATTTGGGGTAGATTTAAGACAAGTGAACAGATCTGGAAGATAACAGCACTGATCCCTTCTATGTTTTAGGACTGGATTTTAAAGATGCATCAACTCCTTTACCCCTTCCTCAATTTCAGCATAATTTTGGTAATTTCAACCACAGCAAAACACCAGAACAAGAAATCTTTGTACCACGCAACACCCAGCTAGTGAATACTTCACATACACTCAATCCGTATCTACCATAGTTAGACTTTGTGCTCTGCAGGGCCAAGCTGACACCTGCAGAGTTCTTCCACGATCCCTGCAGTTTACCACAGTGCTTTTAAACCTGCAGGACATAGACTGGTCACGGATGGATGTAAATGAGTAGACATCAGCTCAGGTTCAGCACTGCACTTGAATAGTCTTCAAAACCCAAAACAATCTAGAGACCAGAGTTGTTCTGTGGCAGTCAAAGTGGGTGTACAGCTGAGCTTATTAGTTATAACTAAGTATTGGCCACAACAGATGAGGCTTACTTGATTCAAGAAACACAGAGATGTTTGTACCATGCTCCCCAGTATCATTTTCTTCATAACTGGATTTATCCAAGCTCCCACCACCTCTGCCAAAACCAGTCGGTCTCATACCTTGACACTGGCTTCCCTATTCTTGGAAATACAAGAGTTCAGTGCACACAGTGCTAAGTGAGTGGGGACAATCTTTTGGGAACCTAAATTTACAGTAACCTACAGGACTCCTCAGATCAGCTGACAGCATATGTTTTCCTTCCACATGGTCCTTAAATCGGCGTCGGGCTTCTTCTAATGTTGCCTTGTGCCCAGCTTTTCCTAGTTTGCCCAAGACCAGACCTCTCAGAAGGGCATCTAGATGACCTAATGAGCAAGTAGGAGGAAAAGAATAATTATTTGGAGACACAATTCAGCAATTAATTTAAGTGTTCTTCCACCTAGAGTGATCAGGACAGAGCTGGATAACAATCCTTCCACATGCTTCAGCGTATCTAGAGAAACTAGGCCTTTTCTCACCCTCCTTGGTGCCAGCTGGAGAATACATTGATTTTTTTTTATAGCAAGAGGTTAGAAGATGATGATTCTGGCCCAAACACAACAGGCTAGGCCTGTAACCTGAGCTAAGTCAGTAATATTAACCATTTGGATCCACAACAGGACTGACTAGGACAAGTAAACATACATGTACGTGGCTTTCCAACCTTGTAGTCTAATAAGTTTCATGCACTCCAACAGATGCAAAACTAAAGCAGAGAATTTTTATTAGTAAGTGACCAGGTAGGGAAAAGTTTTACCATTTTAACTTGTGCCTGATAACAGAGGGTTGTTTGGCGGTTTTGTGTTTGTCTGTCTGTTTTTAAATACAAAAATATCCCTGAATGCCTACTTCAGATTCCTCTTCCTCCCTTCTCTTCCATTTCCCAAAATCCTGATGGCTTATTTACACATGAGTTTTCCAAACCCACTACTGGATTTCACAGCATAAGTTTCCTACCCTCTCCAGGTTTGGGGTCCCATCCCAGTCTCTCCCCTATTGGTGAAAAGACATCTTTCACGAACACCTGGATTTCCTCATAGAAGTCTGTGTGGGACAAGAGAGTTGAAAGAATCCCCAGGTTACAGCTGAGGTCGCTCCACACAGTATAATTGGGCTCATTCACAAAAGCTTCCATGACTTTTAGAACCTCTACAGTGCTAATGATTCCAGCTCGGGCCTGGGAGAGGAAAAGACACAGATTAATCTTACTTCCAAACAGAGTTAAGACATTTAATAAATGGCTCATCACATTATTTTACAGTCCTCCCTGTTCAATTTGCACAGCCTGCATATAAACTCTATTGTCTCTGTTGTGGGGCTCTGCCAAGGTGAGTTAACACTAGTCAAAGCACCTTAGCTGTCTGCTCATGGCACACGATGCTTTTTATACACAGGTAAGCACTTTACAAAGAGACAGCTATATAATTATAAGCACATTTTGCAAACAAGAAACAGGCAAGGAGATTAAGTGACTTAACAAAATTGCAGCAATGCTGGCAAGAAAAAGCAAACCCCCAGAGTTATTCTCAGCCAGATACTACACCCACCCAAATCTTATTTTAACTAAAAACTGTAAAGATTTAGAGATTTAATTTTTGCTCTTTAAATTGAGAGTGTAAAACTGCAGAAGTAATTTCTGCTTCCTGCTTCCCGTAGATTAGTATAAGTAGTACTGCCTTTCCACCTCTGCCAAGAAAATTTTATATTAACTGCTTCACAGCATCATGAAAACACTTCTGTGCTTAGTGCAGTTGATAACAGCTACAGTAGGTATCTCCAACCAGATTGCTCAGATTTTTGTTAATTTGGAACCAGACCAGTAATTTATGGTACCAGAAAAGAGGTGAAGATCAATTTTTATTATCTAAGCTATATTCACCTGTGATAAAAACATGATTAAACCTGAAACCAACACAGGAGTCTAACACAATGTTCTTACATGCATTATTTGCTCAATTTTTTTTTGTCCCATTAGTCTTGCAATATTTGGGAAATGACTTAGGCTACAGTTTCAAACCCCTTCAACAAAGCCATGACAAGAGTTACAAGCTTTGAAGCTACTGAGGCAGGGTATCAAACCCACATTTTTAAAAGTTTCCATATACTTGCTGACTGGCAAGAATAAGAAAGTACAATCTGAAATACAGAGTACAGTAACTAATTGTTCAGAGCTAGCAACAACTGCTTTGGGGGTAATCCCTTGCTTTTAAACAGTAAGAATCCCAAACAGCCACCTCCTCCAGTGGAGGAGGGTTATAACAAGCCCAACTGAGTAAAGCACATGGTGCTGATAGCATTTGATAAAGTCACTGAGGGGGTCATTAAAATACCCTTACTTTGACAAGTAAAAAGTTCTCAAAACAATTTTGTAAAAAATACTATAGTATAAAACACCCCTACAGAGAACAGCATGACAGGAGTTATAGGCAGACTGCTTCCATAGGTTTGAAGTCTTGTAATACAAGTTAGAACTTGTCAAGCTAATTAATAGCTAGATGTATGCAGTAATCCCCAAAGGCACTTTGCCTCCAGAAACTGAGACTGACTCTTCAGACACTGATTTCTGCAGTTACTGTAGCTCTCATCATTACACAGAATAGCAAAGGGTTGCTTACCAGAGAGAAAAGATCATTCTGCAGGCCAAGTCTGTCCACAGGGGGTAGGGAGAGGTCTCTGATGGCTGGTATTAAACTCTCCAGCATGTCGGGGCTATACTGAGTACGGTAAAACCCTACTGTTCCAAGGTTTAACTGAAAAGTACAAAAAGAGTAAAAAATTAAAACTAAGGAACAAATAAGGAAATGCTTTTTATTTTTTGGACCACTAGAATTTTCTCAAAGCATTGCAGCTCAGTCACTATCATTTAAATAAAAAGAAAAAAACAAATCATAAGAGAGAAAGACTAAAGATCTCAAAGAAGAAATGCTCAGGAAGAGGTATAGAAGATGGGAGCGAGCTGGCATAAGGAAACAGAGGCTAGAGTTAAAACAAGGAGCAAGGAGAAAAGAGAAACTTCTCTTCTAGGGGTAAATCCTAACGGAAATAAGGGTAGTCATGCACCGAGAAGATAAAATGCAGGAGACTGCAGGTGCTAGAATCTTAACTTTTGTAACATGCCTCCCACAACCTGTTCCATTCAATTTTGATAGAGCCATTTTCTTAAGAAAGGGGAGCAAGTACCTCTGCCCAGCATAAAAGCAAGTCATGGTCAGTAAGCTTGATGAACTACACTAGCTACACTCTACTACCTACTAGCATTTTAGTGTACATGGTCAAATATTGTGGCTGATTGAACAATAGTACCTGACATAAACCAAAAACATTGCTGAGCTTATCAGAAAGTCACCCCCTTTGCTGCTGCTATGATTTTGGTCAGTCCAACTGCCAGTCCTCAGGAGCATGGCACTAACTAAAAACGTCACAGATTGACAACTTCACAGCCAGCAGTCCTCCAAATTCACCTTGGACTGAGCTGGACTGTTGCCTTCTCAGGCAGAAATATCAAATTTTACCCTCATTTAGACAGGGCATTTTCAGAATTGTTCATTTCATGCCCCTATTCATTACCAGAGAGGACCCAGATACATATCATGATTCAAGAGAATATGCAGGCCTGACAGCTGGAATGCCCATGTTAGTTAAATGGGAAAATTCGATTAATATTCAGAGAGACTAACCCTTAATGTTATTTCAGAGTCACATCTCAGAATACAGCTCCAGCTTAGGAACAAATACTCTTCAACCTCAGTAGCTCATACAGCAATAGTCCCAGCCAGTTGCTGTCTTTCAATTTTTAAATTCAGTTTGACTGGTGTCTGCAGTAGACCTCAACAGTGATTTTTTTTCACTTACAGATTTGTACTTGTCTGGCAATAGCCAGTAGAAAACCTTCACACTAATGAAAGATAAACAGGACTATTTTTGCTCAGGATGGACTTTAACTAAACTGTGGTTGCCATGGGATACCAAAAAAGCCACCACATTTCAACTCAAAAGCTGCCTCTAATTGCACACTGGTTTTTCCAGGCTAGGACTCCTAAAAGGCTCAAGTTTACATTGTCTAGACCACTCTTGGAAGGCAAAGAACTGCACTAAGGAAGCATTATAGAGAGGAGCCAATATTCAATAGCAGCACAGAGAGGCCCCTCCATAAGAAATACAATATTGCAAGGGGGAGCGGGGAGAGAGAGAGGAAAATTAAATGCAAGGGAACATTACAGTGACAATCAAACTTATTCCCAGTATTATGTTCTCCTTTGTGACAACTCACCTTCACCCACTGGTCTGGTTTGATGTCTTTCAAAACCAAGGTGAGCTCTGGTTTGTCCATCAATATTTGCATTTTGGCACAGGTGGGGTCATCACTTGTACAAATACTTATGGGGACCATCCACATGGGGAAATCCTCCCCTAAAAGAAGAAACAGTAAAAAGGAAGGCCTAAGGAAAAAGAAGTATGCACGCAACACTCAGAAGATCTGCTTGATGTTCAATCAAGTTTCAGAAGCAGTTTAAGCAAGGCTACTTAAATTTAAAAAGGCACAAATCTGAAGGAAAATGGCAGTTCTAGAGTTAAAACCCCCAAGAATCTCTAAATCACCTTTCAAGCCAAACATTTAAAATAATTTCTATAAGCATGGAAGATGGGTGAAATCTGTGTCTTAAGATAGAGGTGGCTTCCATATGAGGCATTTTTTTTCAGCACTACTATAAAACCAGCAGTTTACAGAGCTCCTCAGATGGCAGCACTGGCCTTAAACTGGACATCAGAAGAGAAGCATCTCAGTATGAAAACTGAGCCAAAGACAGCAGATGAATGCTGTTCTCCATTCAAGGAGGACACAGAAACCACATGTGTGAGAGCGTTCAACCTTAGATTTTCTACAGTTTTAACAAATTCTTAAAAACCTGAATCGAAGCAGAGCACCTGCCTGCTCTGCAGTGCAGCTGTTTCATCTCTCCGAATTGCTGCCATTGCATGAAAATCAACAAACACTCCATTCCTGCTCTTAGCACTCATCTTACCAGTATATGGTCCACTGGCACAGAATTTCTTCTGGACTAATTTCAACACTTTGTCATCTTCTTGCTGAGGGGGGGGGGGAAGGAGGGAGGAGGGAGAGAGAGAGAGAAATTATCAGACATCTAATCTCAGCTTCTGTATATCACAATACATTCATGTGCCCTCTGTTAAATGGAGTAACTTGTATTCTCCTCCAGAAAAAGGAGCCACCTCAAGAATCATTCCCATGCATTAATCACTGTTACTGTTATAACAGACATGCCCTATTTCTCATCTGAATTTGTTGTGTGACCTCAGCTTCTAGCCAGTAATCCTCACTCACCCTGCAATCTTGTAGAATAAGCATAATTGAACTGGAGTGAGAAGCAAAAGGTGTGGCAAGGGGAGCTAAGTCAGATATTCCCTCCCCCAAACACACATTTCACACACAAAGAGCAAACGGGCTATGTCAGCAAACTCCAAGCACATGATCTAGAGCGCTTGTGGAATAAGTCCATATCGCTTTGCACTAGGTTCCTCAAGTGAGCTGCACTTCCCCTCCCTTCAGAAACAGACCTGTCACTAAACAAAACAACCCATTGTACTGCCTCCTGATCAAAGAGAATTTTTAAAATAATTCGATACTACTAAATATGATCCTAAAACACAGCTAAAGGTAGAATTTCTGATCTGAAGTGCTGAAAAACACAGTTATATATTTACCTGTTCAGCTTCCACATAAATGAGTGGAAATCCCATTTGTTTGGTCCATGTATTCATCACAGCAGCAATAGGCTTCCCACTAGCTTTTTCCAGGCTTTCCCAGAGATCCTCTGCAGAAGAAAAGTCTGACTCAGGACTCCCAGAATCTTGATGTCAGATGCTATTAAGGACACTATACGGACACTGAAGGGTGGGAGGCTGTATTGTTACTCCAGTTTGCCCTTCATGTTTAGGGATGTATTTTTATTGAATTGTAACAGATGACAGGCAAGAAAAAGGAAATAGTTTAAACCACTCATAGGAGAGAGAGAGGCAAGAAGGAAGCTTCTTCACTACTAAAAAAATGCAATCAATACACATTGTGACAAAGTATAATAAAAATCAGCATTAAATATTCAAAATGGTAAACAGAAGAATCTTCTTAAGTTTTTCATATATTATGCCAAAAGAGCTGACCGAACAACATGGACTGTTTTTGGCTGATAGAGCATAATGTTGCACTTCCACATTTATGCCTGATACACAAAAAAGGTTTAAGAAAGCACTGTGAGATGTCAGACAAGACTTTGAACTGTTTAATCACACAGGCAATCAATACTGCAAAAAGGAAGCTTGCAAAAGGCTTACTTGGCAAATCAACATACTCTATTTCTAAATTAGATTACTACACAGATGTGGTTATCAACGGTAAATGCAGCCATTTCAGATTACCTCAGCCACACACTCCTGAGATAGAGAACCCCTAGAGGATGCTGAATTTTGGCTGTGCAGGGGACACATTGTATGAAACTGAAAACAAGTCAATTATTTCTTTGCATTTCAGTTATCTCAAGTGGAAAAACAGCTGTTTAAGAATCCATCACTTTAGCACTAACAAGCTTGCCTCCAGAAATTACTTTTCTTAAAAGCATATAATAACCACCAGTTACCTGTAGCGGCATTCTTCTGCTGGAACTTCGTTAAATATAAATTCATTCCTTTCCGAAAGTCCTGGGAACATACATACAACATGCATATATAATGGCACCAGAACAGAGGTCTTTCCTATCCTCCCTCCACGCTGCATTTATATTCAAGAATCGGCTGAGGAATCTTAGAATCAGTATGTACATCTGTAACTCCTTCCATATTTTCCCTCTATCTTATTTCTCCTAGGTTAGTTCAAACAGAGCCCAAATACAAATTGGAAAAAGTTGTCAAAATATAGAATACACAGATTTAATTTTTTTTTTTTTTTTTTTTTTTTTTTTTTACAAACAGTATTTTTAACTGTAAAAAGATTTGACAATCTACATCTGGATTTTTTAACAACTATCTTTTTACCTCATCACCAATGTAGTCATGTAGCATTCGGATTACAGATGCTCCCTTGCTGTAAGAAATAGCATCGAATATTTCATCTACTTCAGATGGATGGCCAACACTAACCTGTGGTAAACAGGATAATTAACAGTGAGAACAATTTTAACTGCCGTAAGATTTTGATTTTGCTTGTTCTAGTGTTTAAGGAGCTGACTTCTCTCACTGAAGAAAGCGCATGCATATCCATCACTAAACTGTCTTAGTGGAATCTCTGCACCCAGTCAATTAAACTTATTGACATATGGCTGGGTTAGAATCGGTTTATAGGTCAAAGTTAGGTTTTGGTATTTAATCAAATAAGCTTGGGGATCTTGCATCAATCCTTTGGTTAACACTTACCCAAAAGCAAAAAAACCAGTGGAACTTGTTTAATTCTGGGACAGTGAACAATACATTCTCAGGAAATTCACTCAACAAGTAAGTCACTTTAAAATGACCTGTTGTACAAAGCAAGATAATTTCCCAACACCTATTACATCAAACATTTCTTAAGCCATCAGAAAATTTGGCCATGGTGATCTCTAGAAATTAAAAGGGAGTTTTCTTTTAGCACAGCTCCCAGTTTTTCTGTAACTGAGCTCGCTGCTGCTGCTGCCTTATCTTCATCAATGAACTACTGCCTTGTTTCCAAAGCAGCAAGCCCAGCTAGATCCTACTTATTTCAAGACTGTCTGTATCATACTCCCAGAACTGTGAGTGTGATGCAGAGACACCTAAGGTGGCCTCGGAAACCTGTACAAGCCCAGCAAAGTTTGGTAGCTTGGGCTCTGGGCTATGCTGCACTTTGGTTTATGTTGCTGAGCACTGGAGTAAGTCAGTGCTACTTCACTGTGCTCAAGGGCCAGAAAACTACCCCCTTTGATCAGAAACCAAAACAAAACACAAATAATGGTGAGTTTTGATCACAACTTTGCCTTTCAAGTCAGTGGAGCAGAAAAACTCCAGAAGGAGCCATCATCAGACCCTCAAAACTCACTTCTGAGATACTAATTCAAGTAGGGGAAAATACACAAAGTGTAAATGCAACCTTAGATTTTCCTTTGCATCAGGAATGACTGCAAAGTCCTCTCTTTTCTTAATAGGAAAAAAGCTTACACACAGCTGACAAGAAAAAAAGGGAGACAATCAAGAGCAAAGACAGAACTTACTTCAATAGGATGACTGTTGTCTAAGGCATCAAGCTCTTGAGCTCGTGTGTAATCAGCAGAAACAAACTGCGTCCAAATATCATACTCTGGGAAACAGTGATCTACACATAGGTACTCAATCCAGGAGGCAAATCCTTCATTCAGCCAAAGATGGGTCCACCATTCCTGGAAAGATAAGAAGGCGGAATAAAGAACAAAATTCCAACAGCTTCATTTAATCAACAATAAATTTGCAGGAAAGATAAGCTGCTAATGGCCTAGTTTAGTGCAAACCAGAGAAACAGGTAATACTTGTAAGTATACCTCTCTATAAAGTCATCAGCCCAAGAAGAATCAACACTCAATAACTGTGTTCCCCTTGTCTTAAATTTTAGAAACACTGCATGGAGAACTGCATCAAGTACAAATGAAATTCCCAGAGACCAGACTAGAGGTCAGAGCAGAGCCACTGAGGGAACAGCCATGAGTGTTACCTGGATTAGGGAAAAGAGTCAGTGACATGCAAGGCCACAGTTCAGTAAAGCAGCAGAATTGTGGGCAACACAACAACACTGTATTTTCCAAACTGAATAGCAGCAGCTGCAGAAGACTGATTTTGTTTGCTTTTGGGTTTCTTTTTTTGCTAAAGAGTATGCTTACATAAAGGAGAAAACCTGGAATCTGAAGAAGTGTTCTAGACTATGGAAACCTGAAATCTAGTAAACAGTTAAAAATTGTTTCTCACCAGCCAAAGGTGGGCTTTGTTTTTTTAAGATAAGAATGTTACATTGACATTTTAAAATTCTTCCTTTCACTTCTAATACTTAAATGAAGTAGGAGAGGTAAGAAAACAAGCTACGGATACTGAGGAAGAAAATACCCTTTTCCATAACTGCACTTACCAACCATTCTTTAAATGTAAATGGGGCGGTTAACACAGAAGAGCATGGCTATGATGATATGGGCCCTTAAGCAGAAGAAACTGAACAGGATGTAGAAGGAGTCCAGTAAGCCGTTCTACAAAGAACTACTGCTTCTACTGTGAATGAAACATTTACCCCAGGGAGGGTAGAATTTCAATAAGGAACGCTGTTACTGAAACTCTACACAGATAAGCCCCGCTTTATTTTTAGAGTGGGGACTATCCAATTTTCTTTTACATTTCTGATTGCATCTGTTTCCAAGACAAGGTTCCAATACATACAGATTGGTGCCAAAGGATTAATACAACTGCAAAATAGATTCTTGGGCAATTAGGCTGGACTTCTAAATCTTTTCACCTCCCTGTTTTTCTCCCTTATTCCTCCAGCAACCTAATTGCTCATGAATCCATTTCTTCCCTTGGAAGTGTTCTTATTTCATTTATCTTTGCTACAGAAGAACTAGCATATTGTGCCAGCCAATAAGATCTAGTACTGGCAAACTAAACCAGTGATGCTACTGAGGCTTTCTGCTGTGCTGCATGCACCTCAGATTATAGAGGAGAAAAAGATGACTTTCTGGAAATTGAGAAGTAACACTGGAATGTCTTTTCGTATTTCACATTTGCATCACAGAATATAAAATAATAACCAAAGAAAATTTTTGGAAGACCTAGAACTTCAAAATCAAAATAAAAAGCTACTTCAATGTGAACCTTAGAGATTCTTGTAAATGATACTTTCTCAAGCTTACTGCCACAGTTCTCAATGGTCAGAAGGACCACAAATGGTTTGTGGGTCACTAACGGTCTCTAAGGCACTAGCTGGCATCCTACAGTGTTGTCTAGCCACATGATGCTAGCTCTCCTTCCCTCCAGCTGCTCAACTGTACTAAAAGCTAAAAATATACAACTTTAATATTACTTTTGCATTTAAATATTGTGTTGCTCTCACATGGAAGCTACTTGTGCTACCACAAACAGGAATGGACACAGCTGATTAGATCTTAAGAGGCACGGCACTGTAGAATAGTTTGACAAACTTTGCTTAGTGTTATAATTAATATTTATGCTGGGTTTTTTCCTCCATCCACTCACACTTAATTTAAGCAGCCAAAAGGCCAGAACAATGTTGATTTGGGACTCCAGAAGCCACACTTTTTTCACCAAACACACTGGTTTCTTAGAATACAAGTAACTTCTTAACCTGTGAAATATTTGGATTCAAGCATCTGTTTGCCTGGTTTTGGGAAAAGGAATGTCAGATCTAATTAACAGAGTAAGCTGAAACCATTTGTTAACAGCAGAAGCTCTGACAGATGCAGGTTTCAGTTTTTAGCACTAAATGGAATTTATTTACAGATTTCAGTCTTGCTGCCTCGCATATGCTTTTATTCCCACCAAAATGACTTAAATATCAAACGATTCAGACAGCTGGCTCCCCATATATCCGAAGTAATTCATATGAGTTACTACTGAGCAACTTTTCAGCTACTGGACTAGAACAATTTGCAATGCTGAGCTGGCAGTGATAGGCCTGCTTGGTATAAAAGCCTGATGAGTGAATCATGCCTACCTGAAAGGAAAACAGTGGATTATTTCTTCTAAGTAATCTGACTAACCAAAATCATTTCCATGGAATACCTGCTCAACTCTAACTAGGTCTATATTCAAACAACTGAACATTACCTCATACAGAAAAGGTCTAGGAATACTTCTAAAGAACACGCTAGTAAAGAAGAAAGTGGGAATAAAGCACTATTTAATTATTTAAATTTTTTATTTAAAAAAATAAAAGTGCCTGCTATTAAGGGGCACTTGAACACACACATGATATGAAGCACATGTCAAAGAAAACTAGAATAACTTGTAACTGTTAGATACCATGGTCACAAGGTTTCCAAACCACTGATGAGCAAGTTCATGTCCTACAACCAGAGCAACCCACTGGCGAGAAGAAGAACAGGAATTTTTGGGGTCAATGAGCAATGCAGTCTCCCTGTATTTAAGAGAGAAAGATAACTGAATAGAGTGGTACATGCCTACGGAAAAAACACAATCAAAAGCAGGTTAAATTACCTAAGCAAGCTAAAAGGTGATCAGTACCAATCAAAAAAATCAAAAGCTATTTCAGTTTAGACATTAAATTATTTTGATAAGTTCCACAGCTGTTGGAATGCTTTGGAGCAATAATTCCTTATGGCATGCAAGAAGACAAGTGCAAAAACCCAGGCAGGAACAAGAAAGTTTATCCTTTATTTATAAAATAGCTCACCTACATAATCTAGGAACCTTAACTGTATCTCCCTTTGCACTGCATGATGTATGCACAGCAACTCTTCTCTGCCTCTCTCCTCCCCAAAAGAATTCCAACTCTTCCAAGTGCACAACCAGCTGTGTTACACTCGCCACTGCAGATGCACAAGATTCTCCACACAGGGCACACGTGCACACACGCACACACACAACAAGTGCTCCCCAGGTCAGGCACGCAACCTTCTGCTATGAACACCCTTGTCATGATCAGGACTTAGTGGGTCAGTCAGAAAGGACTTCTGGACTGCTGCAACTCAAAGGGAAAAAACGTGCATTTCAAAACATAGATGGTGCCTGCAGGTTATGCCAACCTTCTGTCCCCAAAGGGATAAAGCAAGCGTGCCAAACCGAGCATAAGGGTGTGGGGGGGGAATTAACAGCACAATTAAGAAAGGCTTCCAAAAATTCTACTCATCCAGGACAAATATTTTTTTTCCACAGGGAGTAAAATATCAGATTTCAGAATTGTGATAAGCAGACAAGTAGATTTTAAACCTGGGCTCAAATTTATGTTTCAATTTTTTAAGGCCAAATTAAAAGTTTAGCAGAAGAAATTCAAACTGTTTCAGGGTTTAAAGTCCAAAGCTTACAAGACCAATGTTGTACAAAATGAAGAAAAATCATTCTAACAATGAGCACAGATAATGTAATAATATCAAGCAAAAGTACAAAAGCTTGATCAGATGAAGAAAAAATAAAACTGAAAAGGAAGGCAAGTTAATATTTTTTATTTACTCACATCCACATGGTTATACTGTGGTTGCTAAATTTACCAACTTGCCTACAACATAAAATCAGAAACTCTTCCAGCTGTGTCAGTAAGCATGTCACTTTTACGGGGGAAAAAAGGGGCCAAGAAAGTTCTCTTGTAGAACAGGCAGTACTGCCAGACACTTAAAAATCTCACGCCCTTGGACAGTAGTTGTAATAGCTCGTTCTTGCCTTCCTAAGATTTGTACAATAATGCACGCTGCTGCAGAAGTCAAAATTATCCAAACCGAAGCAAGAGTTGAAGGTATTTACTCAGTCTTATTTGGGATGATACCCAATAATTACAGCTCCCTAAAACTAAGCCAATTACTTCCAAGAATTAGTGAACAAAGAGGGGGAAAGACAGTATTTTAACAGCATACCTATAAGTAACAAGGCCCCAGTTCTCCATGGCACCTTTATAAAATAAATACAAAGGTTTATTGATATTGATACACACCTCTTCCTAAATGTTTAAAATTCAAATAAAATACAGTTCATCAATAAAGTGAGTTACTTTACCAGCAGCAAAGTCTGCAATAGCTATGAGATCAATTTTAGGAAGAGGGTAAGGAACATTGAAGTAGTCCTTATAAAAAGGCAGAGTTTTAGCAGCAACCTGTAAGAAATAAGAAGAGAAATGTTATGTTCACATAGAACAACTGGTAAAACTTGAAAATTTATGACTGACACTAGCCTAAGAAAGCAGCATACACAAGATTTCTTCCAGAAGCCCCATTCCCAGCCTCCAGAGCACAATGGTTTGGAAGACTCCCATCCCCTTTTTTTCCCAGGCTGTAGCCTACCCTTCAGTACTTCTCATCATCTTTGGACCAAAGTCTGTATCACCAAATCAGAACTGAATTAACCCGTATGTTTTTGTCATTACAGACATTAGTGTGTCCACAACTGAAATTCTGTTTAATATCAAGCCCAGTCTCTCCAAGCCATTAAAGCAAAAAAACAGCCTCACGAGCTTTGCATGGATTTAGGTGATTGAACAGAGGAGTCAGCTATGTCCAGCCTGTCGGAGATCGCTATAGCAATAATGAAGTCACCCTGAGTGCATTTACCTCTAACGCAAACTTTCCTTGTTCTGCTTTGCCAACAGGAGTGTAAACACGCACTAAGACGCCATCGAGGGACCTGGCCTCTACGAAGTCATATTCTCCCACCACAAACGCTACAAGATACGTTGACATTATAGGGGTGCGAGCAAACTTCACTTCCACCAGATTTTCATCATCTGGGTAGGGCTTCCGGTCAATGACATTCTTTCAACATGAAAGGGAATCAGTTAGTTTCATGGAAGTGAAACTGTATTACACAATACATTTGGCTAACTATTCCATCATTATGAGTCATGCATTCAAAATGAAAGGACACTTCTTTTATGATTTTAAAAAACAGACCACAATGTAGTTCACCTCCTAACTAAAAATGCCCTATCACACATGGTGGTGTACTTTTATAAGTTATATTCCATTACTGCAAAGGCAGCTGAATACATCAGCTATCAGCTGCTGTCCTTCAAAGACAGTATTACCCACATCCCAGTAAGGCATCAGGTTTTCACTTCAAATTCTGAAACAGAAACCACAACCATGTGGTCACTGGGCAATGCTAGACTTTACAGGTAACTATGAAAGTTAGCTACTGGAATAAAAAGTCTGTTTTTAAACTGACTTGCTCTCCTCCAGCAACATAATCTAGAAATATGTGCACCATATTTAAAGTAGCAACCTGAAAATGCCCACTTGTATTTGTGGCAGAGGTACTTCTACTTGCACATTTTATCCCAGTTCTGGTCAGAAATTCTCTAGAGCAGAAAACATGCTTATTTATCTCAAGTGCTCATGTAGCTGTAACAGCTATATAAACACACAAAGGCTTATTTTTTTTCCCAGTCACTCTTAATCAAGCAGCACGTGGCTTGACATATGCTAAGACTTTTTTTTTTTTAAACCACCATCACTGTGGTTTGTACAACCCGTTTAGGTTTTGTGCTAGTATCTGACATCACAATATCATCTTTTTATAAGCTCTCTCAATTTATTGATGCTTAGGAATAGCTAGCAAGACAGCCTGTATTCCTAATTCTGTGTGTTACCAATGATGCGCACTATTAACTATCAAATAATCAGCTGGCGCTATTACAGCTTTATTTAAAACAGTGTTTACTTGCACATCAAGAACTTACCATATTTGACAAAGCTACTCTGTCTTTAGGAACCACCAAAGAAATATCAAATGTTGCCTTAATAGCAGGCTCATCCCAGCAAGGGAAAGCTCTGCGAGCATCAGTGGCCTGAAGAAAGTAAGAGCATTAAACAAATAAATCACAAGAGATTGTGGCAATAAAACACACAAAAAAATTCAGCATATTTTACAGACAAGAAGTTGGATGAATGATGACTAGTCAGGTGTAGAGTCTCTTCACTGACACTCTTGACCTCTGCATTAGAGCATTTTATTCTTACTTATTTCACTCTTGGTTTAAAAAAAAAAAAATGCAGCTGAAAAGCACTCTGTGCTGTGATGGAATTCTACAGTCTGAGCAAAATTTAGCAGAGTCATGACAGGAGCAAAGCTCAGTCATGTGAAAACAGAGAGGGCACCCAGGCGTTCACAGACCATACACACAAGACCACCTATTTATATTCCATCAGCAGACTGCACCCAAGAAATGTTCTATTTGTATGAGGTAAGTACTCCATGTTTTTACGTAACCAGGCAGATAACTATGAAATTACAATATGGTATAAAATTCTGTCATTAAGTCCAGGGTTTACATAATACTTGAGACAGAATCTGGCTTACATTTTGGATGTCACTAAGATACTGAGATAAAGGCAGAGTGTCCTATTAAAAAAATTAATACACTTCATGAAGGAAAGTTATACAGAGGTATTTGACCACATCTAAATAAATAGCTGTTCTTAAACATGGCATTTATTGTATATATACGATGCATCACACATCAGCATGATCCCTGGCTGGGGAATTTGCCAGATCCAGAATTTACTGACCTTGAAGTCGCAATGTAAAGGCTGCTTTTAGTATTACCCATCCACACTAAAAGCAAGCAGCAAATAAATATGGATTTTTGAAATTTACCCAGAGGGTATAGCTAAAGCTAGGAAATTGTGTCTTTGCTGCTTCTAAGCATAAATCCTATATTAAGAATGACATTCCCTCAAAACAAAAATATAGCCCATACCTCAAACTGAGTGACAGCAGCATAGCGTGTGTCTCCAGTAGGGGTGGTATATTTACTTCGGTAAAAACCTTTCATTTTATCATTCAGCTCCCCTACAAAGTCTATCTTTAGCGTCCCTGTCCCTGTAACAGAAGCAGATGGGACATTGTTATTGGCATGTGCCAAACAGAACATTTATTTGGTCTGGACCTTCAGGCCAGGCTACTCAGCTGGCCCACTGCCCTTCTGAAATAAGGTGTCCCTTTAATTCATCTCCACCCACCACTTTTTTGCCAGCCTCCCTCAAACCCTTCACTCTGCTTACATAAAATAAGCTCCAGCAGACCAATGCACACAAAGCCAGACTCACCATAGCATTTTAGCATTGATCGGAGATCAGAGGCTGCTGCAGTATTCATTCTCATCTTCTAAACACAATGCAATAACCAAGACAGACCTACCTTAAGCTGTTTGAGAAGTCTGATCCTACAATCCTTACCTTTGAGTAAAGTTTGCAAAAATATAGGATGGCTACTAAGTAATAATAACCTACTACAAAAGCCAAGATGGAGCACTGGCTCTGTTCAAGCTTGTAAGTCAATTAGTCTCAGGATTTATTCTGCCCTCGACGTCTCAGTGCAAAAGGGGAAACCTGATCTTGATCAGAGAGGCAGCATGCCAATATCTCACAGAATGAAACACTAAAGTTTTATCACCCTAGAATCTTTATATTTGTATTTGTCAACATGAAATAAAACTGCTTTATTCAAACTAAGGATCTGAGTTTCAATCAACAAACTCCTCAGAGCAAAAAGCTGTAGCAGTTTCAAAAGAATTAGTACATTCATGCCTAGGAAAATACTGCAGTAATTCAGATTAGCTCACTCTTGGTAAGAGAGAAACAGATCATCAGTAGCTAACATAAAGAGCTTCTGAGCCTAACTCCCAATAGCAGGTAAATAATTAGAGTCACCTCAGGTGTTGGAAGCAAACATCACCATTAGCAAAACAACATTTTCAATTCCAGTGGCTCACAAAATGACTTATACTGGACAGACTCCCTAGGGAGCACTACATTCACAGTCAGAAACTTCAGGGAAGACAGAGCTGTCCTACTCCAGCTTTTTCAAGTGCAAATGTCTCAAACACATGGTTGAAGCAAGCAGAAGGCATGAAAATAGCTCTTACCCTTCTGAAGAGTACTGGGAAAGGAGAGAGTAACCTTTTCATCCTCATTTTGATAGTTGAACCCTGTGGCATGTACCTCTGAAACAGAAAAACAGACTACTTTGTTTGAAATAAGCACCAGAGATGTTTTTGTAACTCACGAACATTTAAAATTAACTGAATCAGCTGAATCCAACAACATGCTGTAGTTACCCAACAAATCAATGAAGATTGAGTAATCTAGAATGATATAAATGCAAGCAACCAAAGAAATGCCACCCATTGTCAGAGATCCATGTTTTATTATCTTGCTTCAGACAAATAAATCTACCACATTTACATCAGACTATACAGCCACAAACTCAAAGCACCACCTCCGTGCTCCTTCCACCTCTGCCATATATCCCATCCATCAGAACGCTGCACTCGTACATGGCAGGGAAGTCTTCAGCTGTGCCAAGTAATGAAAGCTGTACTGTTAAATTGCAAACTTGAAGTAAGAGCAGTACCCTGTACACCACCAGCAATGCTGGTAACAACTACTACAATCCTGACAAATCACACAAAACTTCCCATCAATATTAAATGTTTACATCAGTGCAGCAGGATTCTTATTAATTATTCCAAACAGGATGCTTATGATTTATTTAACTAATTTGTGGACCTCACTTTGGAGTTTATATACCATTCAGCAACGGCATACAAAATCAACCAGAATATGAAGCAGTATGGCATTTACATAGCATTGAATCTATTTGTAGATGCAATCATCCGAACTATGAGGCCAAGCTGGATAGATGCGGGGAGGGAATCAGTACACAGGAATTAAACCTGTCCTGGAGCTTAGAGTTAGCAGAGCCAAGAGAGAACACCTGGTGTTGCTTCTTCCTTCCTAATTCATCAAGTCCCACTCGCTGCATTCAAAGTGATGTACATCTATGTTCCTTCAAACAAACAAACAAACAAAAACCCCCAAAAAACCCCAAACTCTAAAATAGCTACATAGGACCTCACCTATGCAAGTTCTGCTACTTGTCACTCTATACTTAACCACCACAATAACCAGCTATCTTTAAGAAATGCAAATCTGCACCAAAACAAATTAGCAATGCTTTCTACCACACATCAGCATCCTGAACCACCAAACTTGGTAAGCACTACACCTTTCTATGCAGACATACTGATGTACAATTCCAGATTTATAAATATAATAAACACTTGGCAATTCAGTATAGTTTTGAAAGATATGGGAAACACACAGACCGGTTTAAATTAACAGCATTCCTAGCACAAGCTGCCTGTCCCATCCCACTTACACCCCTTAAATCAAAGTGGAAACACACATAGGAGATTGAAATGCTAGCAAGGGTCTAGCAGCGTTTTCAGGTACTTTCAAAATTGACCTAGGAAGAAAGATTCAGTAAATAGCTTCAGTTATCTACTGTAGTAGATACTAGTTTTGAATGGTCACAAAAAAAAGGACAAAAAAATACTGGGAAGTGCTGTGATACATAGAGGTGAACATCCTAAAGGAAAAATGTACCACTATACCAACTTCTTCATTACATAGAGTTCTGAATGACAAAGCTTGTTTGAAACAACTATTTAATTTACAGAATGACCCGTCTTCCATGCTCAAGTATCACTACAAGAATCCAGGTATTCGGTTTCATAGGCAGCCTAAGCACACTTGCAAGATGTTCAGCTAAGTTGTTCCATATGTGACAAAAGTAACTGGAGACATGTTTTTATTTTTATAAAATTGAAAGTGCTATTTATTCTGGAATAGTATGATTTCAGCCTTAAGTCAGAGTTAATACCAACCTCTGCTCACAGAGAACATAAATGCAAAAACTGTGTGAATGCATTAGTCTTAACTACTGGTTTCACAGTGCTCTGCTCAGCATTTAATCAGAGTTAACCACCATGCTAGGGTACATAATACACAAATGCTTACAATAAAACAATTCTAGCTGTAAGAAAAAATACAGTACAGAAACAAATTCAAGAAAAAAATTCTTTACATGATCAAGTAGAAGAACTTTAGACTACTAGTCTGCACTGAGGAGTTCCAAGATTTTTAAAATCAACTGTAAGAAGGATGAGTTAGACCATTTAAATAGAACACATGCCAAGGACATCAAAATGCCAGCAAGTGTTGGGCAATGAGCAACAAGAAGTAAAGGTTTAGCTCTTCTTCTTATAACTCTGGGGAATAGAGGCAGAAAAGCAGACATTATAAGAGAGTTGGAGAGAAGATATTCAGGGGAACAATGCTAACATGCAACATACTAGTCTGGAAGTGGGCTTCCCAGCAACAGTGTGGAGCTGATTGCTGACTACATCGTTTAGATCCAATGAATTTTGACCCCGTTTAGAGTCCAACAGACAACAAACCTGTTGTTCTGCAATAGCATGTTACTGACCTCAGTCAGAGGGAAGGATGGGCTGAATACCTGTCGGAAATTTATGTCAGCCTGCCTGGGAGGAATCCTGCTGCTGGACAACCTGCAGATGCTGAGCTGTCAGCCTGTGGTCAGAGGCTAAACGAAAACCTGAGAAATGTCTGATAAAGATCAGTACAAGAATGCAGAAACACTCCCCCCCTCCATGCATTTTAAAATGACCACAGCAAACCAAAAACATTTTTATCTTTTTACAGCTTCTAATGGAAACAATCTGATACCAGAGACAAACAATACCATGACTTCAAGATCATAGTTCTAACCTACTGAAACTGAGAAATACAGAAGAATGCATGTTATGCAGATCTTCTGCCAAAAGTTGACAATGAATATCAAGTTTCCCTCCCCTCCTCTCCCAAATGTGAAGTCCTCCTAAGTGTATTTGAATCTGTAGCTCCGCTACTTTATAACCTTTTTAACCTGTACTAGAAAAGGCATAGGAAAGACACAGGTAAACATTACCAGTGGTAGAAGAAGGTAAAGACCCTCAGGTTTTTTTCCCCTGCAACAGCCTGAGAAAGCATATTAACACATTGCAGAAAGCAACCTTGTTTCAAAGAGCTTTTCAACCTTAATTTTACAGTATTAGAACCCAATTACCCTAAGGTTAGAAACAATGTTTAAACAAGTTATAGTTTAAATAGGCTGGAAGCAGCCATCTCAGGAGCAATGCGGTGCACTCCCAGCACACACTGATCGCAATCTCCACTAAAGGAGGCCAAGAGTCTTGTGATACCCCAGGACTGCCCCACTCGCCGTGACAACTAGCCTCTGACAAACACTTAAAAGCAATGGCAAGAGCACATCTCAAACAAAAGGTGATATTCATTTACAGTTTCACAAGATGTGTATTCATTGCGGAATTGGGTGTCTAGAAGAGCGTCTTTCCATGCTCAACTCCAGCATTTTTTTGTAATTCTCAAAGCAGCTGCTTATATATCAATTTCTGAAACAGCAGAATATAAATGAAATATTCAAAGTTACTTTTTTTTTTTTTTTAAACTAACTATTCAGTGCCAATAATTTAATCCAGAGCAAAAGAACCATGGAAAACCATCAACAATACTTTTTGTTAAGAGTTTAAGAGAACTGCTTATAACAAAGATGTAATTGCAGTAAAAGGCTGTCTGAATTCCTAACAGTGTTGAATACAAAAGCTCCTGAAGAGAACAACACAATTTTGGCAGCCTACTAACTTTGGAGAGTTTGGCACTGCAAGGTTGCAAGTTAATCACTAGCACATTAGTACACAGTCTGGACCAAGTCGCATGAGAAAATAAAAAGCTGCTAGTGCTCCATGTCTTTGGAAAAAAGGCATAAAAATCAGATCTAGCAACCCTCTCAAACTCAAAGCACTACATATCAAATTCTACAAAAGCATTTGAAATAAACTACAGTCCTTCTACGGAGTACTTCCTGAAATTGCACAGTAAACCCGATGGATACATCAATTAATGATCCCACTTTCTGTATTACATGCTTATAAACGTGGAACCTAGCCAAAGGTTTTAAGCAATGTCAAATGTGCATGCATTTCAAAGTAAAGACAAAGCCAAGTGCAAGAGATGGAATTTTTTCAAGTAGCCCTCATTCCATGGCATGGGGAAGTCATAGGCAATTAAGGTACAGTGGCTTAATGAACTTGCAGTCATCAACTGAGCTGCAGTGACTGTGTGCACTCTGCCTACTCTACCTGCAAATTAAACATGTTAGCTTAAAACATCTACATGTTGACACAGCATACGCTGACCTCCTTCGGTGTTAGCCACTGAACTATGCCGATGCAATTCCTGAGAATGCTAATGCTTTCAAGCCCTTTCACATCTTTCCATGTGTTTCAAACCAGTGGTTGTAAAATCCTTTAAAGGAGTCTTCTGAGTATTCTTGCCTACCAGATATTCCCAAACTGTCCATGCCAATGAAGCCCAGGCCTCCTTAAAAAAACTACCATTTAAAATTCTGTCAACATCACGTCGTCTCCAGAAGAAAGGATGAAGATGAGCTTTTCTACAACAAAGAAAGGTTTCACAACTGGCTTCGACAAATGTAGTCTGCTACAGGCAGAGACAGTAGTCCCATTTTTCCCACCTGGCCCCAGCTGCATGTTTCCATTCCCTTCCTTCCACTGGCATTCACATACAATCATCAGGATCAGGAAGATGATCCATCTCCAAGCTGACTTTTTTCTTCCCGCCTTGTAGAGGCAGTTTTCAGCCAGTGCAGTTTCCTGATCTACATGGCTGCTCAATGAATGCCAAGAGAAGGAATGGAGTGAGGACAAGCGTCATTGCCCCTTTCCACAGCAACATGACTTCAAGACTGCCTTACGATCATCATGAAACAGTAGTACTCCCAGGCCAAGGGAAAGCACTGCTTAGATACACTTGCGTCACATTGCTTAGCTTTCCCTAAGTGCTAGTGGTCTTTTGTTGTTTTTAAACATCAGCTGAGGCTCTGGTGTAACCAGCATCTAGCACTAGCATCCAAGCATGTCCCTACCATGCTAGGAAGGAAAAGACTAAACTAATGAGTTCTGGCCTTAAAACCTTTTAAAGGTTGAAGTACAAATCAAAGTTCACTTGATTATGTCTGCTAAACAAACATCACTATGGTTGCTTGTAATTTTCTATGCAAAATTGCCAACTACTACCCTCCAAGCATCTCTAAATTCAAGAAGCTGCTTTAGATGCCACAGTATCTGAAAAGCTTTCCAAGCTAAAGACAATGTAATTCACTGATTATGACTCCATTACAATTTCACAACTCCTTAAAGAGAGATTCGCAGGAAGTTCATATGACTTAGCATTCTGTAAGTATGAAACTCAATCCCCTAAAATTTAAATTAAGAACCAACTTGCTTAGGAATGCCTTTTCAGTTCTTCATTTAGCTGAGCAAAGTCAACCATTTGGACGATGGTAGTACAGTACGTGCACACCTAAACACTAAGGCTGCACTATAAACATTTGACTACAAATGCTGAAAAGTAGTTTCTGGAAAAAACAAAACAATTGCTCGTTATGATTAGTGGGAAGAGCCAGTCATAACTTCAGCAACAAAAAACTCAGTCTTCTGAGTAGCTTTGTTCCATTACAGCATACCTGGCACAAACAGCAAATCCACAACCTCCAGTTACAATCACTACACTAGTTTTATGTTGAAACAGAATTTTTCTATTCCAAAGTACTGCGTAATCAATCTCTCCTGGTTTATTATTCACTATCACTCAATTGTGGATTACACAGCAAAATCTTTTACTTTGACTTTAAAGCTTCAGAGATCCTCCCTCAGCTTCCTGTCAAATATTGGGCAATAATCTGATTTCCCTGCAAATCTGCATTAAAGTTCCAAAGACCAAGTTCTACCCTCTGCTGTATCCATCTTTAGAAGAGTGAATACGAGCGGAGGGAAAACATGGCCCACAGTTCTAGCTAAGATTCCTGTTGTTGTACAAGCCACAGTGTAGTAGGTACTCAAGATTAACAAGAATTATTAGGAAAAGAATAAACTATTCTGCACAAAAGTCAACAGATCAGCTCCATAAACAAGGGAAACGTTATCTGTTGAACAAGGAGGTCTCCTTTTCACACAGCTACTTTTCGGAACAGAACCATACTTGAAAGAAGATAAGTGACTGATTATCTTTTGCCTCACATTTACAGACAAGCGTGGACAAATTCTTCCCCACTGAGGTACAGAACTAAAAGAGGTAACAATTCTTCACTAGAGCCTTTAAAGGAGAAAACACCACTAACGCCTCACTCATTTTCAAACATACTATATAGGCAATCGGTACAAGGCTCGCCTAAGTAACTAAATCCAAACGATCTGGCTGATATTTCTGTTGGTTCATTGGACTATATTTCGTACTCTGTTTTTGAGACCAGTTATACAATTACCATCCAAAAGCTGTGCACAATAGAAGCATTAGTAAGACCGACTTGATCTGTATCAACAGGTGCCAGCAAATAGCCTGCCAGTTTCATGCAATTTTACTTCCAAAGCCATTATACTAGTTGGCAGTTTACCAAACTGAAAGATATGTTTTAACCCTATGCAGCCTGGGTCTAATTATAGTAAACATGCAATAAAACTGCACCTCAAGTATTTATGATACAACAGTTATGATACAATCCTCTCTATTCTAATGTATTTTTCCTGATTTGACTGGAAAGAAACTTTATTCCTAGGTACCTTTTCCATTTATTTTCATTTTCTCAATGACAAAATAAAAAATTGATAGGTGGTTTGGGCCTATGGCAGGGTGGTAGGTGGAACAGACTCCATACACACTCTGCTGTTACTACCACTCTTGTTATCACCTCATTACTCAGTATAAGAAATAACTCCAGTAGTGCTTAGCAACACAGTGCATCCAATCAGCTAAAGATCACTAACGGTAGCGTGTGAAAGGCACGCAGGAATGGAGCGCCAGGGTACAACCCGGGAGCCCGAATCAAGCACGTAGGAAATAGCGCGCTATTCTTTCACTATCAAAACTTGGTGGCCAGACTCCAAGCTCTTTGGTAATAATACTCTTCTCTGCCGCCCTCTCTCGCTGTGACTGCACTTCCTGCAGTGAGCTCTACTTTTCCACAACACACCCGCCAAACGCTACTTCCTTAGGACAGAGCTCCCCATCCACCTAAGCACCGCTTGGCTGCTCTCAACTGCATTTAAGAAGCCCTCTGGTTTCTTTAATACTATATTAAAGATTAAAAAAAGTCAAACCAATTTAAATGCAAAGACTCATTGCAGACATTCCACTTGCCACGTACAAATCTATTAGCCATAGGATAACATCACTGCAACATGAACTGGAATTGTCCCTACCAAATCCAGTCCAGAAAATTAAGATTTCTTTTCTTCTTTAGGTGTTCGCACAAACAGCCCTTCTCTCCAACTTCCTTCAGCTGTTGCATAAGCATACTAGAGAAGTTTAAACCTAATCAAAGGAACACCTTTTTCTTCTATCCATCGAGATCATTCCTTTAATTCACAATCATGGTTTCAACAAAGTGCTTCATGACATCATTGTGGCATTTTCCATATGGAAAGGGAGGCTCTGCAGAGCCTTTTGTTGTCCGAAGGACTTAAGGAACAGTCATACACAGTGGACCAAATAGCTACTGTGCTTGAAACAGCAAAGGCTCCATAAGAAAACTACAAAGGCTTTGCACACTGTTAGACCATTGCTCTGTTTCAAGGAGCTTATTTTCCACACCTCAGTCACTTCATGCTTCAATTGCTAGAAGTTTTTTTGTGTCTGCTAAATCTCCTCAAAATATAATTGGGGAAGATGTCAACTACTAGAACTGTGCATTACAAACAGGTACTGCTGCTTTGATTTCTCCATTAACTTCCAGCCTTTCACTGAACTGGATTCCCAGTCATTGTCTCCTCCACACAGTCACCTTTTTCCACATTGCCCTACACTCGGAACATCCTCCTAAATGTCAATTAACTGTCTTCTGTACTTTTCCAAATCCTTTCCCAATGCGTTTTTCCTACTCCAGGCCATTATTGATGCATTCCTTATCTAAACCCTTGTCAGAGATTTTGTCAATACTACGAAGACCATAGCTACAAATCATATTCTTACACAGTTATCTGGTATAAAGATAAATAATAATGTAAAAACAGTCAAACATCCTTTTGCCTACAACACTCAGGCATGATGGAGTAGAATGTAGACTTCATGGAAGCCTGTAGTAACATTTTAAAATGTAACGCAAATGGTAGTGATGAGAAGAGAATAAAGGTTAGATAATTAATTTTGTGCTTCTAGGGGTAGGTTAGCTTATCAAACTATTACGTAATTTTGCAATCAAAGTTGTTAGCTGTTGGCAAGAGCACCTCACGTCAGAAATGAAATAAATTAACATGTAAAAACTCCAGTAAAAAAGCAATCCTACCTTCGTCTCCTTCTGGCGCATAGGAAGCTGTAATAATGTCGATGTCAGCACAGTTCATCACAATTTGGTTGGTTGCCTGTTTCACCTGGAAGAGAAATTTTATGAGCATCAGGAAGAAACAGTGTTCCCTACTCCCTTGAGCTCCCTTAGGTAGGTAGGCATTCCCACCACCCTTTAATCTAAAACCCCTTCCACCATCAAGTGTCTGAAGTAAAATTTAGTGTTTAAGAGTGGTAAAAAAGAAAAAGATATTCCACTGATGCTCTCAATTGTTCTGGAACATGTGTACTTGAATCATGTTCAAGCCATCTAGGCCTACTTATCAACACTGTAAATTATTTAAGGGAATGAACTGCCTGTTAAAAATTGGTATGAAAGCTTGACAATAGGGCCCTTGTACATGCCTGGGAATCCAAGACCAATAAAAATAGATAGAGAGCCTGTAAGCTTCCTTTTAGAGATGACCTACAGGAGACTATAGTCAAAGCCTTTGAATGCAAACTTACATCTTTCAGAGATGATCAGAAATACAACCTACAGTACTGTGTTCTAAACTGTCAACACTATAAGAACTTCCTAGGTTAAAAACATCTGCCAAGAAATTCGCCTTTACATTTTCCTGAAAGCTTTCCTTCTGCCAGCTCTTGGCTACACACACTTTGCTTTATTTAACAAGTGGCCAGCTCCCAGCGTAGTAATAAACTGTCTCACTGTGCCAGCTTTCTATTTGGATGCAAAAGCTTGAATACAGAGGAATTCAAATTAAATATCAATTAATTACAAAGGGGTAAAATATTTGGGAATTAAACTAGGAATTATTTAGAAACTTATGGCTGAAACCACTAGAATCATCACACTGGATCAAGCTAGTAATCCTGCTAGTCCAGGATACAATGTCTGGCAGTAGACAACACCAGTTTTTTAAATAAAGGAGCAAGAATTCCTATAACAGCCAGCTAGGGTTTAACATATGTACAAAGGAACTGCTTCCTACCCCAGACAGTAAGTTTCTTAAAGCATAAGGACTTGTATGCCTTTATTTGTTTTTCACTATTATAATCCCAAAATGCCCTATTAACACCTGTACCCATCACTCTAGCTATCCATGTTTGAACACAGCAAGAACCAGCTGGACCTCTTTGTGATGGAAACTGGTTCCAGGAATCAAGAGCTCCTTCATCCCTGTAGCAAAATCAGCAAATTACTTTGCATGTGCACACCAGCTCACCATTCAAGCATCTGAGTGTAAATACATTTATTACAAATAAAGCCGAAATAATAAGCTGAAGTGTCACAGTTGAAGCAGACACTTACCACTCTGCCATAAAGGAGCTGGTATCTATACAAGATGAGTAAATGGAAGCAGATATTCAGTCCTAAACCGTTCTACCTAGGCTTGCTGAAGGAATAGTTCCTTAGTCATTGTGTACATTAAAAACAAATTCAAGTCTAGTCAGTGATAAGAGAGGTTTAAGAAATTTAAATCTATAACTTAATAGGCATACCCACATCACAAGAATGGTCTATCTAGTCCAATAATCTGTTAACCAAAGGGCTAATCCCAGATAATCCAAGGAAAGCCAACCCCCACGGTGGATGGTTAACACAAGACAAACCTAACTCAGAAGTTTCTTTCTAACCTTAGTCACCAACTTTGCTTCTGAAGCAAATGTCTATGGCTTATTCCTATTAACAGAATTGTTTGTATAATAAATATTAAGTAAGGGCTTATACTTTTTGACAAGAGTAACTATTAGTGAATCTTTCCAAATCCTGCTTGTCAGTCACCCTGCAGTATTGTGTTGAAGAACAGTGCAGAAGAGCTATGTTGTTTTCATGTTGCCTCTTTATGGTAATAAAACCAAAACAATGTTACCTAATAAACTTAACCTGATTCTAGAAACAACATGTTTGCAAAGCATAAAACGAGCAAATGTAACAACTAAAGTGACACAGGTTAGATTTGATGCTTCTTGTAAAGATACAATCTGAAATCTTTTTCTTCTTTTTCAATTTGCTGTACATGAAACTAAAGGATTACAACATTTCCCAAAACCTAAGATCAAAGCTCAACAATTTTCATCACAATATTAGGGGTTGGGGTTTTTCGAGGTCTTCTAAAACACAGAAAAATCAGAATGAGAAAGCTTTTTATAAATGTCTAGTAGAGACCTTTATTCAATCTACAAATCCAAGATGCATAAAGAGCTGTCCAAATTGCAGACAATACTGGGTTTAACAATAGGCTTGATCTTTAAAAAACAACCTCTTCTGAGGACAGAAGAATTTTCAGTGTAGCACTGTGCCCACAAAATAAGAAAGTTTAGGTTTAAGCAGAGACAATTTCAGAGGCTGCTTAGAAAGGCAATTCCCTATTTTTATTATTTTCTTACCTCCTACAAATATCAAGTCAGTTTTACAAAAGAGTGCAACATATTAGAAAACATTTAAAGGGACTGAGTGAACCAGTAGGCTAAAAAATGTTCACCCTCCAACTCCCAAAAAATAAAGGGCAAAATTCAGCTCACAGATATAAATACTGACAGTGTACTGTACAGCACACTTCTGAGGCTCTTGTAATTTAATTCAGTGAGGGAAAAAAAAAGTTTTCATGTTGGCACACAGACTCTAGCATGAAAGCCTCCTCCCTCTGATCCACTAAAAATAATGAAGTACAGACACACCTGTAAGAACAAAACCAAAACTATAAGCCATCCAGCATACTTAACTTAGGACCATTTTATCTCACAAGAACCTGTAGCCTAATGCTTACCGACTCTACCTATATCATGAAGATGAACGAATGTGTTTTACTGTAAGCGATACCTTGAAACCGCTTTTACATTTCTGCTAATACTATGTTCTGGAAGACAGATATTCTGCTCATGCAGTGCTTTTCATGAATCCAATCATATTAAAAGGAAAAAAAGCATCTCACCAAGTAAGGTATAACCAATTACAAAGCTGTAGATACATGAACTGTCACCCTGCTTCACCTTGCTCTATAATAAAATAAATTTACTCTTCAACAAGAAGAGACTAATCAAGGCAAGAGCAAGCTACAAATGCCCACAATGAAAGTAGCTTTGCCATAAGGGTGACATGCTTAAAAGCAGCAGACGAACTAAGACCAATATCCAGAATGAAGAAATGTTTCCAAACTTTAAACCTGCTGCTTTCGATGAAACTCTACTAACATTAATCAGAATTCAAACACCTATTGAGATTAGCCAGACACAGATACCACAAGGAGGTCTGCTCTGCAAAAAAACGGCAGACCTTTTAAGACATTTTAACTGTGTCGGTAACATGCTGTTAGACTAAGGTGACACACACTTCCCAACCCCCTACACATCCACATTCATGCTCAGTGTTTGTTTCTGGGAAGGAAAATCTCACCCAATAGGAGATAACAGCTTAAGTTCCCCAAAAAAGTTTTCCAAGGTAACATCATTTGATGGAAGAAGAGCTAAAAAGGCTAATTATTTGGCTCTGCCAAATAGGACGCGAAGATGCTGTAAAGCTTTTGATTTTCAGAGGTTATCAGAGCAGGAAAGGACTTGGTGGAAAAACCTTTTTAGGACATTAGAAACAAGAATTTGAATGGCTTCAGCAGAACGACAGCCTACCTGAAATACAGGATAAGGTGCACCAAAAGACATCTTCTATAGTCAAAACTAATTCTCTAGAGCCATTTATAAGACTAGATAATTAAAATCTTGTCATTCAGTTTCAGAGTGCTTTCCTAAATGTAGCATTATAACAAGCATGTATGTTTTTAGCATTTTACTCTCTAAAAATAGACAACTAAAATTACTACAGTCGTGTTCTAGGATGTATCTTTTTAAAAAGAATTCAAAACTTCAATGAGAAAAGGAATAAAGACTTTTATTAATCTGCATCTCAAGCAAATTATGGTAGCCAAGTAGTGAAATTACCAATGCCATGACTAATTGGCCCACTGGAAAAATTCACTTCATTCCAAAGAGCATCCAACTACATTCATCGGTAGCAGTCACACATACTTCAGAAGTGTCAAATTCACACAGACAAGTAAATCCCTTTGTAACTATGATCAATGCAATCATCTTAGCCTTATGAATTACAGAACTGAGAGGCCTTTCTGTGGGGGAGAAGAGCAAAGGCATTCCTATTTTTGAAGCTGGTGGCATAAGGGTACACAGAGCCCCAAGGTCCTGACTTTGAAGCACCAGACTTGTTAACACTCAAATTCAGATGTGCTGGAAACTTAAGTTACAATGCCAGGTAACATGACCATATATTTACAGAAGCCAACTCCCCCCCCCCCCAGGAGATACTAAGCACAAATACTACACCCATTAAGCTTAATTTTTCAAGGTTTACATACAAGCGTGTCACAATTAATCTTTAACTGGCATGCAGCAGGATCAGAAGACTACACATTTCTTTAGTCTAGCAGATACTGCGTAATTAACCTATAAAAAGCAACAGATACAGGTTAAACATTGCTAAATATAACAGAGTATCCTTAAGACATATTAAAAGGACTGTGAAAGATGTTTAAGAGCCATCTACCTCAGGCTGTAAATTCTTTAAAGTAAAGATAGGTTGCTTTGCAACCAAAAAACCCCTTGCTGTAGTTTGCAATGAAAGAAATGAATCACCACACAACAGGCTCCAAAGAAGGTAGTTATATAGAGGTAAGTACCAGGAAGTTAGAAGACAACCATGCACCTTCCTGAAGCCCTGCACCTACGCCCTGCACCGCACAGGTGATCGTTTGGAGCCATGACAGCGTTAAGAACTTCCATTTAGAAGCTTAAAACAACCGTTGAACTTTGGGAGCCAGATGTTTGTTTCTGTTGCTAGTTACTCATGTTTGCCTTTTCAGCATGATGCTGAAGAACAGAACGGCCACACATCCCCTCTTTGTTCCAGCCCTCAGTTAGGCCTCCCAGGAGTCAAAAGCAGAATGGAAAAAAGTTGACCTAGACACTGAGTAATATGAGTGCACTGCACTGATAACTAGACCCTGAGAATCAGGGTTATAATAATTAAATCTCAAGCTAACAGATGAATAAAGTAGATTAACTATTTCCACCAAAAAAACCCCCACCTTAATTGTGCTCATTCAGAAACAAGCCCACACACCCAACAAATCAACAGTTTAAAACGCTAAAAGATGATACAACTGACAGAGTGATCACAGGATTGTGAGCAGGCAACTATTTCAGTGCCAGATCTGCTACCAACACGCAGCGCCCGATTCTCCCACAACCATGTTTTGTCCTAGCTGCGATAAGGGTTCCTTGTGATATAGTTCATTTAAGGACTTTGGGGTTTTTAACTGTGATAAATGGTAATTACATACCGTCAGTTTATATAATTGTTACACAATTCTGCAGACTTCAAAAATATTCATATGACCACAAATTACATTATTTGAAAATCTCAGGTGACCAGACAAAACTTAATGTATAGGTTACCAGATACTCAACAAGCACAACTTCAAAAGGCTACAAAATTAAACTATCAATAGACAGATTTCGGTATCGTTCCTTTATCAAGAAACAACAAATACTAGACAGAGGGCCAATTCCCTAACCTGAAAACTAAAAGTGTCACAATAAACTACAAACACGTATCATTTCTTTTTAAGGCTTTGAAATCCACCTGCTCACCACTGACACTGAAGCAACAGCCTTATCTTTTTAATCATAAAAGGCTTTATCCTCAGAAGCTCCTTTGAAGGAGCCATATAAGTGTAACATTTATTATTGTAGCATGAAGACAAAATGTTTTGTTAAGTTACTTACATGTACAAAAGCCAACACAAGTGTACTGCCCCAAAGCCAGGACTGCAAGGTTATTTAACATTTCTTCAGCGCTTGGTGCTCAAGTCGAAAGACTTACCAAAATTCTACACAGAGGGCTGCCAAATCCTATTTAATGGCTGTGAGCAAGAAACACAAACTGACTGATCAAGTGTTTACTTGTAGTATCTTGACTAAATATCATAGCCTTCACTGATTCCAGTTTGCTAGTAAAGATGCAAAAATAACAAAGCAAACAAACACTTCTGATGTACGTAATGAAAAATTTTCCTAATTTTGTGGTTAAGCGTGATTTATTCTGGTGTCAAAGTTTCAGTACTCACCCTGCAGGTCAGAAAGCATCACTGGTTTAAGTACTTGATGTGGATTATTGCTTGTCCAGCCATTATCATACTGGAATGGAGCAGAGGGACTAATAATTATTCTTGGTTGGTTATAAAAAATGATACCTGGATCTTCAAGAGGAGGCAGTGTATGTATTTCCCTACCCAAAATCTGGAAAATCCAAAGTTTGTGTCTTAACATAAAGTCACTTTTACCTCGACAACTGTACAATGTATGCCAAAGGTGCTGAAAACAGAATGCCTCTGATGAGCTCCACTCCACCTTATTACAAGCTGCTAGCAGAAATGGCCAACAGGTCCATTGAACCAATTAGATCCAAAAGCACACAAATTATTTTTTATTTTCTAGATTCAATCCCAGCTCAATAACAAACAACTAGTAAATGTTAGCATATTCTTAAGCAAGCCATTCCCTTGTACAAAAAGTATCCTGTCCACCTAGTACTGTAGGTAAGCTGGTTGTTCTTCTCTCCATTAAGGTGCAGAATAGTTACCCTCTAATTTTCTTGAACATGCCTTTACCACGCTTTGGACACTGGCAGCCACAGCAAACTCCTCCAGATTGCTAACTAGAGACAAGCATGTGAACACTCACCCCATACACCTTCCTGCACCTCTCCTGTACTTGCTTGCATGCAGCTGGGATTTGGCCTCATGATTCTTTGGTCTATGGTTAATAAAAGTTATTAAAAACTAAAGATATATACTTTAGATATGTTTTAAAAATCTTGCCCTATATTTTTTTAATTCTTTCTACCACAGGAACATCAGATCAGCTCACCGTGATGTGAACAAGAGGTTTTTTACAACCTTGAACCTGCCAGATCAGTGCTCTTCCTTAACACATGCCCTCAGCTGGTATGAAAGTCCAGAATTTCGCATTGTCAGGTGCTATCCATTGCTCTAGGAATTAATTGAGCAATCTCCTGAACAGCAAATGTTATTAAAAACATCTCAACAGGACTAAAATCTGCAAACCAACCAACTACCATCTCCACAAGCTCAATCCTTGTTATTCCTGGATTTAAATGAATTTTCCAAGGCTGCTGTTCAATACGACTCTCTCCTCGGTAGCAATGCTGGCTTAAAAAGCCACGACTCCCCTCCCCCCGAGTGTTATTTTTAACCTGGATGATTTCAGTGATCCCATTTGCAGCACAGCCCCACAGCTGTAACGGGACTGAGGAGCAGCAACTTGGGTGCGAAGACAGGAATAGGTGGCTAGGATTGAGACGGAAGAGACTGGGAATTTCTCAAGCTAGCATTTTCGCCCAGGCTGATGCGCCATCAAACCGAGACCCCAAAGGCAGCAGCAGCCTGAGGACATGAACTAGAACAAAATCTGCAAGGCGATTTACATGTTCAATATTTCTTCCACATGACACAAACTTACTCATCTCTGGTTGTCTTCCTCCAGGTCGCAAAAGTCACAAGATTCACTATCATCCACAGCCTTTTGCCCTCCCCAACTTCCACAGACACCAGACGCTTGCTCAGTGAGGCACTCGCTCTCTTCTGTACCTGTGCTTCAGATTGAGCAGTTTCATTGCCCTGATGTTACCTCATTTTAAAACAAGGTTTTAACCACCTTTTTAGACCAAGATTTAAATCTGTACACATCTCAGTATTTAAAAATCTCCCTCACATTTTTTTGAGCTCTCAATACAGTCATCCCATTTTAAGAAGAAGTCCGGTAAGCCCTTACAGTTCTGTATCTATTTCAAATCATTGCACAAGGAAAGACATGAAAGCAAATTCAGGAAATCTTGGCACAGCAGCCTGAGAATGACTATGAGACTTCAGGGCTTTCATCAAACATTCTGGCTTTGAAGCACGAACATGGGGAAGCTTTTGCCTTTCAGAAAAGGCAGAAGACCCGCCGTTTTTAGTTTGCACACCCCTTCCCACTGTTAACCAAGCCTCTCGCTTCACTGACTTCAAGCTTTTCATGTCACTGAGGCCTACCAGCTTACCGTACTACACCGGGGGAGTTCTCATTTAATTGCATATGTGGTAGTTTGTCTTTCCAGCAAAATCCCGAGCCATCTGAATGGCTGGATATAGATAAAAAGCAGCACGCTGGAGGCTGAAAACAGGAACAGGGTGCTCACTACGGATTTAGGGGAAGCCGGGGATAGATATCCACGGTTCCCACCGCTCCGCGCCAAACCCCACATACGGACTTTTGCTCTAGCGGGGCCCTTCTGGCAGCGGGCAGGCAGGAAGAAGAACCGAGGACTGTCCGAGCCGGGGTGGGAGGAAGGGAGGGAGCGGGCCGGCCACCCCCACCCCACAGCCCGAGGGGGAACCGGGGGGCCCGTAGCAGCGGGGCGAGGCTCCCCCCCCGCCCCCTTCCCCGGCCGCTCCCGCTCCTCCCGGGGCCCGGAGCGGGGCAGGGCGGGGCCCGCGGGCTGCCCTCGCCCCTTCCTCGACGCTTGGCCTCGGGGGGGGTGTATATATACATATATATATGTATAGGCTGAATGGAAAGGGAGGGCGGAGACCGCGGGGAGGAGTGGGGGGGGGGGGAGCAGCTCCGAGCGGCCTCCCTGCACCTGCCCGGCCGGCTCCACCGCGCTGAGGGCCGGGCCCCGGCGGGCTGACGGGGAAGGGGGGAGGCCCTGAGGGCCCGGCGGCGAGAAGGGGAAGGGGAAAAGGGCGGGGGGGGTGTGGATCGGGCTCCCTCAGGGCCCGGCTGAGGGAGGGAAGGCGGGGGCCGGGCCCGGCGGGCTGACGGGGCTCCCTCAGGGCCCGGTGGCGGGAGGAGCGGGCTGAGGGAAGGGTCCCCCCTCAGGGCCCGGCGGGGTTAGAAGGAGGGGGCCGGGCCGGGGCCCTACCTGCACGGCGGCCTCCAGCTTGCCCTCGAAGGTAAAGTCGATGAGGTCGGGCTTGAGGCAGAGTCCGTAGTTGATGGGGGACACGTCGGCGGGCAGCCGCTCGAAGGGCCGCTTCTCCGGCATGGCGGGGCGGCGGCAGGGGGTGCGGGGCTGCGCCCCCCCGCGGCGGGGCGGCGGGGGAGTCGGGGGCGGGAGGAGGGGGGGAGAGGAGAGGAGAGGAAGGCGGGGGCGGGGGGATAGAGGGGAGGGGGGCGGCGGAGCGGGAGCGGAGGCGGGAGCGGGGAGGCTTCCTGCCGGCGACGCGGCGGCCCCACAACCGACACACCGAGAGAGAGAGAGAGAGAGAGAGAGACAGAGAGAGAGAGGAGAGCGGGCGAGCGGCGGCGGCGGGAGGAGGAGGAGGAGGAGGAGGGAGGGAAGGAGGGAGGGGCGGGGACGCGCGCGCGCGCTCCCGGCACGAGGCGGCCGGGGAGGGGAGGGGGGGGGGTGAGCGGAGGAAGGGGGGTGGGGGTGGTAGTGGGGGGGGGGGGGTGGGGTGGGAGAAAGGAGGAGGAGGAGGGAGGAACAACCGCGCGTGCGCGTGCGCGCGGCGGCGCCACGCGGCCGCGCACGTAGTAGCGGCGCGAGCGCGTTGCGTAAGCGGCGCGGGCAGTGCGCGTGCGTCCGGCCGTCAGTCCGGCCGGCCGTTCGTCCGTCCCTCCCTCCCTCCCGCCTGGCTCCGCCCACACCCCACACCCCCCCCCCCCGCCTGGCTCCGCCCACACCCCACACCCCCCCCCCCCGCCCGCCCCGTGCGCCGGGTGGTGCGGGGAGAGGGGCTCGCGCTGCGCGCCGGGGGTGTCCCGGTACCGGGGGGCTTCTGGCATGGTGCACCCCATTAACGGCGTTCCCGGTACCGGGGGGGGGGGTCTGGCACGGTGCACCCCGTTAATGGGGGCTCCCGGTACCGGGGGGCTTCTGGCATGGTGCACCCCATTAATAGGGTTCCTGGTACCGGGGGGTCTGGCACGTGCACCCCGTTAATGGGGTTCCTGGTACTGGGGGGGCTGGCACGGTTCACCCCATTAACGGGGGCACACGGTACCAGGGGGTCTGGCACGGTTCACCCCGTTAACGGGGATTCCTGGTACCGGGGGGTCTGGCACAGTGCACCCCGTTAATGGGGGCTCCCGGTATCGGGGGGGGTCTGGCACGATGCACCCCTTTAATGGGATTCCTGGTACCGGGGGGGGGTCTGGCATGGTGCACCCCATTAACAGGGTTCCTGGTACCGGGGGGGCTGGCATGGTGCACCCCGTTAATGGGACTCCCAGTACCGGGGGGGCTGGCACGGTGCACCCTGTTAATTAGGGGCTCCCGCAACACCCAGCCCAGGGGCGTCTGGCATGGTGCACCCCATTAACAGGGGTTCCCAGTACCAGGGGGGCTGGCACAATGCACCCCGTTAATGGGGGCTCCCGGTACCAGGGGGCTGGCACAATGCACCCCGTTAATGGGGGCTCCCGGTACCGGGGGTCTGGCACAGTGCAACCCGTTAATGGGGGCTCCCAGTACCGGAGGTCTGGCACGGTGCACCCCATTAATGGGGGCTCCTGGTACCAGGGGGGCTGGCACAGTGCACCCCATTAATGGGGTTCCTGGTACCAGGGGGGGTCTGGCATGGTGCACCCTGTTAACGGGGTTCCTGGTACTGGGGGAGCTGGCAGGGTGCACCCCATTAATGGGGGTACCCGTTACCAGGGGGGTCTGGCATGGTGCACCCCATTAACGGGGGCACCCGGTCCCGGGGGTTCTACGGTCCCCCATGCTGGGGTCCAGCGAGACCCTGGTGCCAAGAGCACGGCACGGTGGCAGCTCCGTCCCCCGTCGACGGGACAGGCCACGGTCTCCCCATGGCACCCGTGGGTGCACCCAGGGGCTCAGAGACCATCCAGAGCCTGTTTGATCCCACGTTTTCCAGGAACGCATCCCGCCGGGCTGTTTTTCCGCCGCAGAGCTGGCCTCCGGTGTGGGACTTGTCGCTGCTGCTCCGTGGCGTTACGCGGCAGCACCCGACCGCCCGCAGCAGCCCAGATCCGAGCCGAGACTCGCCTCTGCCAATATTTAACGAGCTCCGATATGTTGTGTCCTGAGGTTTTTTTCTTCTGTTAGTTCTCCACGGAATACTTATTGATTACTTTTTCCCAGCGCTGAGTGGCCGGCAGGTCCCACGCCAGCTGTGCGCCCCATGCTAATTTGGTTTTTTTTCCCGGGCTGCTCATCACCCCGTCCGATCCTCCGAGCACCCGCGCAGCATCTGGCCCTTGTATCGGGAGGACGCAGGTCCCTTTCTCCCTGGGTTTGGTCACCTCTGCGCTCCCCAGGTCCAGATAAGGCAGCGGCTGTTCGCGGACCTTGGGGTCTGACTATCGCCAACCTCCAGCGTTAAAAAATCAGGAGATCGGCTTAAACCTCTCGGACTTTGCAGCAGCAAACGCAGCAATGTGCACGTGTGGAGCGGAGAGAAGGTGTCCTGTCCTCCAGGCTTCGTTTACCTGTCCGGACAGCTACGTGGGCTTGCTTTTCTCCTCACCCTGACCTAACGGCCGCTCTCCTCCTCCTCCGTGTGCTTGAACCGCAGCATCAAGGTGAAACCTTGGGTGTTGCAGGGCTCCCGGTAAAACCCCAGGGCTGCCGACACACGTGCAGCCCTTCGTGGCCAGGCTCACATCCTCGTAAGTAAAAAAAAAAAAAACCAAAACCAAACCTCTGAAGCTCTTGAGCAGAAAGGAGTTTCTCTGCCGTTTCCCATGGCCAAGCAGCCGCTGCTGCCCACCCCGGGGTACCGCAGCCCTTTGGGGCTTTTCTCGCTCGCCCCGAGGTCAGCAGCGCTGCGGAGCATCGCTGGGGCTTGTGAAAGACGCTATGTAAGGAATCCGTCTTAAAAAGCTATGTACACAATACAGCGAACAGTATTTACAGGGTAATAAATGTCCCAAGTGGGTGATGTTGGATGGCTGTTTGGGTTTTTGACAAACACCAGCAGGAAGTTTAAAAATTCTTAATAAAGACTTTATATGGGAAAAAAGAAAGGCGAAAAATTGAATTCCTCTGGAAGAGGGGAGCCTGCGCCGGCAGCCACGGTGGCTTTCCCCGCACCCAGCTGGTGGGGTGAGAGCCACAGCCCAGCCCTGCTCTCGGCCCCGGGGACCTGCGGCGGCGATCTGAGATCCAGCAACTCAGCCGCTGCCTCCTGCCTGGCTCTGTACAGCGCGAAAAAACGGACCCGGTTAAGTCTCAGCCCCCCCGAAAGGAAGCGTGCTGCGTCTTCGTGGGGGCCACAACCTCCCACAACCTCCCTTGTTTTAAGAAGGAAGCACAGCTCGCAGAGGCAGGAAATCATTAATTGCCTTCCACCACTAGAGACGGCAATTGGTCCTTTTTTTTTTTTTTTTTCCTCCCCAAAGAGATTTATTTTTGCTAAAAGTGGTACCTCGCTGTTTAAAATATAAGTTAGCGCCGAGCGAGGGAGGGAACGGGGATTCGCTGAGACCTGGAGGAGCCAGCGGCACGAACTGGGGCAGGGAGAAAGTACAGACAGCTCTTAGCACGTCGTTATAAAAACCAAACGGCTGATGAGCCTGGGTTCATCTGGGGCTTCTGCGGGGCCGCATTGTGCTGCAGAGCCCCGAGGAGGGGAAGGGAGACAAGGAAACAGCTGGAGCCGCGCAGGGGGGGGTTCCGACCGCTGCCGCCCTCCCCTTGCTCCTGCCACCATCCCTTCCCAACACCTCGGTGGGGTGCGAAGCCCCGCGGGACACACGGACACGGGTAGACGGGGTGATGCGAGCCCCACGTGGGGATGTGACGGTGCTGGGACCTGGGAAAGTTTCATCGTCGATGCCCGGGGGATGCTGGGGGGGAAAGTCCTGTCTCCCCCGCGGCGAGGGAAGGGCTGGAGCGGTGACCCCGCGGTTCGGCGTGGGTTGCGTCGGGAGCCTCTGTACGTGATTTGCAACCAGGCTGGATGGAGGAGGACTCAGCCCAGCCGTGCCAGGCTGGGGATACCCCGAGGCCACCGCGGCCGGCCAACGGGGAGAAGGTCAGCCATGCCACAGTCACGCCGAGAGACCTCACGGGAGCAAAAAGCCCTTCTCCTCCTGCCACGCCTCCGCTGTCAATGCCCTGGCACGGCTCGTGGCCACGGGTGACTCTCCTTGGGCAAAGCCACGGCTGGGCAAGCAGCAAGGTCAGGAGCAGGATAAACCTATTCCTGGAGCAGAGCTGCTCGCCACCCGCGGGAGGGAGGTGGAGGGGGATTGTCTCTTCTGAGCTTTAATTCCTGTTCCCGATGGTTACGCGGGTCACTGGGTGCCCTCCCGGTGCGCACCCGGCGCTGGGAGCAGCGCGGTGGCTCCGTGGCCACGCCGGCCGCGGGGCTCGTGCTCGGCAAAGGTCTCCGGGTGCCTTCTGCGGCTGCTGGTCCGCGCGGGAGATATTGTTAGATGACAGATGCTGCTGTCAGCAAGAATCCAGAAAGAAAGAAAGGAAGAAAGAGCGAGCCTCCACCGAGAAAGCCGGGGGGAAGCCGCCTCCTCCGCCGTGTCCCGACCAAACCGGGTTCTCCTGCAGTGCCAGACTGGGGAGGGCCTGGGGACAAACGGACGGGGTGGAAGCCAGGAGCTGTAATTAGCCCAGAGACTCTGCAGCCACCAACCGCTGTCAGTGCACCATTTTAATTAGGAAAACAAGGGGGAAAAAAGGGGAATAAAAAAAGAAAGATCCCGAGAGAGGCTTTTCTTTTCTTCTCTCTTTTGCCAGAGTTTTTGCCATTCCTGCCGAGAGCGGGAGCAGCCGGAGGGCACCGGCTAATCCTGCCTTGCAGGTCTGGGCCGGCGGCTTAGGGCAGGAATCTCTGGTATTCGGGAGCACAGGGACAACGGCGGGCTCGAAGCTGCAAAGTGGCTCCCGGGGCCTCTTGCTCCACGGGCTGTTCCTGGGGGGGGTTGGGAGGCATTTTGCATCGCTTCCCCCTCTCGCTGCACGGCGACACTTTGCGTGCGGGTCTGCCCGTCGCCCTCCCACCTCGCCCCGTACCTGGGGCGAGTTGCACAAGGATGGAGGCAAATATGGCCAAGCCCCTGCCTGGAGCTGGTGCGGACAGCTCAGCTTTGGGCGGGTGCTGAGCACATCCCACTTCTGCTGATACTCAGGTCCCTCCAAATCCCAGCCCTGGATCTTGCTCCCTGACGTGTCAAATCCCCGCGTGGTGGTTTTGCAAGGGCAAGATCACACGTGGGCTGGGGACACCATCGAGTGGTGTCTCCAGAGGCCACTGCTGTTGGGGCGAGCCCCATCCCAAACCGCAGCAGGCAGGGATGGTCCTGGGCCGTGCTCCCCAGCAGCCCCCCATGGCGAGGATATGGCCCCAGGGGGCTGCCAGAGAGCCCTGAAACGGCTGCCCACCGTGGTAAAACCGGCTGAGATGGCATCACAGGGCAGCTCTGCAGCCGGGAAAGCCGGATGGGTTGGGAAAATCCAGCCCCACAAGTCCCGAGCGTGGGAAAGCGCCAGGGTTGTGGGGTGCTGGGGCCAGTGATTCAGCCCCGGGACCAGCTCCGTGGCCCTGGGGCTTCAGCCCTGTTTTCCAGAGAGGAAACCGGCTCCAGTTTTCCTCCCGGGCGTGCAGCAGGGAGGATCCCCCCTCTCCTATTTTTGAGCCCCCACGAGCATCATGCCAGACTTTCGAAGCTGTTGCCGGGATGTGGATGCAATCCCCCCACCCACGGGTGCCTGGCTCCCCCCCGTGCCCCCCGGGACAGCCCAGCAGGGCCGCTCCCGGCTCGCCCCACTCACAGATAACAGCGTGGGCTGGGATCAACGGTCTCGGGCACAGTGGAGCCGTCACTACACATTAACCAAGCTGTCCGATGGAGCAACACTTCCTCGTAGCCAAGATCAACAGTCCCCAAAGCAAACCGGGAGCACGGCCAGGCGGAGCGAGCAAAGCCCGCAGCCTCCCGACGAGCCCCCCGCTCCCGTGGGGCCACCCCAGGGGGTTCGCACCCCCCCATGCCGTGTTTGCCTTTGGGTCTGCGAGACGGAGCAAGGCCTCACCCTGCAGCCGTGGGTGGATGCTGAGCATCCCCCCGCAGGGTGTCCCTGGGGCTCCGGGAGCTGGAATTTCAAGGGAACAGGATTTGGGCTAAGTGTGGTTTGTTTGAGGACATCGGTGCTCCACCCCCGGAGCTGCTGCATCCCGTTGTGCCAGGCTGTCCCGTGGGACATTCGGGTGGGACCCTCGTCCCCGAGCCCCCTCCCCACCGGCAGCCCCTGCGCGTTGCTGCAACACCAAAACCATCGCGCACCGACTGCTGCTGCGCCCGGTGCCGAGCTGAGCTACCGGGGGGGCTGCGCAGGTCCCCGGGGACACCGGAGGGGGGGGTCTGCAGCTCTAGGGGGGGACACACACAAATGGGTGCGACCCCCCCAGCACCCCCTGCATGGGGCGGTGCGGGGGGGTCCCTCGCCTGTCGCATATGGCACTTGGGGGGGACTCAGCACCCCCTTTCTCGCTGCGCGGGGGGGGTCCTGGAGCCCGCTGCAGGACACCGGACCCCCCCCCCCGCTCCCCGCACTGCACCAGCCACCGGGGTCGCCCCGCCGCGCGCTGCCCGCGCCGCCGCGCGCTGGTGGGCGGAGCCTCCCCCCGGCCCCCGCTCCGCAGCCGATGGAATTTTCCACTCGCCGCCGCGGCGCGGGCTCCCGCCGGCCCCGCCCCCTCCGCGCGCGGCACGCTTCGGCCCCGCCCCTCCCCGCTTCGGCCCCTCCCACGTCCCGGCGGGCTGCGCGGTGGGGAAGATGGCGGCCGCCATGAAGACGGGCTTGGGCAGGCTGGGCCTGCGGGTGTGGTGGCAGGTGGGGCCCGGGAGCGGGGTTAGGAGGGACGGAGGGGAACGGGCTGAGGAGCTACGGGATAAGGGATGTGGGGAGTCGGGGACGAGGGAATATGGGGAGGGGCCTGGCACAGGGAGGGCTACCAGTAGTGGCGTTAGGTGTACAGCTGCTCTGCGTTTGGGAGATGTGGAGGGAAATAAATCAAGATGTTGGTGGTGTTTCTTGGCCGTTGGGCTAAGTCCGTGGCTTTGTTATTTCTCTTCCTCAGGCTGCGGAGTCCGTGCTCCGTCCTGCTGGAGCGGCTCCGGCCTGTCTTGTTGTCCCAGTGAGAACGAAGAAGAAGAGGTTTTATGTCCCTGAATGGGCCAGGGAACTGTCCCCTGAAGAGAAGGAGAAGAGACTCAGATCTTCGGGGATAGTACTTCCTGAGGAACGTATAGAACGGACTTTCTACTTGGCCTGCACAGGTGGTAGAAAGCTTGCTTTGGTCTCTTCTCAAGGGCAAAACTAATGCAAAGTAGCAGCATGGAGCACTTAGCCTAAGCGGTGTGGCCATGCTGTCTGCAATAGACTGAACTATGCACTCTGCTTGTTGGTGAGGCGTAGCAGCTGCCCTGCTTTACCTTTGAAGTGTGTCAGGCTGTTGTCCCCTTCGTACCTAGGGACAGGGAATAGCAAGGGAGGTCACGTTCCCTGCTGCTGAACATGTCTTCTTCTCCTAGCCTGGGCCGTATGGATGAGGAGAGCAGATAGCAGGCACCTGTCACTGCTGACAAGCTGTGTTAGACTAGCAATTCTTTGGCTGCTCATATTTCATCTTACAAACGTTTTCAGTGAGGAATCCTACTACTCCAGCCCCCGGCAGCTAAGGTGCTGCCTCTTTGTTTCTTTCATTGTGCTGTTTTTGAGCCTCCCCCAACCTTTCTCCTCTCTCCTGCAGCTGATATTATAGACCCTTATGTCCCTCCTGAGGGCGATGCCCGCTTGACTTCCCTATCCAAAGATGGACTGAAGCAAAAGGTGGAGAAGCTGAGGCAGACCGCTGCCTCCCAGCTAGCGTACGTACCTCCTTTTTAATTAGTCTGTGGTGCAGAAGTTTTGCTCAGCTCTCTCTTGCAGTGGTGAGATGGCATGTTTTGTTTTCTACCCACTTCTTCCACTTCTTCCACTGTTGCTGTTGTACCACTTAATCAGGAGTCCCTGGTGTGAGAATGAATGCAAGGCACATCCTGGTGTGAATGGATACAGTGTGCACTCATTTTCTTGAGGATTCTTTGGGTTTGCAGCGCTGTTGTCTGTTTTACAAGCACCTAGAGGTTATGTCTCAGTGGGGAGTCTCCAGTTCTCAGTTGCTCTCTGGTAAAAGCTGGGCTTGAACCAGATGAGATCACTGTCATCATCTGAAACATGCAAGATGGTTCCAAGTTGTTCTTTACTTACTGTAGAGCTCTTTTTGTCTTTTCAGTCTGCGGAAGGTAAAAGATCATGATCCAGATTTCAGCACTAAAACCTTCCCAGAGAAGGCGCAGGAGATATTTATTGAAGCTCACAATTGCCTGTCAAAGTAAGACCCCTTCTCTGACTCATGCAGTTGTGTAGGACCTGCTTCTCTTTGCTTATGTGGTCTGTTTTTCTTCCTTGTCTTTCTAATCCTTGTACCTCCTCTGCAACAAGGTCTTTATCTTTTTCTGCCCCTGGTCTCTGTGAAGAGTAGACTGCTGGAGATTTGGTCAGTACCCTCTTGCTTTTGATAATGAAGAGCAGGTTGCAGAAAATTCATCTTGATCTGACCTGCAAGGGAGATGAGCTGTTGCACCACTGGTGTTATCAGCAGATGAGTGGGTGGTTGGTGCTGTCAGAGTCACACTGCAGGAAGTTGTTTGGCTATGAAATGATACTCCATTGGCGTGCTCTGCTTTCCAGTAATAGAACAGATTTCAAAACTGCATCATTCTTGGTTACAATTCCAAACATCAATAAAACATTTGGGTCATAACTGGCTTCCGAAGGATGTTTTTGTGTCTTTCCCTGAAGTTTTGACAACCAGCTTGCGTTCACGTTCTGATTTCATGCTGCGATCACAGCTGAGTATTTTGCTTTTTCTTTTTTGCCAGTAGATTGTGTGTATTCTGGGGAAGCAGGAATTTGTGAGTAAGCCTCTTTACAATATGTGTATTCAAGTAACCAGGTGTGTTTCGCTTGCAGTTTTAACAAGCAGAAACTTCACTCCCTGGTGACAGAGCGGTGCTACCCGGTAAGTGTTTATCAGCATGTAGCGTGTTCTTGGTCTCTTCCATGGTCTTTAAGGCTCTCTAAACCTGATTGTCTTTCTCATTTTTTTCTGGATACAGTAAAGACAGAGCTGGGAGGGAAAGCACAAGTCTAAGTAATAGCTAATGAATCAATGCTTCATTGTATATAGTAGTTTGCTTGTCATTCAATTCACATCCTAATTAAGTTGCTGTTTACTTTTTTTCTTTATAGGAAATGGTCCGTGGGAACAGGTACAAGACCATCCGGTGGAGTTTTGTGGAGTCGCTGGAGCCTCCAAGAGTGGTTCATGTCCGATGCGACAGCATTGTGAATCGAGGCAACCTGTATGGCCAGGTGACAGTGCGGATGCACACACGGCAGGTACATCCCCTCGTGCCCCTTTTGTTTCCCAACTGACTCCAACCTGCTTCCAGTCCAAGATACATTTCTTGGCTCTTTTTACAGACTCTGGCAATCTATGACCGCTTTGGGCGGCTGATGTATGGTGGGGAGCAGGTACCCAAGGATGTTTTGGAGTATGTCGTGTTTGAGAGGTACTTGGTCAACCCATATGGCACATGGAGGATGCATGGCAAGATTGTTCCAGAGTGGGCTCCACCAAAGGACCCCATTGTTAAGGTAATGCCACCAGGAAAAGGCACCAGCATGGCGGTCTGTGCCCATGAAGCATAGATCCCTAGTTAGTTCTGGACAAAACCAAAGCTGAGCTTCCTGTAACAGGAAAATGGTGGATTAATCTGCAAGCAGACCTATTTATTAATGTAGCATTATCAGCCTGTAATAGGAGGCTGAGGGCATTTGACATGTATGTGATAATTTAGGGGGTTACTGCTCCCTGTACATAGCCTGGCAAAGTGATGCAGGTGCTCTGTCTTCCTGTGTTACTAAAAACAGGTCCTAGAGACGAAGGAAGTGAGAACTATAGTGTAGTACAAGGCATGTCATCCCATTCCCCCTCTGTGTCCTCCCCCATGCTGCTGCCATCTGGTCACCTTCCTGTGTGAGGCCTTTGCGGTGCCAGAACTCCCTGCTCACCCTTTCTCACGCTCTGTAACAGGAAGAATTCCTGTTACAGTAGTTCAGAGCAGCTCTGCGTCGTGCTGATTTTGTTCCTTGCTTTTTCAGACGGTGATGATTCCTGGCCCAACCTTGGATCCCTCACAAGAGTATGAAGAAACAAAGTAGGAAGTTCCAGAGCCTCTATAGAGGCAGCAGTGCAAACAACCCTGAAGGGAAGAAGTGGAGAATGTCTGTGGAGGTAGTGGATTGGATATGACTGTGCCTTTCCAGTGAGCAGTCAACAAACAAAGCGGCTTCAGAAATGGACTCCAGTCACTAAGAAGTTGTCTTTAAAGGAGCAAGAGGGGCCTGGGACAGGGATTCAGATGAGCTCTGAGAAGAGCTTTACTCTGTCCAAGCAGACTTAGTGTGCTGCAGCTTAACCCTCTCTGTGTTTCTGTGATGACGAGAAGCCTGTTCTCTTCAGGACCGCCCTCTAGGCTAATCTCCGTCCTGAACTTGTGTTGTGAGAGTCCTTGGCAGCAGGAGTCTGTCCAGACATGGGGTATTTGCTACTTCCATGGGAAGTGTTATAGACCTGGTGGGCTTTCATTAAAACTTGCAGCACTAGGTGTTGGCACTTTCTTTTCCCATCCTCCTTCCCTCTCTGAACTGATTCCCAGGCTTCTTTTTTTTTAACAGAAGACAGGGACGAGCAGCTAGCATGCTTTAAATAAAATTCTTCTGGGTGGGTACTGCAGTTGGACTCCTGCTGAATGGGTGTTTGTTAGTGGCCAAGCTTCCCAAAGGGGCTGCAGCACAGCAGTGATAATTTAATAAAATTTTTAACTCCTAAGGTCAGCGTTCGTGTCAACCAATGCCTTGTGGAAAGGCAGCATTTCTCATAGCTGATGGGTTTTGGTGCATTTGTTACAGACGCTCATGGATTCAGCGATAGGATGTTGTAAGTGAGTGGCTGGCACCATCCTGTGGACATGATGACATTCGCATCAGGTCCCCTGGTTTTGCAGGCTGTGTGGGTCGGGAAAACACATACACAGAGATTGCCTTTTTCCATGGCTGGGAGTAAGCCAGTGAGTCTGCTAATCTGTTCTTGCTCTGTTTTGCTCAGATAAGTTCCATTTACTTCTAGTCACAGAGCAAAATACTCACTGGTCATCAAATAACAAAGCATTTTCTTTTTCAACCTTGTCTTGCCATTTTCCAGAGCTTGCAAGAGTCAAGTGTGGGGTTTTTTCCTTCCTTGAAAGAGATTTTACAGAGTGTGCTGTAAGAGTTATGGCTCCTTATGCTTGCAGAGTTGTTCAGTGTTTCTTGTGAATGATGTTCTTTTGAAAGGGCAGAATATCATCTTTATGCTCTGTTAGGAGAGGAGCCAGCGATGGAATCCCTTTCATCTTTTTGGAAATCAGAGGGGTGTCACAATCTGTCTGCCTTTCCTAAAAGAACCTACTATATTGAGCCTTCTGCCTACGCTTCATTCATGAGCTGAAGAGAGATTCAGTGCTCCAGCATATGCGAGCTGGGCTAGGAGCTAAAATAAATTAGTGAGAGCTGCCTGGTTTGTGTCTGGTGTGACTGAGGCAGCTTACAAGCAGGTATGGATGTGACTCCTCAACCAAGACCTATGGACAAGGTTCTTCAGCTCTGGCTCTGAACGAAAAGGGTGTTTTCTGGTGGCATGGCTGCTTTTCTGGGAGAATGGCCTTTCCTTCCAGTCTAGCAGTGTGTGGCTTCCCATCTCCTTTGCCAATATTGAAACCTCTGCAGCTGAACTATTTCTGTTCCTGGGCTTCCTTCACAGCCTCACTGCTTTCTGTTGTACCTCTTCCTTGAACATATTTAGTGTCTTGCCCACACCCCATAAATCAGCTGCTAAGTGTGCACTCTGTAGATAATACTTTTTATTTTCTGTATGTACACTTACTTACACAACTGGATGATTGTTTGACATTCAGCCCCGAAGACCACTGACAGCACACTACAGCAACGCCACTTTTTGAGGAGAGTGGAAGTAAACCACAAAGTAACGGCAGGACGAGCCCTGAGCCCCAGCCTTGCGTGGAGATCAGAGGGAGAACCAAAACCTTTACTTCTGCTGTCGCTGTTTTTATTTGCTGCCATCTAAGTGGAGCACAGGGACCAACCAGGGGAGACTGGAGGCTTTGTTGTTTCCCAGCTGCTGCCTTCCTGACCCTGAGGCTTCTCCCCATGCTTATGGCCGCTTCCCTTCCCTTGTGCATTTGCAAGTGGGTGGGCTGGAGTAATGGCAAACCAGGACCCCTGTCCGATGCTCTGGAGATCGTAGTGCCTCTGCGGTCTCAGCATCTTCTCTGTCATACAGGAGTCTGTTTGCATCTCTGCCCCAAAGGAACAGGTCTTGCAAATACAGGGGGAGGTTGACACGTGGGATGACAAAAGGCATCCAGTGCTTCTACAGATGGGCTGTAAAAGTGGAGGTTTGCTAGTGCCAGTGGAAGTGTTGGAAAAACCTCTCCTGTGATGGGAAGGTGAGCCCTGGGCATGTTTGCACACGTGCTGAACAGACACACATGCACACACGGTACGAGTGAAGAAGAAACAAATAACAACAAAGTGCTTTGAAAAGTTAGTGGCATTGTTAGTTAAGACAAACACTTTTACAGCTGAGTTGCTGCAAGAGTTAGAAGTGTAGCAGTGCCGTGAAGTTAGTCAGTGAGGAGGTTAGTAGCAGGAGTACCTATCTCAGCCTTTGTGGATGCGGAGGTTTCTAAAAGCAGAGCAGTGGAGTGGCCTGAAGGTTGGTTTATCCCACCCAGGTCGGTTGATGGAACAGAGATGGTGGTGGGCATCGCCAAAGCGCAGTGTTCAAGCACTGGGCTGGCATCGCTGGACTGAAACGGAGCAGAAGGGTTTGCTTTGCGTATGTGGAAGTCCTATAGCTGGCTCAGTGACTTCAGAGGACATTTAAAAATAAATGACTTTGTATCAAGGAAGCAAAATGTGTCGTGGGGCTGGCTGGGAGCAACGGCTCTTTATCCCAGGCTTTGGAACCTGCCTGGTCCTAGCCGTGCTTACAGAAACCAGCCTGGCTTAAAGTGGAGGTGACAGCAGCGCTGGGGGAGATCAACTGCGCTGCAGGAACTCTGGAAAGCTGTTTTCCTCCCAATTGCATTGTTGCTGCCCTTAGTTTGACTCTCCCCTTGTTTCAGTGTCCAGCTTGCTGAGGCTGCAGGACTGCATATTTCAGGGTGCCAGGCAAGCCGTTCCTTGATGTGCTGGAGGCACAAACCTCCCAGCGTGGTAGGAGGACATTCAACTGGAGAGCTTGTGGGTGAGCGTCTGTAGCTAGCAAGCTGCAGCTTTGTGTCTGCTGTGTCCGTGGAAGCGAACGAGGCTGGCACCACGGGTCTTTTAATGTATTTGCGTGCTCTGCTTGGACCCAAGTACCTGTGGGTAAATGACGGGTGGCGTTTGCTGGCTACTGCCTGGCTTGAGTGCTTTGATGAAGGCAGGAGATGTTAATTGTCCCCTTGCTGCGTTGGTCCCCAAGCCTGGCTGGTTGATGGCCACCACTGGAGCCTGCTGGGAGTGTGGCCATGCCGTTGGCTTTGGTGGACACTTCTGTCCCTGTCCAGGCTGTGCAGGTAGGCAGCAGCTTTCAGCTTGAGACTTTCTGTTCATGAAAGCTGTGTCTGCACCTGGCTGGTGGCCGGACGGAGGGAGCTACTCGTGGTCCCATGGGCAGACATCGGTTTTGGTTTCACTCACACCCCTGTCTCCATCTTGGGGCCTCAACACAGCTCTGCCCTGCCCATGGAGGGTCGGGGTGGGATCCATGCTTTCCACCTCCCATGGACACACCTCAGAGGTTCCTCGTGTCTGTGTTGGTCTTGTCAGATGCTGGCAGAGCCTCTTCTGTTTCCCAGGGACAAACTTCAGCTACACTAGCGCCTGGGCTGGGGCTGCTGCCCGCCACGGGAGCCGTGCTCGCTCCCTGAGGCAGTGGCTCTCCCTTGGGGCTCCGTGGGGGCTGGATGCCTGGCAGGATGCGGCACAGGGGCTTGTGCTCAGCCTTGCCGTCAGATCTGCCCTTGGATTTTTTCAGCAGGACTGTTGCAGACACAGCGCTGGCTCCTGCCACCAGCTTTGACTTTCCCATCCCAATGGGGGATGCTCTGTCAGCTCCCTGTGGGTGCACACTGGGTTTGAAGCTTCCCTTCTCTGAGCCGGTGAGCTCTACCGCTTCCCAGGGACAAATATCAGATTTCCTGCTCTCTGTGCTGTCGGACTTCTTGGATGGCTCTTTCCCTGTAGTGGTTTTTAGGGAGAGCTCCTCTGTGCCCAGGCTCTCCCAGGGGCAGATGGCCTCGCACTCACTGCTCCCCTTCTCTGGTGGTTTGGAGGCACCTGCTTTTTTCAGTGGGAGGTTTGCCGTACCCGGGGCTGCTCCTTTTTCCAGCAGAGGTGCAGCCACCTCCCAGGGGCAGATTTCTGCTTTATCAATGGATTCAACCTCTTGAACCTCCCAAGGACAGACCTCTGCCTTCAGGCTCTCCACACTCTGGGATTTCTTTGAAGGTGATTTGGGCAGTGCTGGGCTCCCGGCGCGGGATTTTACTGGGGGCTGCTCCGTGCCCAAGCTCTCCCAGGGACACACGGCCTCTCGCTCGCTGCTGCCCTTCTCCAGGGATCTCACCGGGCTGGCAAGCGCTGCCTGGCGTGTGATGCGCTTGTCCACCTTTGAGCCCCCCCCAGCACCCAGCTTTGCCTTTGGTTGATCGGAGGGAGGTGCAGCCGCCTCCCAGGGGCAGATTTCTGCTTTATCGGTGGCTTCAACCTCCTGAACCTCCCAAGGACAGACCTCTGCCTTCAGGCTCTCCACGCTCTGGGATTTCTTTGAAGGCGATTTGGGCAGCGCTGGGCTCCTGGCACGGGATTTGTCTGCGAGCTGCTCTGTGTCCAGGCTCTCCCAGGGGCAGATGGACTCACGGTCCCTGCTTGCTTTCTCCTTCTTTCCAGATGTGCTGTCTGCAATCTCTTTCAAGAGACCTGGACTTGTAGAAGGGCTTTTGCTCGCTGTGGACAGAGCATCTTTGTCCTGTCTTGATTTTTCTTTACTTGGTGGAGCAACTGCCTCCCAGGGGCAGATTTCTGCTTTATCGGTGGCTTCAACCTCCTGAACCTCCCAAGGACAGACCTCTGCCTTCAGGCTCTCCACACTCTGGGATTTCTTTGAAGGTGATTTGGGCAGCGCTGAGGTCCCAGTGTGGGTTTTTTCTGGGGGCTGCTTCATGCCCAGACTCTCCCAGGGACACATCTTGACCTTTGTGCTCCCCATGGTCATCACTTTCTTGGCAGTCGCTTTCAGCAGCTCTGTGCTCCTTGTGTTATACCTCGTGGAAGAGCCCTCTGTGTCCAGGGTCTCCCAGGGACAGATGGACTCATGGTCTCTGCTTGCTTTCTCCTTTCCAGACGTGCTGTCTACAATCTCTTTCAAGAGACCATGACTTGTGGAAGAGCTTTTGCTCACTGTGGACAGAGCATCTTTGTCCGGTCTTGATTTCTCTTTACTTAATGGTGGAGCAGCCACCTCCCAGGGGCAGATTTCTGCTTTATCGGTGGCTTCAAGCTCCTGAGCCTCCCAAGGACAGACCTCTGCCTTCAGGCTCTCCACGCTCTGGGATTTCTTTGAAGGCGATTTGGGCAGTGCTGGGCTCCCAGTATGAGTTTTTTCTGGGGGCTGCTCCGTGCCCAAGCTCTCCCAGGGACACACGGCCTCTCGCTCGCTGCTGCCCTTCTCCAGGGATCTCACCGGGCTGGCAAGCGCTGCCTGGCGTGTGATGCGCTTGTCCACCTTTGAGCCCCCCCCAGCACCCAGCTTTGCCTTTGGTTGATCAGAGGGAGGTGCAGCCACCTCCCAGGGGCAGATTTCTGCTTTATCAGTGGCTTCAACCTCCTGAACCTCCCAAGGACAGACCTCTGCCTTCAGGCTCTCCACGCTCTGGGATTTCTTTGAAGGCGATTTGGGCAGCGCTGGGCTCCCGGCACGGGATTTTGCTGGGAGCTGCTCTGTGCCCAGGCTCTCCCAGGGACAGATAGACTCACGGTCCCTGCTTGCTTTCTCCTTCTTTCCAGACATGCTGTCTACACTCTCCCTCAAGAGACCATGACTTGTAGAAGGGCTTTTCCTCACTGTGGACAGAGCATCTTTGTCCTGTCTTGATTTCTCTTTACTTAATGGTGGAGCAGCCGCCTCCCAGGGGCAGATTTCTGCTTTATCATTGGATTCAATTTCCCAAGGACAGACCTCTGCCTTCAGGCTCTCCACGCTCTGGGATTTCTTTGAAGGCGATTTGGGCAGCGCTGGGCTCCCGGCGCGGGATTTTTCTGGGAGCTGCTCTGTGTCCAGGCTCTCCCAGGGGCAGATGGACTCACGGTCCCTGCTTGCTTTCTCCTTCTTTCCAGACGTGCTGTCTGCAATCTCTTTCAAGAGACCTGGACTTGTAGAAGGGCTTTTGCTCGCTGTGGACAGAGCATCTTTGTCCTGTCTTGATTTTTCTTTACTTGGTGGAGCAACTGCCTCCCAGGGGCAGATTTCTGCTTTATCGGTGGCTTCAACCTCTTGAGCCTCCCAAGGACAGACCTCTGCCTTCAGGCTCTCCACGCTTTGGGATTTCTTTGAAGGCGATTTGGGCAGTGCTGGGCTCCCGGCGCGGGTTTTTTCTGGGAGCTGCTCCGTGCCCAAGCTTTCCCAGGGACACACGGCCTCTCGCTCGCTGCTGCCCTTCTCCAGGGATCTCACCGGGCTGGCAAGCGCTGCCTGGCGCGTGATCCGCTTGTCCCCCTTTGAACCCCCCCCAGCACCCAGCTTTGCCTTTGGTTGATTGGAGGGAGGTGCAGCTGCCACCCAGGGGCAGATTTCTGCTTTATCGCTGGCTTCAACCTCCTGAACCTCCCAAGGACAGACCTCTGCCTTCAGGCTCTCCACGCTCTGGGATTTCTTTGAAGGTGATTTGGGCAGCGCTGGGCTCCCAGCGCAGGATTTTTCTGGGAGCTGCTCTGTGCCCAGGCTCTCCCAGGGACAGATAGACTCACGGTCCCTGCTTCTTTTCTCCTTCTTTCCAGACATGCTGTCTACAGTCTCCCTCAAGAGACCTGGACTTGTAGAAGGGCTTTTGCTCGCTGTGGACAGAGCATCTTTGTCCTGTCTTGATTTCTCTTTACTTAATGGTGGAGCAGCCGCCTCCCAGGGGCAGATTTCTGCTTTATCATTGGATTCAATTTCCCAAGGACAGACCTCTGCCTTCAGGCTCTCCACGCTCTGGGATTTCTTTGAAGGCGATTTGGGCAGTGCTGGGCTCCCGGCGCGGGGTTTTTCTGGGAGCTGCTCCGTGCCCAAGCTTTCCCAGGGACACACGGCCTCTCGCTCGCTGCTGCCCTTCTCCAGGGATCTCACCGGGCTGGCAAGCGCTGCCTGGCGCGTGATCCGCTTGTCCCCCCTTGAACCCCCCCCAGCACCCAGCTTTGCCTTTGGTTGATCGGAGGGAGGTGCAGCCACCTCCCAGGGGCAGATTTCTGCTTTATCGGTGGCTTCAACCTCCTGAACCTCCCAAGGACAGACCTCTGCCTTCAGGCTCTCCACGCTCTGGGATTTCTTTGAAGGTGATTTGGGCAGCGCTGGGCTCCCAGCGCGGGATTTTTCTGGGAGCTTCTCTGTGTCCAGGCTCTCCCAGGGGCAGATGGACTCGCGGTCCCTGCTTGCTTTCTCCTTAACAAATGTGCTGTCTGCAATCTCTTTCAAGAGACCTGGACTTGTGGAAGGGCTTTTGCTCGCTGTGGACAGAGCATCTTTGTCCTGTCTTGATTTTTCTTTACTTGGTGGAGCAGCCGCCTCCCAGGGGCAGATTTCTGCCTTATCAGTGGATTCAAGCTCCTGAACCTCCCAAGGACAGACCTCTGCCTTCAGGCTCTCCACACTCTGGGATTTCTTTGAAGGCAATTTGGGCAGCGCTGGGCTCCCGGCACGGGGTTTGTCTGCGAGCTGCTCTGTGTCCAGGCTCTCCCAGGGGCAGATGGACTCACGGTCCCTGCTTGCTTTCTCCTTCTTTCCAGACGTGCTGTCTGCAATCTCTTTCAAGAGACCTGGACTTGTAGAAGGGCTTTTGCTCGCTGTGGACAGAGCATCTTTGTCCTGTCTTGATTTTTCTTTACTTAATGGTGGAGCAGCCGCCTCCCAGGGGCAGATTTCTGCTTTATCACTGGATTCAATTTCCCAAGGACAGACCTCTGCCTTTAGGCTCCCCACACTCTGGGATTTCTTTGAAGGTGATTTGGGCAGTGCTGGGCTCCCGGCGCGGGTTTTTTCTGGGAGCTGCTCTGTGCCCAAGCTCTCCCAGGGACAGACCTCCTCCTTTATGCTCTCCACACTCTGGGATTTCTTGGAATCAGCTTTTGAATTCTCCAGGCTTTTCCTAATGAGCTTTGCAAAGATCCCGGTGTCCCTGTGCTCTGAGCCGTGGCCACCCATCTCTGCCAGTTTTGCTTTGATATCTTCAAGTCCTCCAGATCCTGGTTTGGTTTTCCCTTTGGAAGTCCCATGTGTGTCCTGACTCGGTCTCTCTTTCCCCAGTGGAGCTGCAGGCTCTTCCCAAGGGCAGATTTCTGTTTTAGCAAGAGGCTCGTCCTCCACTTCCCATGGACAAATGTTGGCCTTTTTGCTGTCAATGGTTCCTGCTTGCTTCACTGATGTTTCGGGCAGAGCTGGGTGTTTTGCTCTGAGCCCTGTGCCAGGCTGCTCCGCACCTTCCCCGGGCTGGGAAGATCCCCGCTGGCTGCTCCCCTTGTCTGCAGCCAGAGCTGTCTCTCCCGTGCCCCTCAGGGCCGCTCTCTGCAGGGAAATCCCTTTCTTCATTTGGGAAATTTTACCATCATCTAATTTCCCTGCATTGGATAAGGCTGTTCCCTCTAAGCAAAGCTCAGAGCTTTTGGGAGCAGGTTTCGATGGGGGTTCTTCGCTGCTGGTGCTGCCCCAGGGCTGGCTGGGCACTTGCAGGCTGCTCCGGCTCTCCTGTGCTCTCAGCAAACCCAGTGATTTTGGTCGGATGCTCTCTCCTTCCTGCCTCTCTTTCTCCAGCTGGGCCCCCTCCACGTCCCAGGGGCAGATTTCTGCTCTGACAGTCCTTCCCCCATCCCCGGTCTCCCACGGACAAACCTCAGCCCTCTTGCCCTCCACACTGCTTGACTTCTCCAAAGCCACTTTCAGCAGCTCTGGGCTTTTTGCTAGTGGTTTCTCTATGCCCAGCTCTTCCCTGGGGTGGCCAGCATCCACCTCACTGCTGCCCTTCCCCGGGGCTCTGCCCGGCCCCCAGTGCTCACCCCCGCTCTCTTCCCAGGGGCAGATTTCTATTCTAATGCTGGAATCTGCCTGAGTTTCCCCAGGACAGACCTCTGCCTGCCTGCCCGCAGCTCTCCTGGCTTTCCCCACTGCAGCCGGGGCCACTTCTGTGCTCCGGCTCCTTGGGGGAACCCTCTCGGTACCCCAGCTCCCCCCAGCACTGAGGGGCTCAGGCTGGCTGCTCCCCTTCTCCAGCACCTTGGCTGGGCTCTCCTCGCCCGGTGGGACCCCTCTCTCCTCCCGGGAAGCAATTGCCTCCTGACGCAGCAAGGCTCCTCTTCCTGCTGGGATGCCCGGGGCTTCCCGGGAACAAACCTCAGCCCTCAACTTCTCCGCAGCCGCTGTCTCCACACCGGTGGTGGACGGGTGGGGGCTGCTCGTGATGGGTTTTGCATGCGGCTGCTCCACCTCTGTGCGGTCCTGGGGATGGAGGGACCTGCTGCTCTCAAGCCCTTCAGCTGGCCTGGCCCCCCGTTCCTTCGGTGCGATCAACCTCACGATGGCTGCAGGAGCATCCTTTCCTGGCTCTGCCACGGGAACCTTGGCCCCTGGCGGGGGACATATCTGTGTTTTCCCACTGTTGGCCACCACCGGGGTTTCCTGGGAATGTTCGGCTCCTTCTTGGCGGCCAACACCGAGTGGGACTTTGTGCCCCCCTGAGGGTGGCTCTGGGCCCCCACCAGCATCCCCATCCCCCTGGAGAGCGCTGGGCTTCTCTGCCAGATTCTCACCATCGCCTGTCCCCGGGGCTGGGCTGTCCCACTGTCCTTCTGTCCCACCGTCCCCCCAGCCTGCAGCTTCCCAGGTGGTGCCGGCATTGTTGTTGTGCTGGCAGGGGACCGCGTCCCCCTGCCACGGGCGGGCGGTGGGCTCGCTGCTGGGCCTCTGCCTGCTCCATTCGGGGCTTTTGGCGGCAGGGTCTCGGCTAATCCCCCCGAGGGACACAACTGACATCTCTGCCAGGCCGGGCCTCTCCCTCCTGCTGCCCCCCTCCCACTCGCGCCCCTTCTTCCTGAGGCTCCCCTCACCCTCCCTCTTCCCCCTCAGGATGCTTTTCCCCCTGGAGCGATTGAAGGCTTTGATGGCGAGTCCCAAGCCCCGGAGGGAGGTCTTCTGGGAGGATGGCTTGAGGCTGGAGGGGGTGGCCGCTGTGTCACCGAGGGTCCCCGAGTCTGCTGCTTCGGCAGCTTTTTGCTTCTGGCTCAGGATCTCCTCCTGGACCAGCTCCCAGGGGCAGACCTGTGCCGGGATGGAGGCTGAGGTCAGCAGCCTGCCCTTCCCCACCGGGGGGGACACGCACCCCAGCTTTTCCTCTGCAGATCCCTCTGGTGTCCTCTCTGGCTCTCCTGCCCGTGCCGGGGAATCTGCAGGCAGCTCCGCTGGCTCCGGGCTGTCACCGGCCGGTGCGGCGTGCTGCCCAAGGCTCTGGTAGCGGACCGGGGGCGGCGGGGGGGTCCTCCTCACCGTCACCCGCACCCGGCCCGGGAGGTGGGAGCTGTCGATGCTGATGCTCTTGATGGGTGCATAGGTAACATGCTTCTGCACCTTGCCATCGCCCGGGGTGGACGTGTCCTTCTGGAGGCATCCCTCGGCGGGGCTGGAGCTGGCTGGCAGGAGGGCATCAGCTGCACCGGGGATTTGGGGCTTCTCGGCTTTCTTGGGGACCCCCTGGCCCGTGGGGTGCTCCGAGGACAGGGCAGAGAGGCGCCGGCTGGCGTACCACTCCTGCCGCGCAGCTCGGCTGGCGGCGAGCAGGGCCTCTTCCCGCGCACCGGCGACGACGCTGAGCGACTTCTGCAAAGGGGCTGCGCGGGGCGAGGGGGGCTGCTGCCCGTGCCCCGCCAGGTTGTGGGCGCTGGCTGACTTGCACACGAGCGGGGCGGCATCGAGGGACTCGCTGTCGGATTGCTCCAAGGTGGTCTCCGCCATCGTCTTCCTCCCCGGCGTGGGCTCCCCGGGGGGACCGGGGATGGGCGAGCTTTCCCAGGGCTCCTGCGCAGGACCCTCGGTGCCGCGGGACTTGCGCGGGGCTGCGGCACGGCGCCGGGAACCGTCATCCCGCAGCCGCAGGCTGGCGCCGCCGGCGTCGGGGAGCCGCTTGGCCGAGGAACCGCGGCGTGCCGGGGCGCCCACCCGCTCCCCTCCGCCGCTTCGGCGTGCCGCGGCCTCGGGCAGCTCGGCGACGCGGCGCACGACGGAGCGGCCCAAGCTGCGGCGGGTGCTGCGCTTCTTGGGGAGGTGGGGGTTGTTGGCTGCCATCTTCCGCCTCTTGTGCACCTCCAGCTGGGAGTAAAGCTTCTTCAGCTCCTCCTGCGCGCCGCGGGTTGGGGGGACGCGGCAGAGAGAGGGGAGAGAGGAGAGCACGTACGATGGGACTGCACGGGCGCTGCGGCTGGGACGACCCCACAAAGCCCCGGCTTGGCTCCTAGGGCCAGGCTGTCCCCGTGTCCCCAAGCCCCTGCGCTGCCCGTCCCTCCGACCCAGGAGATGCAGCAGGTTCCCCCCACACCGTGGCGGTTCACCCTGCACCCCCTTCTCCCTCCCCTCTGCTTTGCATCAAGAGAAAGATTGCAAAAGGCACCTCTTACTCTGCGCGGGGCTGCATAGCTAGCGTCAAAAGAAGGTCCTGAGTGTGCCACCCACCCGAATGTCATCGGGGTCAAGACTGTGCTCGCTCCAGGCGGATGCGATGCTGCTGTTCAAGCAGGAGCCCGAGTGCCGCATGTCCAGCTCGTCCTCGTAGACCTCGGCCGCGATCTCCTCCCGCAGCGGCGAGCCGGCGTGCAGGAACTGGGGGGTGGTGAGGGGTGAGTTGGTCGAGGGGTCCTTGAAACGCCGGGGAACCCCAGCCCCTTCTTCCCCGCATCCCTGGGCCGAGCGTTACCTTCGGGATGAAGACCAGCGCCAGGGTCATGGTGATGGTGCTGTGGGTGTGAGCGAAGAAGAGCAGCAGGGTCCAGTCGGGGTGCAGCGATGGGACCATGATGAACCTGGAAGGGGCGAGGAGGGCAGCGCCGGGTCCCGCTGAGGAGCCCACAGCCCCCCCTTCCCACCTCCGGACCCCACAGCCTCCACCTTGCCCGGGGACCCACGCAGGGAATCCGCTGGCTTCAGGGATTTGCTGCTGGTTCCTTCGCATCGATGGGGACGGGAATCTGGGTTCCCAGCCCCCTCGCAGCCCCGCACCCTACCTGACCACGTGGAAGGTGCCCGAGATCATGAGCTCGTTGTGGAGCGCGATCCCCATGTAGCGGGGCTCGTGGAAGGCGGAGGGCACGGCGCGCGTGGCGTAGCACAGGAAGCTGCCCCAGAGCAGAAACAGCATTTCGGCTGTTGGAGAGAGCAGGGAGAGTGATGCTGAGCATCCAGCCCCATCACCCTGCTGGTGTTGGCGTGTTTTCCCGGGTGGCAGCGACGGGTGCTGAGCTGCGGGGTGGGTGCTGCTGCCCACAGGGATCTCCCTGCCTTGGGGCGCATCCAGCCCAGCACGTTCACCCTGGCTGCCCGTGCCGCAATCAGAGGCGGGTCCGGCGCAGAGCATCCTCCGGCACAGCCGGCCTAAAGGCCACCAGGGCTCGCCGCCTGCACCGGGGGATTTACCCTGTGCCAGAGAAGGTCCTGGGGATGCTCAGAGGAGAGGGTGGGAGGCAGCTCAGGCACCCCAGCCCTGCTCGCAGGCTCCAGGCAGATTAAACAGACAAAGAAATGAAAACCCCACACGCTGCGTTTACGGGATGGGGTCCTGGGGCTGTGGGGACCCCCCGGGACACCGTGGGGGCTGGTCTCACCGATCACCATCATGTAGTCCCAGCGGTCGTGGCCGCAGATGTAGAAGTGGAGCCCGCGGGCGGTCTGGGTGCGGATCACCAGCGGGATGTTCTTGTCGACGTTCTCCAGCATCCCGACGGTCCAGGCTGCCAGGAACCACAGCACCAGGAGCAGGATCAGCCCCAGCATCTTCAGCACCCGCTGGCTCGACACGTAGGGCACCCGCTGGGCCGTGCGGGACAGGAACACCTTCAGCACCCTGCGAGGCGTGGAGGGGTGAGCCCCCAGCCGGTCCCTGCTTTGGGGGTCCCAAGCATCCAGCCCCCCCCCCATCCCGGCTACCTGTACAGCTTGAGGGTGATGGTGCCGTAGACGATGGCGAAGCCGAGCATGCGCACCCAGCGCAGGACGATGCAGCGGAAGATGCTCGGCTTGAAGTACAGGATGAACACCTGGGGCAGCGGGGGAGAGGGGTCGGTGGGCAGCACGGGGCTGGATCCCGCCTGCCGGGGGGGACAGCAAAACACTGGAGACTGGGAAACCGCCCGCTTTTGGGCCAGCCCCGCTGCCGCCCTTCCCTCTTGGCTCTATAGCATCCGCCGCAGCTCTTGCGGGAGGGAGAGGGGATTTGGGCAGGGATTAGTTCCCGCAGCCAGCAGGAGAAAAGGGATTTGGTTTCCCGAGAAGGTTTATACCGCAGCCGACGGGGGCCATGCCAGCAAAATTAACAATTAGGCAGAGTTGTGCTCGTGACCTGCTTGGGGCCAGCTCGACGCCCTCGCCCGGGGGGCAGCTGGCCAGGCTGCAAACACTCTTAGACCCCAGCCCAGAGGTTTTCAGCCCCCAGGGCTGGCTGGATACTCACGGGGAAGTAGAGGAGGAGGGACCCGAAGAGGATCATCTCCAGGAGGACAACTCCCGACGCCCGGATCCTCTGCAGGGACAGAGGTGTGAGGATGCAGCCGGGAGCCTCGACCAGTGCCCGGAGGGGATGGAGCCAGGGCAGGGAGATCTCCCCCGAACATGCCGGGCTGTGACATCCTTCCCGCTGCTGTGACATGCCCCCCCCGTCCCTGAGAGCCCCCCCTGAGACTGTGGGGTTTGGGGATGGGAAGGGAGCAGGACAGGGGATGCCTTGCCTTGCTCCGTCGGAAGTGGTAGGAGACGAGCATGCTGAGGAAGACGGCCAGCATGCAGCAGGCTTGGCAGGAGAGGATGGCTGCCCGCAGCGCCCGGTCCTCCTGGATCAGGCAGGGCATGTCGTCCTCGCAGGTGGTGCATCCCTGGCGGCAAGGCCGGCACGCCAGCCGGGACCCCCCGTCCGCCCCCGCCGTCCCTGGGGACAGAGCGACAGCCAGGTGAAATCACCGTGTCCCAGGCTTGGCGGTGCTTTTCTTGCCAGGGCACGTGCTTGGGCTTCCCAAGGCCCTGGACCCCACTCCTGTAGCCACGTGTCACTGGGTGAAATGGGGACCCCGGGACCGGGAACTTCACCCACCTGCCCGGGCACCGCTGGCAGCTCCGCCGGCCCCGTAAAAGCCCAGCTTGCACCGGCACAAGTACCTCCCGAGGACGAAGCCACGGCTCTCCTGGGGGACACACTGAAGGAGACAGGCTGAGAGGCACAGAAGGGCGAGGGCTCATCCTGCACCCCGTATGCTCCCCGCGGTCCCGCATCCCTCCCGGCACCATGGGCTCCAGCAGCCCCCGGCTCACGGGTAACTGACCCTGCGCCGTCCTCCCCCACACCCAGGAGGAATCAGTGGTTAAACATTTAAGAATTAAAAGCCAAAGCTTGGCCCTCAAATCCCTCCCTAAAACCTAAATGGACACCTAATGCAGCAGAGCGCACTAATCCTGCCCGGTCATGACGGCAGCGGCAGGCAGGGCACTGCTGCCCTAATCCCCCACGGACTGATCCTGCCCCGAATGGGCTGGGCTGGCAGCTTTTCTGGGTATTGTTGTTTTTTTGGAGAGATGCCTGGGAGCAGAGCCCGTCCCTCCGGAGGGCATCGCCCGTGGGTCACTGGCAGGAAAGAGAAACTGGTGACGCCTTTCCCACTTGGGGACAGCTTTTTGTCTTCAGGGTGGGACCCCAATCTGCACTCAGATGGGGGGCTGCGGGGTTTGCCCTGGTTAGGAATGCTGCCGGTCGTGCCGAGCCCCGAAACACGCTCGGGCATCACCGGCTCGCCTGGGTGGGCACCGCTGGAGGGGACTGGGGGCTACTGGTCGGGGTGGTTTGCTCACTGGCTGCCAGCCCCCGGAGCCCGGCCGTCCCCACGGTGCCCGGGCAAGGAGCAGCCAGGTCACACGTTGCCGCTGGCAGCGGGGAAGGAAGATTTGCACAATAAACCCCTCGGCTGCGGTGCCGAGAGCAGCTGAACGAAGCAGATGGATCGGCTGGGAGAGGATAAAGCTCAGCCCGGAGGGAGGGACACGCGGCAGGGACAGCCCGGCCGGGGGGACAGGGACGGTTGGGTGCGGGGGACCCCCAGCCCTGCCAGGCGAGGGGATGGCGTACAGGGTGCTGGGTGCTGGTGGCCGATACCTGGGTGCTGTTGAGGTCGCAGCGGTGCGTGTCCGCGAACCAGCCCGGCCCGCTGGCGCACTGGTCGATGGTCACGTCCCGCAGCTCAATGTCCACCCGCACGACGCCCCTGTGCAGAGGGACGGGGGTCAGCCCCGGGGGGGCGTCCCCGTGCCCCCCCGCACCCGGCGTGGCCGTGTCCCATCACTGCCTCTGGGACAGGTAACGGGGGAGGACACGGCCGCGGGGGGGGCTGGTGCTGGTACACGGACTCGTTGGGCAACGCGAGGTGTCAGCAACGTCCCCGGAGCCCCGGTCAGGGATGTCCCCCCTTGGAGCCGTGTCTGGGGGAGGTTGGAGCTGGGACAGGGGTAGCAGCTCCTGGGTGTGAATTCTGCCTCTCAAGAGGGGCTTTAATGCAACCCGTTGGGAGATAGGAGCTGCTGGGATGGTCCCTGTGTGCCGTCCCTCGTCCCTTGCCCTGCGGGACCAACCCTCTTCCCTGGGTGCCCAGAGGGGGACACGGTTTCCCCCTTGGAAATGGGGTCACGTCCCCTCTCCGGGACAAAAACCAGTTGTCCCCTTCCCTCCCCAGTGCATCCCGCCGTGGCTCCTCACACAGGGGTACCGGGGTGCAGCAGGGACCCGCCAGCCCAGGGTTGTCCCCCCAGTTCAGAGGAGGGGGCCCAGCGCAGCTCCCCCCCCCCCCCCCCAGCGCAGCTGTGGTAGGGGGTTCTGGGGGTGACAGCCCGAGGTGGGCAGCACGGCGATGACCGAGGGGGGGACAGGGGTCAGGTCCGCGCCTGTGGACGTGCAAATACCCACGCGCGCGCGCACGTGCACGGGGACGCAGGCGGGGGGGTGGCACGCTGCCAGCACCCTGTACCACGCTACCTGCGCCCCAGGGCGATGCTTCCCGCTGCCCCCCCCCCCCAGCATGCCCACGGGGTACCCCCAAAACACTCTTACACCCCCCCCCCCCACAAACCCCCAACCCCTCCAGGTACCACTTACTTGAACTCAGGGCTAAGATCTGGCTTGAGCCCGTAGAAAGCGGAGGAGAGCGTGACCGCCCAGGCGGGCAGGAACCTGCCGTCCCGGCACTCGAGGAACGGGGGGGACCACCGCACGTGGCCCGGCTCCCCCACGTAGCTATCGCCCCGCTGCCACTTGGGGGTCTCCATGCTGCGCAGGTCATTGCTGAGCACCCGTTTGCGGAGGAGAGGGTTCCGCTGGGACTTGAAGGAGTTGAACCACTCGTTATCCCAGCTGAGGTTTCCGAGGCCGGGAGCGGTGGAGGAGACGTCCTGCAGCAGGATCTCACCGTTCCCTTTGGTCGCCTGCAGCATCAACCGGGGCTTGGCGGCCAGCGGGTGGGCGTCGAGGGCGAGGACCGCCCGGCGCACCCACGGGTGCCCCTCTGCCAGGCTGCGGACCAGCGCCTGGTACCACTCCACGTCCTCGGCCACGCTGGCTTCGCGGATGTCGTTGGTCTGGAAGAGCATGTTGAGGAAGTTGGCGGCGTGGGCCAGAGCCTCGGGGGCGGCACGCAAAGCGGAACGTAGCGCCGGGGGGGGGCCGGGACCGGCTGCCCCCGCCGCGACACCCCGGCTGCAGTTGGCCCTGGCCAGCCTCTGCGCATCGCCCGTCTGCAGGAAAGCCAACGCCGCCGCCGAGCCCTCGGGGTCCCGCGACGATCCCGGCTCTGGCGTGGGTGCCCAGGAGGATGACGGGGCCGGGGACCATCCTGCCTGCCGCGGGGGTCTTTCTTGCGAGTTCTGGCCCCCCGCGAGGACGGGGCCGCGGACCAGCGCCACGTGGAAGCACCAGAACAGCGACCACCGCCACGGTCCCATGGCTGGGGCTCAGCGGAGCCCCCCGGCCCACCGCGGCCCCACCGGCCGGCCCGGGTCAGGCATGGCGGGCACGATGCCCGAGCCGGCCGGGAGCCAGCTCTGCTCCGCAGGGCCGGACTCACGCTCTGCCGCCCGTTTTCTTCCCTCGGCGATGCCGGAGCAGACGTCACCGGCTCCAAAACATGTTCATCTGCTGGTGCTGTCTGCCCAGAGCCCCCCCCCCCTTCGCCTCCGCTCACCCCCGCGCTCCCGCTTGGGCAAACCACCCTGCCGGGGAGCCCCCCGCCCTGAACTCCGTGGGGACCCCAGCACCCTGACCCCCTTGGGCTGGCCATGATGCAAGCGCATCCTGATGGGAAGCCATGGCAACAGGGCTGGGAATTTTCCTCCCGGCATCCCCCTCCCTGCGGCCCCCTCGGCAGCCGGGGCGAGGGAGGGAGGGGGGAGAGCAGGTCACCCGCTGGTTCCCCATATGGTCCCAGGTTTCAATCCCGCGGTGCCCGGCCCCCCCCGGCCATGGGATGGAAATGGGGGGGGTGGATGGCACACAGGCGGGATGTCCCTGTGGGGGTGAGGGTGGTGAGTGCGGTATGGGGGTGCGCACGAGCATGGTTCCCCCCCCCAAGCTGGGAGATGGTGTCCTGGTTGCAGGGGGGGAAACTGAGGCACGGGAGGCTGCTCAACTCCCCGGTCCCCCCACGGCTGATGCAACGGTGACTTCCCTCTTCACCAGCCTCCAGGCAGGTGTGGGGGGAGCTGGTCCCCATCCCCTCTCCTCTGGTGGGGCGTGCTGCCTGCCAGAACTGTGCAAGAGCCATGAAAAAGCCGTGCAAGAGCTGTGCAAGAACCGTGCAAAAGCTGTGCAAGAGCTGTGCAAAAGCTGTGCAAGAACCGTGCAAGAGCCGTGCAAGAGCCGTGCAAGAGTCGTGCAAGAGCTGAGCAAGAACCATGCAAAAGCTGTGCAAAAGCTGTGCAAGAGCCGTGCAAGAGCTGTGCAAGAACCGTGCAAGAGCCATGCAAAAGCTGTGCAAAAGCCGTGCAAGAGCCGTGCAGGGCTCGCAGGACGAAGGTGCCGGGCGCCCGTGCCTCAGTTTCCCCAACCTCACCCCGCTGTCCCTGGGGGACGGGGGTGGGTGGGAAGAAAAAGTCCCCTGCCTCGCAGCCGGGGCTGCATCTCCCGACGCCCCGACCTCCACCGCTGCCCCACCGTGCCCACCAACCGTGTGTGTGCCCCCCCCCCACACCACGCCACGCCAGCCCCGGGGCCGCCCGTGGGTGCGGGATCCCCACGGCCGCGGTGAAGTGGAAGGGGGGGGTTGGGCCTCAGCACTGGGCGTGGCTACACCCGACGGGAAGGCGTGGCTAACGGGGCGAGGGGCGTGGCCGGCGCCGGCGGCGGAAGTGGGGGGGCGTGGCGGCGCGCGGCCGTCGCCGCGGAGGAGGGAGGGCGCCGTGGCGGCGGCGGCGGCCCTGTGAGGGAGGCGGCGGCCGGGCCCGGTCCGGTCCGGCCCGGTCCCGGCGAACCATGCGGCGACCGTAGCCATGCAACGCGCCGAACTGCGAGAAGGGGAGGCGGCGGCGGCCGCCGCGGCCTCCTACCGGGTGCTCAGCCGCCTGCTGGGCTACGGGGCCGACCCGGAGGCGGGCGCGGCGGCGGGCGGTGCCGTTACCGGCGCGGCGATCGCTGGGTCGTTGGGCCCCGGTGGCGGACGGTTACCGGTCGCTTCGTTACCGGTTGGCGGAACCTTGCGGGGTCCGCGACCTCCGCCTCAGCTGATGGTGTTCCGCAACGCGGCGGAGGGGCGGCCCGGCGAGGAGGGCGGCCCGGCGGCGGGCGGCGGCGGCGGCGGGGGCCCGGCGGGCGGCGGGGAGCTGCTTTGCCCGCGGCACCGTTGCGCTCTGGAGCCCAAGGCGGCGGCGAGGTGGGGGACCGCCCCGCCGGGTGGGCTGGAGCTTCAGCTGGCGGCCTTGGGGCTGCGGCCGGCCGGGCTGGGGGCGAAGGGACCGGCGGGCTGCCCCTGCCCGTGCCTCGGTCCGCCGCCGCCGCCCGCCGGGCCAGCCGCCGAGGAGACGAGCGACGCTTTACTGGTGCTCGAAGCGTTAGAGCCCGACGAGACCGGGAGCTGCTCCGAGGAGGAGCCCGGTTCTCCCGGCCGCGGAACAACCCGCGCCGCCGGGAGAGGAGCCACCGGCCCCGCGCCGCCGCCGCCGCCGCCCGCCGCTGCCCCCGGGGGAGCCGGCCCCGGCGCCAGGAAGGGTTCGCTGAAGATCCGCCTCAGCCGTCTCTTCCGTACCAAGAGCTGCAGCGGCGGCTCGGCCACCGGGGACGCCGCCGCCGCTGCCGCCGAGGGCCGGCGCACCGGGGAGCTGCCCGTCTCCGCCGGCAGCTTGACCGACGTCTGCGGGGCCCGCGGCCGAGAGCAGGAGGCGGGCAGGTACGGGGAAGGGGGTGGAGGGGTGTGTGTGTGTGGGGGATCCCCGGCCCCAGGGGCTGAGCTGGGTGGGGAGGCTGAGCTGGGTGGGGGTCTGCCCCCCTGGTCTGGGAGTGGTGGGGAGGTTTGGGGTGGCAGGACAGGGTTTGCGGGGGACAGCCGCCTGCGGTGGTGGCAGCCGGGAGACCTTGGGGTTGGTGCCAAGTGCGGCGTGAAAGCCGGGTGTGCAACGGTGCGGCCCCGCGGTGCAGGGGGAGAAGGGGTACCGGTGCCGTGACACCTTGCTGGATGTGGAGGGTGAGCTGTGAGGCGCGGGTGCCATCCTGCAGGTGGGCACCGTGGCTGTCCATCGGCTCAGAGGGTTCAGTCCTTTTCTGAGCAGCTGCCAAGGCCTCATCTTTCACGTGGGGTTGGTGAGCATAGGAGAGGCAAGCAGAGGAGGAACACGCTGCTCTGGGCCCTGCATCCCAAAAGGAGATGATGGAGAAACATCTGGGAGCAGGACTGGTGAGATGGTGGGTAGCTCGGAGGAGCTGCTGGAGCCCCAGGATGCTGCAGGCGCTGGCCGAGCGAGGAAGTGGTGTGCCCCGGGAGCAGCCTCTGGTGACACTGTGTTGAGACCCAAGGGGCTGGCATTTCTTCTTGCCCTTCTGTGTCTTGCAGAATGATTTCCTGAGGCTTTTGAGCATCACGGTTAGGCGCTGGCCTCGGTGGTGGTGGGTGCTGCCGCAGGGGCTCTGCTTTCCCCATGCTCTCCCGGTGTTCCACGGCAGGAAGTGGCTGGAGGAAGCGTTGGCAGCCGGGGTTGACTGGGTCTTGCTTTAGGCTGGGGGGACAAATTCTGGGACCTATTGGTGTGAGAACCCTGCACCCCGCTCCCTGTTCTGTTGGCTCCGGCACTCCTCGGCTGCTTGCCCTGCTCCAGCCTCGTGTTTCAGCAGAAGATATGAGCTGGGGAGGGTAAAGGGCTGACCTGTACCTGCTGCCCAGGCTGCGGTCGGGATGGGCCTCCTGTGCTCCAGAAACCACTTTCTGTAACATTTCCAGCAACAGAACTGAAATTCCTCGTGGAGGAGGCAAGGAGAGCCTGCCCAAGGTCTGTGCAGCCAGCCTGGGAGCAGCATTAAATAATTGAATGGACTCTGAGTGTTACAGAACAGTCCTTTCCCTGCGGGGTTAATTAGCCTCGTGTAAGGCTTTTGGGGTGTGTTGCCTCCTCAGTGCAGCTGAAGACCTGTTGATGGGTGAGTAGGAAACTTTCTCCAGGCTTGCTCTGAGGATGCTGACCTTGGGTCAGGTGTGACCCACAGCACTGGCTTGTGGTCACTGGGCACTTTGGCAGCCCAAAAGGCAGCCAGGCTGTACCAGAGGCCAAAATTACCTTTCCTTTGGAGCAGAGGATGGCTTCTGAGATGGGGCAGCCTCAGCTCCTGTGTCAGCTGCCAGCCCTGTAGCGGGTCAGGGTGTTTGAGTCCTCCCTAGAGCTCGTGTGCCCGTGAGGAGCCTTGCTTTTGCATATGGGGTGGTGAAGCCGTTTTATACAACGGCTTCATTCCCCACAAATGACTAAATGGGCCTCAAACGGTAGCGAGCCGAGTTGCCTGTAATGACATAATGTTTTGCTAATGGGCTTGTGGTTTATTCAGTCTTTGCGCTTGACATGAGCGAGGAGTCCTCAGGACCTCCCAGCGCTGGGATTAGGCGATGGAGAATTGGAAGTCATGTCTTAGCAGGTTGGGAGCAGAGAAACTCTGTATTGCTGCCCGGGTCTTCCCTCTGGTCAGGGAGTTTAATGGTCACTTCTCGTGCAACTCCACCACACTAATTAGGTGATATTTTAACAAAGGTTACTTCAAGGTGCCTGATGCAGCAACTCTTGTGGTTCAGGGACGACTTTGCTGCTTCCAGTTCCAGGAGTCCCCTCCTGCTGACGAGGGCTGGATTATTTGAACAATGCTTTTTTCTCCTGTGGAGCACAGCTTCTGTGCTGGTGGCATGCAGGGTGGGTGTGCTTGGTGCTGGCATCTCTCCCGCCAGGAGGCGGCGTGTTGATGGGACGGTTCCTGCTGGCCCCGGAGATCTGGCCCCGCTCTCATCAGCGAGGACAAGTGGTTTGGGATGCTGGGATGCCCATACTCTCATGAGCAGGTTAGACACAGTTTAGCTAAGCTGGGCTTGCTGGGAAGGGAATGTTTGGCCTCAGCAGATGCTGCTTTTCAGTTCCTTTCCTCCCAGTTGCTCTGGTCCCTTGGTTTGGAGATGAGTAGTGCAGTGACTCGATTTTCTGCCATGGTCTTTGCTAGACTTAATGCTGTGCTAGTGAATGCTGTCTGCTACTTTGCACCCCTCTTCATTGGTTGACTTGGCAGGGAGGGACACCGGACAGACAACCCTTCCTTGGCTCTGCTAAGAGCTGGAGGTTGTTGCCTCCCAACGTGTGGCCCCCATTAATGTAGGATGGATCTGGCATTCACCATGAGTCGCTGCTGCAGTTGCTTGTGGCTGATGAGGTGGGCTGAGAGCAACTTTTGGGTTAATTCATGGCTCATCTTGCTATCGAGCTCTTGTTCCTGACTTGCAAGTCTTTCTATGGGCTGGTGGTGAAGGGTGCTCCCTTGGTCTGCGGTGGGTGTTACCTAGTCTGGCTCTTCTTTTAAACATCCGCAAGAAGCAGAATTCCTGGTATTTGGAGTTGCTGCCCAAGCTTCCCATCGTGCTGCCGGTCCTGGAGGCAGCACCATGCAGCTTTGCCTCCTGCCTGCAGCAGCAGTTAGGAAGGAAACCAGCCCCATTATCTAAAAATCAATAGTTGGGCTTTGCCGAGCTGCAAGAGGCTAAGAAACTAAATGTGGAGATACCAATGCACGGCTTCTCACCCAGGGCCTGGATGTTGATATTTAAAGGTTGTATCAGTGAAACTGCTCTTTTCTGGAAGCAATTTGTACTGCAGAGGTAATCAGAGGGAAAGGGGACAGGGTTAGGCACTGGTTCTGCAGATGGACGGGCGCAGGCGTATCTGAGCTGCAGCCGGCATCTGCTGCAGATCGCTTGCCAGGTTGGTACCCAAGTCTTGTAAGTTAGCTGTATTGGTGACCTTGGGTTTTTAATGTGTCTCTGTAGTATTACATGCATAAAGTAGCATGTAGCCAGCCTGGGTGGCTGGGTAAGACTCACATTAGTGTTAACGGGACAGTGCCTTGGGATGAGTGAAGGCAGCACCATGGGAAGCACCAACTGCTAAGGCAGTAGCCTCAGCTATTGCAGAACTGGGCGGGTAACTGACCCTACAAGTCCTTATTTGCTGGAGCTCGAGGGGTTTCTCAGTTTTGTGTGCACGAATCCATGCAGAATCTGTCCATGACATTCCTGAACAGCAGTGTCCACCTTTGGCTTTCTCCAGCTCTGCAGGGCTGCGCCGATCTGATGCAGCAGTGTTCACGTACCGGTCACACATAATTACTTCTCTGTGGGTTTCAGCATTGTTTGGATGCTGCAGAACTTGAGGGCAGGAGGAAGAAGTATGGAAGTACGTTGTTTTGGTGGAGACTGGGAAGTAGGAGATTCAGTCCATGTGAATCATTTCTTGCTCTCACCCTGCTGCTGATGTGAGCTTGCTAGAAATGAGAAATCTCAGAAATCGATGGCTGTAAAATGTTGGCATAAATTGTATCTGTTTTGGTAACCGCAAAATGCCAGCAATGCTCCTTTCCGTCTGGCTTAGTGGGTGGGAACAGAGCTGTTACTATATTATAAGGTTAGTTGATATTAGTCCAGAAGTGTAATTTTGTGTGTGCATGTGTGGCTGATAATCGGCAAATTGTTCTCCTTTGGGGAAAAAATCCAACCTCAAATAGGTGCGAGAGGCTTAAAATGAAACACTTCCAAACATTTTAATGGGGTTTTATATATCAGGATGCTGAGTGGTCTTAGTATGTTTATTTGCAAACTTATAGTATTAAACATTTATTCACAGCTGTGTGACCCAGTGGTGTGTCTGGACACAAACAAGAGAAGCGCTTGGTCTGCCCTGTGAGAAGCTGAGGGCACCCATCTGCTCTGTGTTCCCAGGGCTCTTCAGTGCATGACAATATGAGACCCGAGCTCAGGTTTCTTCTCCCTGTGGGGTGGTTGATTTGCATCTGCTCGGTGCAATCCTTCCTGAAGGGCGGCAGTCTTTGCTCAGAGCTGGTTTTCTCTGAAGCGTTGTCCAGGTTTTGCAGGAGGCTGCGAGCAGAGCCAGGGTCTGAAGCACAAGACAGGCTTAAGGTTCAGGGTCCACCGCTTGCTGGGAGGAGGTTGGAGAGTGAGGAAGACATCCAAGAGGAACAGTGTCAGCCTTGTAACAGCTGGCTTGCAGTGGGAGTGGGGTGTTCTGGGTGGTGAGTAGAGCTGGCCTTTGAGTTCCTCTAGATCTTGGTGGTGCAGTCACCTGCCTGAATGCAACGGGACCAGTTTCTCTGGCCAGCACAGTGAAGTTGCACTATTTAATTTGGGTAACCTTGTCTGACCCAGTACAGACCTGCAGACTGATATGGACTGCCCAGTGCTGGAATGGGCGTTGCGTGATGTACTGTGGATGCTGGAAAGACCTTTGTCAGACTGTGGCACACGAGAGCTGTGCTTGTGCTCAGCTTTGTTTTTGTGCTCTCCTCTCAGGTGGGAGTGAGTTTCTGGCACCAGGGATGCATTTCTCTACTCACCTCAACCACGGATTCAGGTCCTGGGCCATACTCTGTGCCTCAGTTTACCAGCATTTTCTCTGCCTAGATGTGGGTAAAGCCCTTTAGCATTGCAGTAGGGAAGGTACTGGAAGGAGTCGTTTTGTGTGGGGAGAGCACAGGGCTGGCTACAGCATTGTTATAAAACTGCTGGTTTAGAAAGCAAGCTTCACAGAAATTGCTGGTATTCGTGGGTCCTCATCAGAGGTGCGTTTTTAGCTGTTTCCATCTATCTCGACGGCTCCAGGTTTAGCTCTCCTACCCTTCACCTGCATTTTGAAACCCTCTGGGGAGATGGTGTCCTCCAAACACAGTGCGAGGGCATTTGATGCGCTCGCTCTAGGCACAACCCCTAATTGCACAGGGACCCAACCTGTTTGTCGAAGGCATTTGGCAATGCCTGATCCAGAGAAATAGCGTGACGTCTGTTGTGAAACAGCTTCTTGGCTCCAGTTACCATACTTGCTTGGGGTTTTTCCTTCCAAAGACTTTATTAATTACCTAGTTAGAGATTTGCTTTGTAGAGGACGGAGACCTAGCTTTACTGGTTGACTGCCCTACTTAAGCCGAAGCACTGCTCTACGAGTGCTCTAGGACACAGCATTGAGCTGTCTCGAGCTTCTGTGCAGAATGGTGAAGGCTCTCCTGGTTTGAGATATCAGACCATGTTTTCTTCTGTGGGGATGCACCAGATCTCCCCATCTCTACTAATGATGTTTTTCTTATTTCCAATAGGAAACACAGACTGACAAGAACTCAAAGTGCCTTTTCCCCGGTTGTGTTCAGCCCCCTCTTCACAGGTAAGGATCTGAAAGACTTACAGTATGGTGTTTAACTTTGCCATGAAAAGAGCAGTGTCCGCTTAACGATAGATGCTGAATGTTGCCTCCACGTGCAAACCAGGATCTCTGTGAAGAGTTCCTCTGTCCTGCTTGGCCTCAAACCCTGAACAACAGGAGCTGTAAAAAACGTGGCTGTTGCACGTCAGCATTTTGCAATTCCTCCTGTTGAAACCCAAGTTTGAGTTGAGCTCTCGGAGGCGAAGGTCCTTCCTCCACGCAGGGCTGCTTGCATCCAAGTGGTTTGGAAAAATCCCCTGTAGAGCAAGTGCAGTTTGGTGTTCCCCTCCCGTGGTTTGAGAGGGGCTAAGACCAAGCCCCACTTCCTGCCTGGACTGTACAGCAACGTCAGCGGCTCTGCTGCATGACAGCTATGGAAATTGAAACCTCTTTTGTGGAACAGTACCTTCTTCTTCTGCATGTTTCCCCCCTTTCCCCACATCCTGCTGGTTTCTGACCTTCCCTTTTCTGCTGGGGGTTGGAAGTTGGATGGTTTATAAATGGTGTGAGGGTGAAGTCCTGCTCTGCTGGTGGCTGAAAGCTGTAGTACTGAAAAGCTCCTAGTCATGGTCATGTGCCTCCTGTGGTGTGGGCTCATAGTCAAAACAGTCCTAGCCACAGGGCTTGGGGCTTTCTTGGAAGAATACTGTCTCAAGACTTGAGTGAGTAGGAATCTCAGGTCACAAGTGAGTATTTATCAGCTCTGTGGGGTTTTATGTGGCTTGTTATGAAGGTCAGATTCAAAATAAATTCATGTTGAGGGTCTTATTGCAGAGCAAAGGAATCAAAATGTGATTGTGTAGTGATAGCTGCCTTAGGAAAAGCCGGTGGGTAGAGCTGAAAGCCTCCTCTTGCTGCTGGTTTACGTGTTTGATAGTGGAGAGCAGCTGGAGAGCTCGGTGCAGGAGCTGGTGTGTGGTTTGTGTTCCTGGGTAGGGCGAAGCCCTCTTTGGAGAGCAGTGGTGAAGTTGCACTGAGAACTGGTTTAAATTTCAGAGAAGTGACCTTCAAGGCAGAGCATTTGTTTGACTTGCCTGAAACTAGTAACTGGAAGCTGCTGATCTGCTGCTGCGGTTTCTTGTAGCTCATTCAGCTCTTGCAGAAGTGGAGTCACTTGGGGGTAATTCAGCTGTAGTGATGCTTGTTCTGTCTCCATTCCCACATGCCTTCAGCTGATGTCCTGATAGCAGGGCGGCATGCAGAGGACATGCTCCTTGTGTGATGCGACTGGCTTCCTTTAAGTGTCATGTGTGTTTATTTAGCAAATCAAGGCTGGTGAAAGCAAAAGCTGCTTCTACTGCTTTGTCAGCTGTTGCTAGGGGAAGTTGTGAGTATAAAAACCGTAATTCTGTGTGCCGGTAATAGGGGTACATGGATGTGCGTGCAGAGCTGCTTTTCCTCAAAAGAAACTACAGAGGAGAACCTGGAGGTGACAAGTTTTTGCTTTAAATTTGGGAGGTTGATTTGATTAATTGTTAGTGTATCCTATTAACTATTTTTAAAATTACTTATGTCAATTTTTGCCAGTTGGTGGAATAGCGGCAATGCCCTCATAGGAGTTTTTCCTTTGCAAAGACCACGGAAGTGTACCCAAAGTAAATGTCTGGATTTTAATTGCTTTGGTTTGTTGTTGACTTCTCCAGTCTTACACTGCTGAAGTCTCGGTTTCTTTAATGGCTGCTGTTTAGGGGATTTTCTGAGACTGGGACCACCAAAGTGGTCCAGAATTCAACTGCCTGGCCCAACTTGCATGAGTTTCTTGGTGATTTCCTTTCAGGTTAGTGTGTGGGGTGAGCGAAGGTCTTTGGGAAGGCTGTTTTCGCCTTTCCTAACCTCTCCTCGGGCACCTCTTGGAAGTGCTGGCTCCATAAGTCCACCACGGCCTGCCATTGCAGCTCCTGCCGTGTTGAGAAGGATTTGAAAACTGAGTTAATGCAACCCCTCTTAGTCTGGTTGTCTTTTCTTTTTGTTTGTATAAGATGAATGCAGCCCAGCCACTTTATTTTTAGGGTGTGGAAATGAAAGAGTGGCTGTGCGCATGTGTGTGCACTCACACCCATAAGTCCCCCAGGGAGAAGGTACCTCGGATAATAACCAACCCTAAATACTCCTCTTCACATCACTTATTAATAGACAGGACTTTTAAAAGCAGAAGGAAGCTGAGTCAATATTGTCCTGCGTAATGTGTGGTAAATTTGTTGTCAGGTACTTACCGAGAGGTGGGAGATGCTGTGTATGGTATCTGGAGCAGAAGAGGAGTTCCTCTGCCCACAGGAATTGAAATCTAAGGCAGCCAGATTTCATTGTCCTTGTGTTTGGGATGATTTGGTTTCAGTGTTGGTAGTTCATCAGAGCCTGGTTAGACTGTTTTTTTTGGGGAAAAAATGTCTTGGCTGTGGTAGCATCACTTAGGGGTCTCTCTTTGGGATTTGGGTGTTTTCCTTTTGACTCTGTATCAGTCCAGTACTGAACCTGATCCTTTGACCTTGATTTAATGGCTTCATTTCTCTCCCATGACTTCAGACTAATTTTAAGCTTTTCTGGTTTTAAGTTAGACATCTTAGTTTGTGTCATTATTTTCCCCAAGCAGTATCCTGGATCCAAAGCCTTCAGGCTTCAGTGAATTCCAGTTATTTAATGTAAAAGCCTGTCCAGCTCCCTCTTACTAATTTTAAGAGCTGGTACACTCACGGCCTTTGGGCTAAAAGGTATTTCTGTTTGATTATCTAAGGTATTTGTAGGCAAACTCAGGCTGGCATTAGCAGGAGTGTTATCTCAGAGTCCTGTGCCAGCAGGTGCCACACAGACCTGTGAAACCATTTCCCAAGTGTTATACGAAGTACCAGCGCTGTGCACCATTGATGAGCTCTGCTTGATATGTGAACTCCCTGCTGAAAAGGTCACGCAGTGCCTTCCTCATCATGTCCTCCTGCTGCTGGACTCAGATGGGGTTCAGGCACACGTACGGGTGTCATTCCCTTCTGCCTGACCTTTGGGCTGTGGTAGTGGAGTTGATCAGTGTCTCCAAAGCAGTGCAGCATGGAAACTCGATTTGAAAACAGCTAATGAGATCATCTTCCAAACCCTGCAGAGGTTACTGACCCTTCCCCTCTCCCCCTGCCTCCCCATGCTCAGCCTCTGCATGCCCTGGAGAAAGTGCAATACTAACAGTCTTGCTCCACCAACCTCCAGGTGAAACAGTGTCACTGGTGGACGTGGACATCTCTCAGCGAGGACTGACCTCCCCTCACCCTCCGACTCCACCACCTCCACCACGAAGAAGCCTCAGCCTGCTAGGTACCGTCCTGGAGAGCATCCTTTGCCATGCATCCCCACGGGAGAGTAGGAACTGCCCGTCTGCCCTTGCAGGAATGGCGGAGGAGCATCTTGAGGGTCCCCAGCAGCGGGCTTGCTGCCTGCTCATCTGACCCTGTAACAAGCCTGCTCACGCTTCCCTGGCAGAGGATTTTTTCCTGTCCATTGAAAGCTTCAGTCTTTCTCTTAGATCAACCAGGAGGGGAGGGCTGTGGTGGAGCAATGTGAGGTGGGAGGTAACGTGCTGGTTTTGTAGTATTTCTGCTGCTTTTGGAGAATTTCCCCCATTCCTACCCATTGCCCCGCGAGGCTGGTTCCTTTCTGTGTGCTCTAGTTGGTGGAAGCAGAGGCTCCCTGAGAGGCTGCTGCACCAGGGGCCTGGCTTAGCTGCTCCCCATCCTCCTCTGGAGGAGGTTCCTCTGAGCAAGAGCATCTTAGGATGGGTAAAGTCAGCCTTAGCGAGCAGCACCTTAAACTGCACGTCCTGTGTGCTGGGTCTGTGAAGTCTCCTGTAAATGCTTGTCTCGTGCCACAAGCTGCATGTGAGGAGCTAGCTGGGCTGGAAAATGGACTCCTTCACTCTATGAGTGTGTGTGAGCATGTGTGCGCGAGGCTCTTGAGCTGGTGTGAAGCGGCAGCAGCCACCTGCACTCAGAAGCGAGAGGAGGGTGGCGAGCTGCCCGTGGGAAGCTCCCTCTTTGCTTCTCCAGGCCGTGCCAAGTACTGGTTTGCTCGGGCCGTGTTGTCAGGTGCTTGTCAGCGCAGAGCTTGCTCGCTTTCCTGTTTTCTGAATCTTTCTTGCCTCTGTTCTCTCCTAGATGATATCAGTGGGACGCTGCCTACATCTGTCCTAGTGGGTCCAATGGGCTCCTCCCTGCAGTCTTTCCCTCTGCCTCCGCCTCCTCCACCCCATGCCCCAGGTCAGCTTAGCTTTAGTAGCAAGGCTCTGGCTTTCCCTTCAGGGATCTGGACTTTGGGGGTTTTCTTGGTAAACTTTCAGGCTGCAATCTGGGCTTTAACAGCAACGGTGCTGCCTGCATTGCCCGCTCAGGGACATGCAGTCCCGCGCTGCTGAGTGCACAGGCACTGTTGTGTCAAGGCTCTGGTTTCTGTGTGGTGTGGCTCATCTTGCCCACAGTAGTTTTGCTGAAGCTCGTAATTGCACCAGCTTTATCCTCGGTTCAGCATCTCCTGTTTTCTCTGGTTCCTCTTGGGCTCAGCAGAAGCGCAGCCCACCCCGATTTGCGCTGCGTCAGATAACGTGTTACTGAGCGTCAGCAGTGTTGGAAAGAGCTGTGGGAGCAGGGTTCAGTGCAGAAGCCCCAGCTTTGACAGCGAGCCTGGTATGCAGTCCGGCTGAATGGGGCACGAGGATGTTTCCTGTGCATTTATCCTTTTGCTTTTGGTTTCCTTCAGGACCCAGGGGGCTTTAACTGCCCCTTTTTCAGGATGCGTGTTCCTTCCAGTCTGTGCTGCCTGGCACTTCCCTTGCCTTCCCTCTGAGCTAGCATAAGGAAATAGCAGGTGAAGGCACTGAGTTAGTCACCTTGGAAGAGCCAGGTAGTGACTCCCGCTGTGTCCTTCACAAGGACGTTGTCCTTCCATCGGTCAGCCCAGCTTCCTTCTCCACGCTGCAGCACTGCCCCTCCTGCCCTGACCTCTAGAGCTGTGCGAGGGGGACGGGGCGACTCGTCCTTGGGGTGAGCTCCCTGCGGGTGACCATGGCCCGGGCCGTCTCTCCCTCTGCAGACGCCTTCCCACGGATTGTCCCGCTGAGGCCGATGGAGGCGATGCCTGGCCAGCCCACCCCGCACCTGCAGTGTCCGCTCTACCGCCCGGACTCCAGCAGCTTTGCAGCCAGCTTGCGAGAGCTGGAGAAGGTAACGGTAATGTAGGGGGTGGGGGTGGCAGACAGAAGGATAAGACTGTGGGTCTAGGCTCTGGTTTTGGGGACTGATCATCCCTTTCACAGAGCTGGGAGTATAAGATTAGGATAGGACTGAAAAAACCTCCTGCCTTTCTCCCAGTGAGGTCTTTGAGTCTAGAAAAGCATTTTGTTGTGCATGGAAGAGGTGGTATAGTCTCATCTGTTCTTACGCCACTTCTGGGTGGTAAGGGATGTGATGGTGTGCTCTCATCCTGGAGCAACGAGTCCTAACCATCCGTACTCCAGAGTGGGTACAACCAGGGACTTCCATTTTGGCATTTAAAGGGAATTAACAAGAGCAAATCGTATTGCGTTTGGTTGCTGATAAAATCTTTCTCACTAGCATCTGCTGATGTTCTGGCTGTCTCTTTTCCTAGTGTGGATGGTACTGGGGACCAATGAACTGGGAGGATGCAGAGATGAAGCTGAAGGGGAAGCCAGATGGGTCCTTTCTGGTCCGAGACAGTTCTGACCCCCGTTACATCCTGAGCCTCAGCTTTCGGTCGCAGGGCATCACCCATCACACCAGGATGGAGCACTATAGAGGTAAGAGCCAGAGGCGGTTCTGGGGATGCTGCTGACAGCGGGGGCCTGTGGCTGGAGACCAGTCTGATCTCAAGGTCCCAAAACAGTGCTCTGGGCGCAGAGCTAGCAAAAGAGGGCGAGCAGCAGCAACATGTCCTTGCTCTTGTGTTGAGATTCTGCAAGAGGCCTTAGAAACTGCATTTGACTTTGCTCCTTGTGCCTCAAGCAGTGACTGTCCTTATAGCTCTGAAAAATTGGGGCATATAAGAGTTCCCTGTGCCTGCCCTCTGGCCTTGTTTTGGAAAACTGAACTCGAAGAAAATGATGATGGCAAGGTCTTTGGGATCCCGTGTCACTGAGAGATGATGTACAGCAAGAGCCATCATTCGTAGCTGTCAGTGCTACCCAAAACAAAGCCTGTTTCCCCGTGAAATGAGAAGTGATCTCTTGATGTCGTGGCTTGTCACCTTGCTTTGTTCCCTCTCCGCCCCCACCCGAGGGATGCTCAGCAGTGGTACCAGCTGCGGTTGGTAGAGGCTTTAGCTCCACTGTGGTGGGTTTTTATTCCGAGAACTCCTGGCATGCTGTTCGCGCTCTCTCTTCCTGCTGTGGTCACCCTCCTAAATGGGCTGCTTCTCACCTCGCCCCACATGCTTTGTCTGCTCATCTTCACATGTGGTTTTCTATATTGAACCCTTGTACGGACAGCTGTCCTCAGGCCGAGTAAAATGCCCAAGAGGCTCAATGCACCGGAGGGGAAGCTGCCCTGTAACCAGTGGGCAAGCTGTAATAACAGCTGCCTGTAGAGCCCTGTCATTAAATGTGCCTGCAAATAATGGGTTCAGAGGCTTCCCAGCCGACCTGCTGCAGAAAATAGTGGTTTGCAACCTTTCAGAGCAAAGCTCATCTTTTTCTCCTTTTTGCCCTTGCCCCAGGGATGCCACTGATGTCGTCTTCCACCTCTGCTAGTGAAATCTGGCAGCGCTTCTAGTCTTGAGCCCCTCTGATGGAAAGACGCCCCAGCATTAATTCTAGCCCATCTAGAGCCAGTTCCCCTGTCCCTGACCATTGCATAAGACGGAAGGATTTTCATAACCCTGTTGTTATAGAAATTACAAGCTCTTGCAGCTGGAGGAGATGTGAGGCTGCCTGTACGGTGGATACTTCTCCGTAATTGAGCTTTGGAGCAAACTTCTCTTGCTGCTGGTCTGGTTTCTTATTTTGGGGCCGGGATATGTCCATTCTCAGAGCTTCCTTAGCCAGGTGTCCTTCCCTTTCCTCTAGCTGTCCTTCTCGCTGCACAGATGAAGGTTGGTGCTGCCACCTTCCCTACAGCAGCGCTCCCAGGCGTGGCAGAGCATCAAGGACTTCATTTTTGGGTGCAGCGCTTTGGTCTGTGTTGGCAGCCCTGTGCTTCCCCCAGGACTGGCTGCCTTGTGCTGAATGTGCTGCAGCAGCGTGGAAAACTGCAGACCTGAGCAGTTTGATAAACCAATGAAGATGACAAATGGTGGGGCTGAGGGAATGGTAAAGAGATAAATGCTTGACCTTCAGGTTTCAGGTAGATGAGAGGAAGAAACCAGAATTTCTTTATCTTTTTTTAGGTGAGCTGAGGAGGCTGGTGTTTGTGCTTTGTCCTTTGCATCTATCTACTGGCCAGTTTTAAGGGCTCATTCAGATCTGAGATTCCCAAGAAGAATTACTTATTTTTGTACTTGCTGATCCTGGATGTTTAGCAGGTGCTAACCCAGTTCACTGCTCCCAAACTGGCCTGTGGCAGGGGTGAGAGGTGTCTTTTCCCAGTAAAGCCTACCAGAACTAGCTGTGGGGAGAGGAGGTGTGGTTTAAATTTTGTGGGCTGTATATAGCCCCTGTATGGCTGGTTGCTGTCCAACCTACAGAAAGCTGTGAGTGCTGGAGATCCTACAGAGCTGCTTCCTCTAGTTTTTCTGTAACAGGTTGGTGCTGTGGAGCCTGTGATGCTGCTGGGGTAGCTGATCCTCCAAAAACTCTCTGGCCTGAAATAGGTACTGGGTACCACTGATTTGGCTATCCCTTCTCCTTAGCACAAGTTCTTAACATGGATGCAGGGTGTTTTCAAAGTCACTCTGCTGCCTTTCTAGCTTTGGGTTACAGTGCTTGTACAGATGAGTGGTGTCCCACACCTCTTGCTGGAATCTGTCCCACTGCAGGCGTGAGCCTGGGTCTGGCTCCTCATGGGCTCTGTCCTAAACAGAGCCCTTGTTTTCCCATTTTCCTCTTCCTGGTGAAGCTCTACTCTGTGTTGGCTCTTGCCAGAGCACTGAGAAATCTGCAGGTAGAAAGGGAGATACAGGGGGGATGGAGGGGGATGTAGGCAGTGTTTTGGCAGGTAAGGGGGGGATAGATGGCTGCATTTTGGTGCGAGGAGGGGCTGTCTGGTTGCAGCACAAAGAGATTGTGAGACTGGTCTGACTTGAGGCTTAAACTTAACCTACTTAGAGATCGGTAAACAGGTTAGAGGGCCTGCTTTCCCTGTGTTGCCCATCTCCGGTTTCATTGTTTGCCACTCAAGCTCAAGGCATACGTAGTGTCCGGTGGCACTACAGGGAGGACTATGTCAGTGTATCTTGACCGTGGTTCGAGCTTGACAGCAACTTGAATTAAGGTGTTTGAAACAGCTGGCAAGAACATGAAGCTGCTCCCATGCCTGCTTTGAAATAAATGATCCTTGACAGCCATAGGGTTTGCAGAAGAGGACTTCAGCACCTGGATCACTGTTTTTACATACCTCTATGTGTGGACTTAACTGCTCTGATGTGCTAGCTTTCTTTGGGAGTGCTGTTGATGGGATACTGCGGAGGAGCAGAGGCATCTGCTAATGCTCTGTTAAACAATGTTTTGATAGTTTAAGTTTAGACCCAGCAGTTGTTGCAGGTTGTTTACAAGTTCAGCCAAGCATGACTTGTGGCCATGCTTGGGTTACAGTGGTCCCATTATCATGTCTTTCTGTGTATCCTCAGCTCTTGGAAAGCACTGGTTCCAGTGGAACAGCATCCTTGCAAGCTGGTGCCACTGGTGTTTCCTCTTAGTGCCCTGCCGCATCCCAACTCTATGAGAAGTAGTCAGCCTGGGGCATTCACCTGGTCTTTGAGAACATCAGACTCATGACTAAATGTCTCCTCTTGCTGCCAGTGCTGCTATAATGTGAAACCTTTTCTGTTCTGTTGGAAGGGACCTTCAGCCTGTGGTGCCATCCCAAGTTTGAAGACCGTTGCCAGTCTGTGGTGGAGTTCATAAAGAGAGCAATCATGCACTCCAAAAATGGGAAGTTCCTCTACTTTCTCCGATCCAGGGTTCCAGGTGAGTCTCCCACTCTGAGTCTGGGGGATGTTTTGCTCTGTGATTAGCTGCTGGTCTGGCCCAGAGAGCCAGTTTAATGTGGCTTTGGTCTGCTGTGCTCAGTGCCCTGGTCTGCATCCTTGCCCACTGACTTCTCAGAAGGATTCTGCGGAGATCTCTCACTCAGCAGCAGCACCACTTACTTGTGGTGGTAAGGAGACTTCCCAAACCTTTCTTCCCAGGAGCATGGAAACATGATACCATCTCACACTATGACAAATGGAGCTGGAGACTGGAAAGCTACTCCCTCAACAAGCAATTATTTGGCTACTAAAACCCTGCTTTCTTCCCTCCCCCAGTCTCAGTACTGCTGTTCTTACGAACCACTCTAGGCTTTGTAGTTTCTCAGTTCTTCTTTAGCTGAGACCCACCTGGGGCTGTCAGGGGGAGAGACATTAAGCTGAGTGTGTGGGAGCGTTTCCAAGTGTGAGCTCAAAGTGAGCCTCGAGGGATAGATACTGTAGATTCAGAGTCCCTGGGGGGGCCTGTGATGCCAGAACCCATCAGCAGGCAGGTGCTTGCAAATGAGGAGGGAGTGTTAGTGCAGCTTTGTTGAAGCATGTTTGATTGCATGCTGTTGGGATTGCAGAGTGCTTGTTTCCCCATCCATCAAACTCTGGTTGCTTAAATGGGCTCACATCTCCCTCCTGCTAAATCTGGGCAGGCAACTGGACCATTATCTTCTGTATCTATTTTTTTCTGGTTTTTGCTCATCTGTCCTGGTGTATGAGAAAGCTAGCCAAAAAATCCAACGTGAAAGGAAGGGAGGAGTCTGCCAAATAGGCAAATATGCCCCTTACTTGTGAGGGAGCAACAGTGGGGGCTGGAATTTGGAGGGCAGGTGAGTGGTGATGCTTTTGAACAAAACAGAGCAGGAATGGGAATGCTGCCGTGGTGAGATGGGTGACGGCACTGAAGCAGAGGGGCAGGGCTGAGAAGAGTGTGAGGATTGCTGTGGTAAATCTGCAAGTGAAATTGTAGTAAACTTGCTCCCTATCCATATTGCCATCATGCCTGCAGGCCCTGATGGTGACAGCGACCTCTCTGTGACACTGCAGCATGGAGAGGATTCAGCCCAAAGAGTTTCTGGTCTAGAAGAGGCTGGAGGGGAGGAGGGATGGGATGTTCCCTCTTCAGGGTTCCTAGCAGCGCTGGAGTCACAGCCCAGATCTGTTCAGTGTTGCCCTCTGCTGCAGACACTGCCAATAACTGGAAAGCTGATTTATAATGTGGCTGTGCTTTGGGGAGGAGAGGGATGTAAAGCTGGTTTTGCAATGTACCCTACCTTCAAAAAATCCTTTCAACTTAAACATACTTTACCTTCCTGATCCTGAGATCTCTTCCCCTTGAGAAGAGGGCTTTGAGGGCTTAGGACTCCAGGCAAATACCTTAGAAAGGACTTACTCTAGAAAAATATCATTGAAAAAGAAAATATCCCCCCCCCAAACAGCCCTGTGCACCTGCTGAGGAGTCCCTTGCTACCTGGTCCCCCCTCTGAGCTGCCAGCCAGCCGTGCTGCTGGCTCTGGGTCCTGCATCTCTGCATCTGGGTGCAGCATTGGACCTGGGCGCTTCTTAGAGTCGCTGTGCCTTGATCCTTGAAAAACAAAGTCTCACACTGGTGCCTGAGCTTTAGTGGGAGAACATTTAGGATCTGCATCTCCCCAGTGTGCTCGTTAGTGCTCTTCTCCTGCTGAAATGTTAACTGCTGCTCAGAGGAGGGGGCTGTTTCCAGCTTGCATCTGGCTCCTGGCAGTGAGGCATGTGGCTAGCACAGTGTGCGGAGCTCGTGCTGCGTCCCTGTAGTCGCTGGCTGAGCTCCCAGAGGCTAATTCCTTTTTGGTAGGAGAATAAGGGTGGGGGGGAGAATCCACCCTTCAATTGATTGCTGTTCTTTGGTTTCTCAAAAGCTGGCTCACAGCTTCCTGAGCTGCCTGGAGCAGTTTTGAGCCCATCTTAGTGTGAAGAGCTTTCCCTTTTCTCCTTTCACTCCATTGCCCTCAGAGACAAGCCAGCAGGAGGGGGTTAGAGTGTAACTAGCTTTGAATCCTTCTGTAAAGACAGATAAAACCTTGTGCTGTGAATGAACCCAGCTCCCGAAGATCCTTCCTAGTGCTCCTGCCGACCCCTTGGATCTGTGGGCTCGATTGTTGCTCTTAACTTTGGGGGAGGAGGAGGTTGCGGGCGGGGGGGGGGACACGTCAGCTGGATGCAACTCACTTTCAGCCCTGCGAGGTTGCTCCCTGCGTGGGGAGCTGGCTCGAGCGAAGCTGCTGCTGCCTCTGCCTTTGTGCCCAGCCTCGTGACCCCAAGAATGAGCAACTCTGGCACAGCTTGAGCTGACCAAATCCCCCAGCTTTTTAATGCCTCGCTAGAACTACCCAAAGGGTTGTGCAGAGCAAAGCCTACGCGCTGGTCATGCTGCCTGCCTTCTTTGGCTTTCTTCTGCACCCTTTCAAAAGCCTGTTGCTTCCCAGTATAAAGTGATGCTTCGTCTACTAGTCCTGGGAGAGGGGAGGATGGTTAGGAGCTTGCAGTGTCCCAGGATCTGCTTTTCCACAGTCACCCCATGACATCAGAACTGTTGTTGCCTTGTGAGGAAGGCTGGAGATATTTTGCAGCCAAAAGGGTATCGCCCCGGAAGGGTTTGGCTCCCAGTCCCAAGCGACTCCGAAGCAGCGGGCTCCTGGAAAGATGTGCTGTCGAACACAGCCTTGCTGAGAGCTCCTGTTCCCAAGAGCCAGCTTTTACTTTCTGAATCAGTAGCGGCTCCTTTCTAATTTAACACTTGTCTCCAATATTGCTGTTTCCCAAAGGTCTTCCTCCAACGCCTGTCCAGCTCCTGTATCCAGTCTCCAGGTTCAGCAATGTCAAATCCCTTCAGCACCTTTGCCGCTTTCGGATCAGGCAGTTGGTCCGAATAGATCACATCCCCGACCTCCCGCTGCCCAAGTAAGTCTCGAGGACTGGCCTGGGGACAAGTCTCTCTGGTTTCCTCCCTGACCCTCGCCACAGCAGGCAGTGAGAAGGTGTCTGTATCTGCAGCAAGGGCTCTGGGAGGGAATAGTTGAATTCTTCAGCCTTGGGACAGCAAGATAAATGTCCCGTGGTGTGTAGGGATGCGTGCGGGAGTGGTGACAAGCTCAGGAGTGAGGCGTTATCTGCCGATGCCACAGCCTTGGGGTACTGGCTGCTGTTTCTGCTGGAGGTGACAGTGCTGGGTGGGCTGGGGGAGAGGTTCTGGTTATCCTTTGTGGAGGCTGGTGTGCCTGTGGCTCAGGGTTAAAGCTTCTGCCCATTCCTTCCCCAGGCCCCTGATCTCCTACATCCGCAAGTTCTACTACTATGACCCGCAAGAGGAGGTGTATCTGTCGCTGAAGGAAGCTCAGCTCATCTCCAAACAGAAGCAGGAGACCGAATCCTCCACGTAGCGAGGCTGCCTCACCCATCTTGTTGCTGTCACTGATGGTACGTGTGTGCCGCTGGTCCGTGCCCTGGCCCATGGGGTCAAATGTAAATCACTCTGTTCCCTCTGATTGCAAAGAAAACACAAAACCCTCCCGAAGAAGTCATGGCTATTCACTCCGTGGTCTTTTACCATTGTCCAACTTTCCTTGGGGAGGGGAACAAGGCTTCTGCTACTTTCTTGTGCGTATTTGTGCCTACACAAACCTGTGCTCACTCTCGTGCCAAACCAGCTGCAGTCTGGGGCAGATCCTGCCACATCAAGTGGGCTGTTTGATCCCTCTCCCCTCTCTCTTCCCCACCAGGAATTTGATTGTTGCCATCCTGTAGCCCAAGTCAGGCTGTGGTGGGAAGGAGGCACGCGACGGTGAAGCCTGCTTCTGCGGTGCCGCTTCTGCTCTCAAGCTCTTTTGTACAGAGAAGAGGGTTCAAGACTCCTAAGAAGCACAGCAGAACGGGAACAAGAGCCTCAGCTCCTGCCTTGAGGGAGAGGGGTCTTGGAGACAGCTGAGCCCAGCTCATGGACTCCTTGAAGAACAAAGAATGTCATGGCACTATTTACAAATTTTTGAAAGTTTTATTTTTGATGTCGTCTTTTTTTTTTTTTTTTCAGCATGAGAAATACTGTCTTATGATCAGCTGAATTTTTTTTATCCTTCCTTGGAAACTTCAAGGTGGGGAGAGAGAAGGGGACTTTCTAAGATCATCTGCTCCAGGCATTATGGCAAGACTGTTCTTTGGTCCTCACTGAGAGGGGATGCAGCCGCAGAGCTGCTTGGAGGCAGACTGAGCCAGAATGATGTGCAGCTATGTGGAATAACCTCTGGGAAGCATGGAGCTCTGAAGAGCGGGCAGCTGCACAGCTCCCCTGCTTTCTAGGATTTGGCAGAAAAGGGCCAAACCTAGTCTTGGGCAGCTGAGCTTTGCAACTGGATTTGCAGGGTGGTCCTATATGCTTTTAAGTTGGGCCCAAGGAAGGAAGAGCATGTGAGCCATTTGGATGTCATGGAGCCTTCTGCCAAAGGGAATGGTTGCTGCTGCACTGGGGAAACAAGGACTGCTCCTCAGAGGTGGCATCGTTCCCTTAGCAAACACTGGAAGATTTTACTGAACCCCTGTGATAAGTGGAAGGAAGGTGGCAAAGCTGTTGCTGTAACTGTTGCAGCAGTCCATGGACCAAAGGTAGTTGCTACAGGGATCTCAGTCTTGCAAAGCCGTGGGATGTGCACTTTTAGCCTTTCTCTGGTTGTCTCCAGAAGCTGTGAATGAAGTGGCTTTCTGTTGAGCTGTGAAGGATCTTGATTAGGAGTTGCTGGGGCATTAAGAGGCATCTCTGGGGAGACTCAGAGTGAGGAGCAGATAACTGAGGGTTCTCCTGGAATGGCATCTGATCTCTGCAAGCTTGCTTGCTTGCTGCTTCCTCCTCTCCCTGGGATGTCCACGGAACCACAGCAGTTCAGAAACAGTAAAGCCAAGAGAGGTGGTAGCTCTTGCTGTGTTTCTGGACTTGGCACTGGCTGAAATACCCCACCCCCCACCTTTTCAAATGCTGGTCTGCTGTTTCATCCACTGCAGCAACTGCAAAGAGTTTGCATTTCATGGTGAAGTTTAAAGTTTGCCTGAAGTGATGCTGAGAAGTCTGGAGAAGCATCTTTCCTCCTGTGTGTAAATGAGCAAGTGTTCTGTGCTCTCAGCCCGAGTGAAGGAAACGCTCCATCCTGCAACAGTGTGGTCTGAAAACACAATGTTGTCTGTGGCCCGGGTCTGCAGATCCGAGGTCAGTGCCCCATGAGCTGGCTGCAGTCACTCAGGAGCTGCTAAGACTTTGGTCTTGCCCTGGAGAATGATCTATGTCCTCGAATTAGATACAGTCGTGCGGATCTTAAAGCAGCCTGGAAAAATTCTGATTGTCTGCCTCTGCCAAGTGTTGCTATGAAGGGTGCTAAGAAATCATGCCCTCCCTTTCTTCACCATCACCTCTGGCCTCAGTTTTGGTCTTGGAGAAAAAGTATGTTTTTTAAAAAGGATTTGGCTTCCAGATGAAACTAATAACTAAGCTTCAAAATCTGTAGAAATACCTCATCAGACACTACTCACTACTGACTTTGTGTTGCATGGTCGGGGCAGTGGTTATCAGGAAGGAGGAGCTGCCCCAAGACATGCTGAATAGCATATCCTGACCCTTGGTGAAATTGGAGCTACTGTAGTCTACAGCTACTGTGTCCCCTCTGTGCGGGGACCCACGTTCATCCCTCCACAGCCGCCGCTGCGTTCCCTCCGCTTGGCTGTAGACTTACAGCTCACACCAAGTTATCAGCAGAGCCTGCAAATAAATGCAACTGCTTCGACTAAAACGCACAGCGTGCTGGGCGAATGTTGGGGGGAGGAAAAAGCATCTGTACTTCTGCAGGTGAAACTCAAATATCCACGCACCTCGCCCTGCTGCATCTCGGTTGTCCACGTGCTGAAGATTTGAATCTTCCAACTTATCCGTATGCTGGAAAGGAAAACCTTCCCAAGAGCCAAGCCTGGTCTGATGCCTGAAGTGTCCAACTCATGCCAGCGAAGAACAGTGTGCCCAGTGCATGTGTCTCCTGTCAAGCTTCTCTCCAAAAAGAGACCCCGGAGGCAAGGATGCGTGTGAATAGGTGATGGCCTGCAGGACGTGTGAAATGGGGGAGCTGTGAGTCTTCCCTTGCTGAAGCCAGGGAGAAGCCGGTCCTCTCCCTAGTGTGATGGTAGTGACAGCATTTTCACTCCTTCCTTCCCTGTCTGGGAGGGAGAGGCGCAGGCAGGTTTTGGGAAGGGAAAGCAGCCATCCTGGAGAGCGCACCAGGGAAAACTGGTGCTGGCTGGGCACTGGGAATCGGTGCAGAGCCCGTCCTGCCGACACTGGGCTTGCCTGCGGTGAAAACGCACAACCCTGCTCCATGGCGGGTTGGGAGAGCCGCCCTGCACTGCTCAGCTCCCTGCGTCCATCTCTCTGCGTACCCCCAGAGCTCCCCACGAGGGTGGATGGGGTGGCTCTGTGGCTTTCGGAGCTGTTAGAGAAGCAGCCAGACTTTAGGGGCAATACTTGAATTTACATGCATTTGGTTGGCTGTCGCTATCCTTGGGAGGACTTCTCCCAACAGCCTGCCGGTGCTTCTGCTGTTATTTGAACCCTGTGCACGGCAGGGGCAGCCCTCCCCAAATTGAAGCCAGCAGCAAGGCTTGGGGTCTGTCTGCAGCAGCTGAAATGATGGAGATGTGCTCTGGGGTGTTAGATAGGGGACGGTGGGACACCAGCCTGTCACGCTGACGTGCTTGGTGTCAACTGTAGCTGCACAAGGACCCCCCCCCCCCATCAATCTGCACCCGCAGGAGCGGTGGGGTCAGCTCTGCCATGAAGGTGGCAGATGCTCTTCACCCTTCCCAGGGCCCTGCTCCACCTCTCCTTGCTCCAAGACAGGCAGGGGAGCTGGAGCGTGGTCAGGGCCAGCCTGCTGCCTGTGGCTAATAGTGCTGGATAAGATCCCAAGGTTAACTGTAGTTAACAGCCTTCTCTTGAAATCCATTTAAAATAAAGCTGTTCCTAGAGTTCCTTCACATCTAGGTGTAAGGAGAGGGAGGGACTTGATCTGCTGTTTGGAAGTGGGAAAAGGTCCAGAGATTTTTGTTTCAAGGCTGGATGTGAGTGGAGCAAGCAGAGTGGTCTCTGCTGAGGGGGTGATGGTCTTTGTGGACACGGGTGAGATCTCAAAGAGGTGGCTCAGTCCTGTCTTGCCAGTGAATCCCCATCCCTGGTTGGGGAGGAACACCTAATGTTTGTATCCTGCCTGGAATGGTTTTGTAGGCTGGTTCTGGAGGGTGCTCTCATCCTGCTGATTTGGAAAAAATTTTTATAGCCTCCTTTGTCCAACCTTGAGTTCTGCAGAGGTTGTTGCCGTCCTCCTCCCTCTATCAGGGACCACAGGCAGATGAACAATGAAATGGATCATAAAAACTACCAAAGCGCAGAAGGTATCCATGGAAAAGCTCTTTTCTTTTCAGCTGGAGATGGTGCTTTTTTCAGCTGGATGAGTGCAGCCTTCAGGAGGGGTGTGTTTTACCTGCTTATCAGGTTGGCAAGATCCCAGCTTTGCTTGAGCCAGCTGCTCTGTGCAGGGCCCCCGCTCCTCTCCCTGCAGCCTGTTTCAAGGTAGGGAATGACCTGGCTCGCTCCTGCAGCGTGAAATTCAGATAAGCCAGGACAGTGTTCTCACATGGAAGTTTTCAGCTCAGCATTGACCTCCTTGGGGCCAAAAGAAGGGGAAAAAATTCATCCTTAGCTTAGTTTGGGTGGGACCTGCTGCGGGCAGGGTGGGAACCACCTGAGCCGCTCATGTGAGAGGGAATCGGTGGTTTTCAAAGCACCAGGCATGTGACGCTTACGTATCTGGCCAGTTTTTAAACCCTAAACGTGTTTTTAATAGGGACCTGTGTTATCGTGCATGTGCCTGAAGGAGCGTGTGGGTGCAGGGAGATGTGCAGGGCTGTGCCCCAGCCGGGCAGGCTCTGCTGTGGGTGATGGCTGGTGCTGAAGTCTTGTCCGGGAGCGTTTTGGGGAGGAAACTGCTGGAAAGCAGGGTTTGCAAAAGAAAGGATCTTCCTTCTTCCAGTAGGAAGGGAACTGGCTGTTATCCTTTGTTCTTCACAGTTAAGATACGCCCTTGGGATGATTTTACCCTTAAAATTGACCATCAGGTCTGAGCCTGCCCGTTGGAGGGCTCGTCGGGGACCCAGACGCCTGCCTAAGCCCGTTTGGTTTTCAGGGATGGAGGGATTTATCGGCGTGCTCCAAGCAGCCCCCATAGCGCTCCCCTCCCCGGCCCCTCGCTCCTCATCCAGAGTCTTCCAGGTGAGACAGGGCAGGCGGGACCCCCAATCCCAGACATCCCCCCGGGATTAAGGGGGTCCCAGCGGTGCTGCCTCTGACCGTGCCTCCAGCTGAAAAGCACAACCGGTGCCCAGAAACGCAGTGGCCTCCCGGGGTGAGCTCCCAGCGCCCCTCGGGCTGCTCCCCACTCCAGCCAGGGCTTTACTCTGAAAATCGCTGGTGGACAGCGAGTAACACTGGATCCGGACTTGCCTTTAGAGAAGGAATGAGCAGATACTGGCAGCTCTGAGTGCAGGACCTCGTGCTGCTCATCGCCAGGACTGTTGAACCACCCTTTGGTAGAAATGCAGCTTTGCTTAATTTTATCTTTTTTTTTTTTTTTGGTGTGTGCTTAATTTATTAAAATAGTTGCTGATTAATTTATTTTCATAAACTATATTAAAAAGTTACTAAATGGTAAAAACAGACTTGCAGGCCAATCTTTCAGAAGAAAAAAAAAGAAAATGTTTTTGATATAAACACAACAAATGCACTTTTGGGTGTGTTTGGTTATTTTTGGGAGTGGGGAGGGGGAGCCTGGCTGTACCTGTGGGTTTGTCTGTATATATTGTATTAATAGGCATGTTTGGCCTCTCGTGTGGAGACATTAGTAACTGCTGCAGGTCCTGTTGGGGAAGCTGGTGTGAAGTTCCCAGATTTTTTCTTTGGTTTTTCTTTTTTTTTTTTTTTTTTTGGTAAGTCGTCAGTGAGGGAGAGCTGACTTCTGTGTTTGTAACTCATTTCTATCGTCGTTTTGACTGATGGTTTTTTGGTTTTGTTTCTTTTTTTGTTTTGTTTGGGAGGGTGGGAAAGGGAAGAGAGTGGGGGTTTGAAATAAAATAATTGGAAATTGTTTTATGTGCTGTGTGTTGTCTTGAGTCCCAAGCTGCTGACTTCCCCCGCCCCGGGGTCTATTTTGCCCCCTCACTTGCAGCATCCCTGTGGGGTGGGATGGGAACCCAAGGGCTGGAGATGCCTGGGTCCACCTCCTGCCCCCCAACTTCACCCTGTCCCCCTCCCCAGCCCCTTCCCCAGCTGCAGGAGCCATGTGTGCTGCTTCCCCCGCCTCTGCCCTGCGCCGAGGCGCTTTGAACGCCCCCGAGTTTGGCAGATCAAAGGCTGCGGAGCGACAGAATGGGGCTGAGGCGGGCAGCATGTGCCCCCCCCCAATCTCAGCTGCTGTGTGTTTGGGGGGGGGGGGCTCACAGCCCTGGGGAGCCTGTATCCCCCCTTCCCTTCCTCCCCCATCACTGGGTGGGGGGGCAGAAGGGGGTGTTGGGGTGCAGCTGGTGCCCTGGTCTTGGTGCAGGGGTTTGCCCCCCTCCCTGCCCCAGCCGTGGGCACAGTCCCCAAGGCCGGGGCTCTGTGCGGGGACAAAGACCCCATTGATGGGGGCCAGACGGCAGAATCTGACATCTGGGGCTTCCTCGTCAATTTTTTTTTTTTTTTCTTGGCTGGGCTGAGCCCCAAGGGCTGGAGCTGAGATGCCAAGGGCCCCCCTCCATCGCCTGCCTGCAGCCCATAAACCCTGCGGGGAGGATGCTCCTGGTAGAAACGGGGAGCTGGGGGGGGGTTTGGGGGTTCACCCAGTCCCAAGGAGGGTTGTGCTGCTGTGGGCAGGGATGACTGTACCCCAGGAACTACCCTCGACAGGGAGGGTGCTTTGGGGGCCGTAGGGCGCCATGTGCCCAGGGCAGGGATGGGGCACCCCCTCGGTGCCCCCCCAGCCCCATAAAAGCCCCTTTGTCCAGCCGCCTCCGAGCCGCCCTGGAAAAGCCCCAACATGGCTGCGCGCTGCGCAGAGCTTATTTTTAACATCTCATTAGCATCAGAAAGCAGCAAATTTCCCCCCGGTCCCCGGCGAGGATCAGAGCCCCCAGACAAAAGCTGCTTTCTTCTTGCTTGGGCTCCCCGCTCGCCTCCCAGCCCAGCCCCTGGGGTGCTGCTGCAGCGTGGGGCCCCTGGGACCCCCCAAACCCTGATGGGTCCCCAGGGCCAGTGGGGTGCTGTGGCCCCGGTGTGTGGGCTCAGGCGAGGCGGGGGGACCTGGGGCGGGGGGTTGAGCATCACTGGCTTCTTGCGTTGCCCACCCTGTGCCAGGTCTGAGCTTGGCAGGGTCCCCGGCCAAAAAAAGCCCGTTGGGGTGTCGCTGTGCTGCTCCCCCAGCCCTCACCCCCCCTCCTCGGCCAGTCCTGCCCGAGCCACGAGGCTGGACTGACCCAGAGATGGGGTACGGGGTATCCCGTCCCCCCCCCAGTGCGACACCAGCTCAGGGCTGGAGCCTGTCGAAGGGACGGGGTGGGTGCTCTGCCCCTCCTCATCCTCGCTCACCCCAAGGCGTTGGGGCAAGCGTGGGAAAACGCGCAAGGGAAACCGAGGCGCTGCCCGGGGCCACGCGAGGGAAACTGAGGCACGGTACGGGGCCGGGCAAAGGGAGCTGGGGCCGGGCGCGGAGCCGGGTGCTCCTGGCCGAGGCGTGCAGGGTGCTGGCAGTGCCCCAGCGGGTCACCGGGCCGCGCTGGGCCTGGCACCGGCGCTGCCTCCGAGCTAATATTTACCCAGGCTGGAGGGCTTTGGCCGCCGCGCCGGGAAATGCCGCGGCCGGGCCAGGGGCCACGAACCCACGGTTCGCGGCAGGGGCAACCAGCGCCGCGAACCCGCTACCCCGGTGTTACCCCAACCCTGGGCGCAGCCACCAACCCCGGCACCCGTGGGACCTCTGCAGACCCCCTGGGGGTCTCTGGGAAGAGGGAGCTGGGTGAGTGGATGGATGGAGGGATGGGGGAAGGAGGGAGGGAGGGAGGGTGGATGGATGGACGGGTGGATGGGTAAAGGGTGGGGGGACAGGGGATGGATGGAAGGATGGATGGATGGAGGATGTGTGGGAAAGGAAGGATGGATGGAAGGATGGATGGAAGGATGGATGGATGGAGGATGAGGGAGAAAGGAAGGAGGGATGGAAGGATGGATGGAGGGTGGATGGGTAAAGGGTGGGGGACAGGGGATGGATGGAGTGATGGATGGAAGGATGGATGGATGGACAGGTGGATGGGTAAAGGGTGGGGGGACAGGAGATGGATGGAAGGATGGATGGAAGAATGGGTGGATGGAGGATGTGTGGGAAAGGAAGGATGGATGGATGGAGGGATGGAGGATGTGTGGGTGGGAGGGAGAAGGGAAGGATGGATGGATGGAGGGTGGATGGGTAAAGGGTGGGGGGACGGGATGGATGGAAGGATGGATGGATGGAGGATGTGTGGGAAAGGAAGGATGGATGGAAGGATGGACAGAAGGATGGACGGATGGATGGAGGATGTGTGAGTGGGAGGGAGAGAGGAAGGATGGAAGGATGGATGGATGGAGGGTGGATATGTAAAGGGTGGGGGGACAGGATGGATGGAAGGATGGATGGATGGAGAATGTGTGGGTGGGAGGGAGAAAGGAAGGAGGAATGGGGAAGGATGGAAAGATGGAGGAAGGATGGCTGGAGGATGGCTGGGGGCTGGAGGGAAGGCTGGATGGAGGGAAGGAAGGAGGAGGAGGAGGGGAAGGGGGTGTGAGGGAAAGGCGGGCGGCAGGATGCCGGGCTGCGCTGGAAGGACGGACGCAGGGAAGGATGGAGGGAGGAGGGAGGATGAGGGATGGAGGAAGGGGGGGATGAAGGGGGATTGGGACGGAGGGCGAGGCGGGGGGGGGGAGAGGGCGGCGGCGGAGCCCCGGGTGGGGCCGGGCGCGGCCCCCTCCCGCCGCCGCTCACATGACGCCGCTCCCGGGATGCGCCGGGCGGCGCCGGGCGTGGGCGGCGGCGGCGAGAAGCGGCGGCGGTAGCGGGGCCGCACCGGGGCGCGCCGGTTCCGCCACCGGCACCGGGAACCGGCCCATGGCCCGGGGCCGCTCCGCCGCGCCGGCTGCCTGAGCGGTCCCATGGAGCAGGTAGGAGCGAGCGGGGCGGGACGGGGCCAGCACCCCCGGAGAGCGGGGCCGTTACGGGGGGGGGGTGTCCGAGGCTGGGGGTGAAAAAAAAAAAAAAAAAAAAAAATCTCCTACCGGGACCCCCGGCGACCCCGCTTGTCACCGCTGTGCTCCCCACCTGCTGCTGGGGGAACCCTCTTTTGCCTTCCCGGGTCCCCACCCGCCTTCTCCAGGCCCCCCCCCGGTGTTGCCCTGGCATCACCCTGTCCCCTGCCACCCCCCCCCGCATCACCCACCTGCTTCCCCGGGATCGCCACCCCAGCATCACCTCCCAGCTGCCCCCACATCACCCACCTGAGACCCCCAGCATCCCCCCCCCGCTTCAACCAACCTCCCCCCCCACCGACGCCTGCCCGCTGCTGGAGCCCCTGCCCACCCTGGTCCCCCGTGTCCCATCCCTGCCCCACCAACACCAGCGCTCCCACCGGCTGCGACACACGCGTGGGGTCCTTGCGTGAGCACCCGTGGGTGCTCACCCTGCCCAGGGTTTCTGGCCCCTCGCCTAACGCGGAGGGGACGGGTGGCCGGGGGGGGGACGGTTCTCGCTCTGCCACAGGTTTCCGTCGCAGCCCGAGGTGTGTCTCGCCCCGCTTGCTGCGAGCAGCGTCATTTGGGGAAAGGGGTTTCTGCTCGGGGAAAGGGGTTTCTGCTCAGGGAAGGGGCTGGAGCAGCCGTGGGGTGTCTGCTGGGGGGTGTGGAAAAAGCTCAGGGGTGGGGGGCTCGGATGAGGCTGTGTCTGTTGGTCTTTCCTCTGTCTCCCCGTTCCCAGTCAACGCCTCCAGAAGCTGTCCTGGCCGCCATGCCCACCCAGGCCAGGCTGCGATGTCCCTCCCCAGTGCCCACCCGGAGCCGTGGGTGCTCTCATCCCCCCCCCCGCACCACGGCTCTGCACGGATGGGGCTTTTCCAGCTCGGTTCCCTGGGGCAGGGGGGGTATTTCCCCTCTGAGCATCTCCCCCACCCTGCCGCTGTGCACCCAGGCGAGGGGTCCAGCTCCATTCCTGCAGCCTCTGCACCCCTCGGGCTCTGCCTTGTGTTTTTGCCACCTGCCCCATCCTTCTGGCTCGGCCCAGATCCGAGCGCAGGATTTAATGGCTTGTGCGTGCCCCCCCCCCCGCCTCCAGGGGGGCAGGAGGGTCTGGGGCCGCACCAGGGACCAGGGCAGAGCCACCACTTTGGGCATGGGCATGGCACGTCCCCAGCACGCAGCGAGGTTTCACCGCACGTTGGGGGCCGCGTGCTTGTGAAACGCTCCCCCCCCCCCTTTCCCCGAGCCCGGGGAAGGGCCGTGGCCGGGAGAGCGCGGGTGTAACGCGTGGCGTGGGCGAACGCGCGCCGGCGCCTTCGCCAGCCCCGCCGGACCCCTCGGGAGCTCCCGCGCATCCGCCCCGCTGGAGCGGCGAAAGCCAACGCGGGGGCTGCGTGTGATGTGCTGACATCCCCATCCGTGGGTTGCAACCCGGGTACGGCATCCTGGGGCTGCGAGCATCCATCCCTCCGCACCCAAACCACCACCCCCCCCCCCCCCGAGCCTGCCCGCTGCTGCCCGGCGTGTCTCAGGGCTTGCTTTCCCACCTGGAAAAAAAATATAAAAATCCCCCCTCGAGCCCATCCAGCTGCAATGCAGAGGAGCTCCCGAGCAGCCCGCGCGTCTTCCTCGCCGCCCCGCTTGGCGGCAACGCCTTCGGAGGAGCCGTGGTAATTTTAGGCCGTGAGCGGCAGCAGGTTGGCATGTGCCTGCCGGCACCCCGGGCAGGGCAGGCGGGATCCGGCAGCGGAGGCAACCGTGGCCGGCCGCCCTCCCGTCTCCCCGCTGCGATGGGCCACGGTAGCCGGGGATGCACGGAGCAAGGGGGTCCCCAAGGTACCCCAATTCCCAGCAGGATTTCAGCCCCTCCCTGATGTGGGATGAGCATGTAAGTCTGCGCTGGCCCCCCCAGACCCCCCCCCGCCGTGTTGTCCTGCTTTCCTCTGCCTCGCTGCCGGGTTTCCTCACCGATCCCATCCCAGATCCCCCCGGCCTTGCTCTTGTTTATCCCCGACAGACCCGCTTGGCGGGCAGGCGAAGGAGGGGTTGGGGCCGTAACCCTTTCGTCTCTCCGCCGCCGGCTCAAAATGGCTTCGCGCCGCGATGGCTGCCGAGATGGGAGAGGAGCTCTCGGTCGGGAGGCGTCTTCCTAGAGCCGGGAGGGTGCTGAGCACCGGGACGTGCACCCAGCTTTGCCACCCGTGCCGTGGCGAGCTGTGGGGTGACACCCCACCCTGATGGGGCATCCATGGGCGAGCGTCCCTGTCCCCAACCCTGCTGCCATGGGTAGGGTATGGTCCCACTCCGGCCTCGGGGAGCTGTGGCCAAGCGGTGCTGCCGCCGTGCCCTACCCCGACGCCGCTGCCCCTCCGGCCGCGCCAGCCCCGCTCCGACGCCCTGCTTTTGCTTTTCTTCATTTTAATTCGTAGGATTAGGTTAAAACCCATCGCCCAGCCAGGATTCCCCTCTCGCTCTCTTTGTCTGCGGCACGGAAACAGCTCCGCAGGGAGCGGCAGCCCGGGCGGGCGGGGGGCTTGTGCTCCCCCAGCTCCGCTTCTCCGGCTGCCGGGATTTGGGCCAGGGCGGGGGCCGGGGCTGTTGAGACGCGATGGATCCGTTCTGCTAAACTGGGCAGGGTGGGCGGGAACCAAGACGGTGATTTTCGGATGGATGGTTACGGAATGGGGTGTGGGGTGAGCGGCGATGGCAGCTCCGGGTTTGGGGACGCCCTGCCGGGGGGGGGGGTGTGCCATCCCGTCCCTGCATACGGGGACGGAGGAACTGGGTGTCCCTGGGGGGCTGCAAATGGGGTCTTGGTTCTGGGGTGGGGCTGGGGGAGACAAAGAGGGCTGGGAGGGGAGGGAGCATCGGCTGGCTGGGTGCGTGGTGGTACCCTGCTTCTTGGGGACCCCTGTGGAAAAGCTGCTCCAGGAGTGGGGCTGGGGTTTGGGGGTTCTCCTTGAGCCCCCCCCCTAGACCGTGCACCCCAGAACGGGGGTCACCCCTCACTGAGGATGGCTGCTTCTCCCTGACCTCGTGTGAGGGTCCATCCCTGTCTCTGTACATCGCACGGAGAGGCGGGGGGGGGGGTCAGGGCCACTGCAGCCGGCTCAGATCGCGTCACCTCCCTGCTGAGGGTGGCACCGGGGAGGCCATGTGGGGACCCAGGAGTCCTGGGGTCCGTGGCCGGGTCTTGCTGGCAATGGCTCTTCTGCGCCAGGCAGGACGTGACCGTGCATCCCCTCGTGGGGGGACACGACAAGAAGGACCCCCCAGGACCGGCGCTGCCATTTGGAGAACAGGAGCGGGTGGCTGGTGGGCACAGCCGGGAGACATCTCCGCTCCTTCACATTGATCAGTCGCTGGGAAAGGCTGGAATTTGGTCGGGTCAGCCCTCGGTGCCAGACCCAGCTGGAGGGGACATTTCCTGGAAAGTCTCTCCGGAGAGAGGTCGCGGTGGAGCCAGCCGGGCTGGCAAGTCCTGCCACAGCCGGGCAGGGTGAGGGCAGCCGTCCAGCGCATCCCAGCGGGACCCGGAGCTGCTCCGCTCCTCTGCAGGCGGGAGGTGGCCCATGAAGGGGGACTGGGGATGAAGGGACCCGCCGCAGGGCCGGGGGGTGCTGAGCGTGGGTGGAGGGTGGCCGGAGACGGGGTGCGGGCGTCCGGCTGCGCCCTCGTGGGGAGGAAACGTCCCGTCACTCGCATCCGACTGTTTGTTCCCTCCAGCTGCTGGGACGGTTTCCGAGGCCGGAGTAGGGGACAACAGTGGTGGGTCCGCCTCGGACGCTAGCACCCACATGTCTCCAGAGCACAAGATCCCCGCCATCCCAGCCCTCCGTCGCTGCGGGTGCTGTACCCCAGGGCGGTGGGTGCTGTACCCCAGGGGTGCTCTTTCAGCATCCTGGGATGGCTGACTGTACCATCCGGCTGTGGTTGCGTGTCTGCGGCTGTGCGTGAAGCGTGCGGAGGGTGAGCAGCGCCGCGGGAGCCGCCAGCCAGGCGGGACGTGCCCGTAAGCAGGATCGGGCCCTGCGGCCTCTCTCCAGCCCCGAGTTCCCGGCGCTTCCGCGGCGGTGGCCGACGGCTGGGTCATTTATTTTTTCTGGTGGTGCTGAGGTTTCTCCGGGTGCCCGGAGGAAGTCATTGTTGACACAGACTTTCTTAATTGTGTCACGGAAAACTTGCGCTCGGCGGCTGGGTCTGCGCTGCGCGGCACGGGCTGGCATCCCCGGGGCGTGCGGGGCAGCGCGGGCAAACCTCGGGTGCAGGCAGGGAAATGGCTGCTCAGGAGGGGCTCGGCGAGCGGGTCGGGGTCAGCACCATCCCGGGCGCAACGGCATCGCGTGGACGTGCCGGAGCTCTTGGCACGAGCCCAGGCTGCGCCGCGTGTCCGGCGCTGGCCCGGCGGGAGCGGGAGCACCCCGGGGTGCTCTGCGGATTTACGCCAGCAAGTGGCTAGCCCCCACCGCTCACCCCGTCGTTGCCCCGCGCACGGAGCCCTGTCCCCGCTGGGGACCGGGGTGAGGATGGTGACACCCGCCGGCAGCGGAGAAGCCGTCTCAGGGTGCCGCGGTGGGAGACTGGGACACCGTCCTGCTGTTCCCTGCCCCAAACCCCCTTGGGTTCAGCCCCCCCCTTGATTTCAGCCCTGTTGGCACCTGAACCCCAGCTCCAGCCCCGGCGCTGCTGTGGCCGGCCGTCCTCCCCACCCTGCGTCCGTGCGTCCCCGTGGGCTGTGGCCGTCATTCCTCCCTGGTTTCCTGCGCCTCCTCCCGCTTTCCCGTCACGTGCGGCTCCGTTTCCCCTCCAGCCTTGCCCCCCATCACCCCAGGGCCGGCGCTGGGTCCCGGCCGTGCCCGCCGTGTGCCTCGGCCGAGCCCGCCGTGACTCAGGGCTCGTGCCGCGGCCGCCTGCCGCCACCAAAGCGCCTTTGAGGTGCCGTTCACACCCCGAGACTCAGGTGTGGGAGTTAATTTACTCGGCGGCTGCTTAATGATGGCTTCGGGATGCTCTTCTGCGGTCCAAGTGGCCTGAGCCGCGCCAGGCCCTGTCCGGCTGTCCCCATCCCTCTGTCCGCCAGGCCAGGCTCCGTCCGTCTGTCCTGCTGTTTCCCGTCTTTGCCGTTTCCTTTCCCTATGGGTCTGTGTCAGCTTTTGTCCGTCAGCCCCAACCCGGGTGTTTCCGTCCCTGTGTCTGCCTGTGCCAGTCCCCGTCAGTCCTGTCCCACTGTCCTGGCGTTTCCTGTCCGTGTGTCCTTCCACGCTCCTCCTCCCACATCGCCTGGCCTCAGCCTCGCCCTGCCGGTCCTTGTCCTGCTGTCCTGCGATCCCTCTGCCCACTCCTGTGCCCATCCTGGTCGGTTCTGCTCCTGGGTCCCTGTCCCTCTGTCCTGGCTTATCTTGTCCTGGGTGTCCCCTGCCTGTCCCCATCCTGGTCCCTGGGTGTCCCATCCCCATCCCTGTCCTGGTTTCTGGATGTCCCTTGCCTGGTCCTGGTCTCTGGGTGTCCCCTGTCCATCCCTATCCCGGACCCCGAATGTCCCTTGCTTGGTCCTGGTCCTTTGGTGTCCCATCTATGTCCTGGTCCCTGGATGTCCCTTGCCTGGTTGTGGTCCCTGAGTGTCCCCTACCCATCCCTGGGTGTCTCACCCCATCCCTGTCTTGGTCCTTGGGTCTCCCATCCCTGTCCCAGTCCCTGGGTGTCCCTTGCCTGATCCCAGTCCCTGAGTGTCCCCTGCCCATCCTGGGGTGTCCTTTGCCTGGTCCTGGTCCCTGAGTGCCCCATGCCCATCCTGGTCCCTAGGTGTCCCTTGCCTGGTCCTGGTCCTTTGGTGTCCCCTGCCCATCCCGGTCCCCGGGTGTCCCTTGCCTGGTCCTGATCCCCGGGTGTCCCCTGCCCATCTCCGGGTCTCCCATCCCTGTCCCAGTCCCCGGGTGCCCCCCGCCCATCCTGGTCCCCAGTTGTTCCTTGCCTGGTCCTGGTCCCTGGGTGCCCCCTGCCCATCCCTGGGTCTCCCATCCCTGTCCCAGTCCCTGGGTGCCCCCTGCCCATCCCGGTCCCCAGTTGTCCCTTGCCTGGTCCTGGTCCTGGTCCCTGGGTGTCCCCTGCCCATCCCGGTCCCTGGGTGTCCCTTGCCTGGTCCTGATCCCTGGGTGTCCCCTGCTCATCCCTGACTCTCCAATCCCTGTCCCAGTCCCTGGGTGTCCCCTGCCCATCCCGGTCCCCGGGTGTCCCTTGCCTGGTCCTGATCCCCGGGTGTCCCATCCCTCTCCCTGACTCTCCCATCCCTGTCCCCGGGTCTCCCATCCCTCTCCCGGTCCCCCGGTCCCCCCGCTCCGATCCCCGTCCCTCTGCTCCACCCGTGCCCGTTCCGGTCCCGCTGTCCGGCCGTTGCCCGCCCCTCTCCGGTGCCCGCGGTCCCTCCCGCCGGGGCGGGCCGTGCCGTGCCGTGCTCCGCCCGTTCCCGCCCGTCGCCGCGGGCTCCCGGAGGAGGCGGAGCCGTAACCGGGGCCGGGGCCGGCCCAGCCCCGACCGAGCCGTGCCGAGCCCAGCCGGACCGGATCGTGCCGGGCCGGGCCTTACCGGGCTTAGCCGGACCGGACCGGACCGAGCTTCGCTAAGCCGGGCCGGACCGAGCCGAGCCCGGCCGCTGCGCCCCGATGAATGGGATCGCCTTCTGCCTGGTCGGGATCCCGCCGCCCGCCCCCGCGGTGAGCGGCACTGGGTGATACCGGGTGGACTGGGGAGGCCGTGGGCTCGGGGGGGGGAGCGAGTAGAAACCGGGGGAACTGGGAGATACGGGGCGCGCGGGGAGCGGGAACGCGGGGCCGTGCGTGGCGTCGAGGTCCGGCGGCGGGGCTGGGTGCTGGGCGATGGGTGCTGGGCGGTGGCTCGGGGTCCTCGGAGCCCACGGGCACCCTGGGGACTGGACCGGGACTGGGGCAGAGCCAGCGCCCTGGGGTCGGGGGCAGCGGGGCCGGAGGGGTCTGGCTGTCCGGGCAGGGCTGCGTGCCACCAGCGACGCTGGCCGTCGCGCCTGTGTCCCCGGTGCCCGGCCGCCGTGGTGTCGTGGCAGGGCGGTGGGGCTGAGGCGCCTGGGTTCGGCCACGGGGGTGGAGGCGAGACCCTGGGGCTGGGCTCCCCTTTCCCCGAGACGAGCCCCGCAAACGCCCACCCGTGTTTCCTCCAAAACTCCTGGCTGGGCTGTCTCCTTGTGGGTCCGGCTGCTCCATCCCCGCCAGCTCCATCCCTGCCAGCTCTCGGCACTGGGCAGGCAGCAACCACCACCACCCCCCCCCAGCATGCCTATAGCCCCTCGAGGTCATGTCCTGCCCCTACATCTGCCCCCCCCAGCTCTGAGCAGCCCCCCGGCCTCGAAGCAGCGCAGGTATTTACTCCACGCTCCTCCCGTGGCGTGGGCATCGGCATCGCCCGGCCGCGCTGGACTGGAGGGCGCTGGGGCGATTCCCGTCTCCCTGGGGAGCAGCACGGTGCCAAGGAAGGCCAGCTCAGCCGCTGGCTAAACCCCCATTTCCTGCCCGTTTCGTGCCAAATCCCAGTGAAGGCGTCGGGTGGGGATGGGGACGGCACTGGGGGACCTGGGGCTGGGGTCCCGGTGGCGGGGGGCACGCCGGGGTAGTGCCTGGGCGGGGATGCGGGCCGCGGTGTCGGACTGGCGGAACGCCTGCTAATTTGAGCAGAGGTTGCACGTCCTCGCCCCAGAGCTGAATTTGGCCTCTGTTCCTCAGTTCCTGGTTATTTGAACTCGGCTTCCTCGGCCCGGCGATGGGGCTAATAACCAGCCTCAAAGGATTAATTGGGGTGTGCGAAATGGTTCAGATATGAGGAGTGCTGCTCGTTGCAGCGGCTGAGCATTAATCATGGTTTCTCTTCAGATTCCTCCCTGCTTACTCTGTACCGCTGAGCTCTGGGGTTTGGATTTTCGGGGGGGGGGGGGGGGAGGTGTTCAAATCTCTTGAAAACTGCTCTTCTGCTGCATTTTGGGGTGAAATGTGCCCTCCTGGGGGCCAGCACGTGGAGCGTGGGGGCTTTGCTCGGTGCTCACCTCTGCCCCCCGCTCGCTGGGTGACTTGGGGCACTGGGTGACTTGGGGGGGGGGAGTTCTTTAACTGCCGCTGCCTCCCCCTGTGCGTCTGGGGAGGACGGTGGTGAGGAAGGCGCTTTGCAATCCTCCAGCGAGGATTTTGTGCTGCATAAGCAGAAATCCCGCCCGACGGCCGCCCCCGGGGCTGCGTGGCAGGGGCTGTGCCCCACCATCCCCAACCCTTCGGTCAGCAGCTGCTGCCCTTGTCCCTACGTGGCTGCTGCCTTCATCCCTATTTACCAACGCTGCTCGGCAAATTTAGTTTCTTAACGCCTTTTTTTTTTTTTTTTTTTTTTTTCCCCCCTCCTTTCTTTCTGAACCCTGAACTTGAAAGACAGGAAAAGCCTGTGCTCGGGGCTGCTGCCGCAATCCCGCCTTGCAAGCGCGAAACCTGGCACCGGCGCCGGGTTGGGGCACGCAGTGTGATGCCATGCCGGGGTCTGGCTGGCCACGTCGGGGTTTTCGGAGCCACGGGTCGCCGGTCGTGCGGAGGGCTCTGACCTCGCCGCTGCTGCGGTTTTAACCTTGACATGTATCATGCGCTGTGCCCGGCTGGCAGCTCTGGCACCCATCTCTCACGCCGTGGGGGAACTGATGGGTGATGTGTAGTGTCCTAAACCCCCCCAGGGCTGGCAGCTCTTCCCCGGGCGCCGTCATCGGCAGCATCAACTGCCAAGGAACCACTGCTGGGCGTTATTTAGGGCTCAGGGACTGTGGTCTCCGGGGGTTTGATGTTGCAAGTCTGGCAGGGGGGATATCTTGCAACAGCTCTTGGTTTGGGTTCGGAGTGTGGGGGCTGGCTCGTGTGCCCCTCGCGGGGTGTGGGTGCTGTGGGGTGCGGGTGGGTGCTGCATAACCAGGTACCGGGAGTGCTCGGAGCCGGCGGCCGAGGCTTCTCCGTGGTTCCTGTGGAGCTACTTGCTGGGAGAAAACATGGAGGGATGGGGGGTTCATCCTGGGAAGCCGCTGAGCCCCAGGGATGGTCTTTTATTCTCATTAAAGGGAAAAAAAAAAAGAAAAGATTAGGTTTCAAGTCGGTGCCGTCCCATTAATAAACCAAGTTTGTCTTCAGCAGGCAGCAAGACCTGATTTAAAAAGGAATGGAGATAGATGACCTATTTTAAGCTCTCAAGTTGGAAAATATCGACCTGGCTGCCTCTAGGCCACGAGCGGTGGGGCCGGCTGCGCGAGCTGTGCCGTGCCATGCCGTGCTGCCTGCTCCCAAAACCTGTCCAGCTTTCCAGGAGCCAGCCTGGCTTGGGATGCCCCAGGTTGCAAACCAGGGTGGCTGCTTTAAACCTGCCGCCGACCTCCTGGCTACAGCCCAGACGTCTCCGGCACTGGCTCAGAGCACCCGAAGCGGCTGACTCCTTTTCCGTGGCTGCTCATCCCCAGGATTTCATTAAATCTTCCCTAATTGCCTTCTCGGGCCGCACCGCAGCGAGCACGCCTTCGCTGATGTGGCTGCGTGTGTTGCAAGACCCGTGGCGGCGTGGTCCGGCAGGTCGGTGCTGCCGCCTCGGTGGGAATCGGCCACGTGCCCGACGGGTTTGGTCTCCGCCGTGCGAAGCCCTGGGGTCCCCAGTCCCTGGAGCAAGTTGATCTCCTGGGGGGGGGATGATGCTGGGACAGAGGGTCGGTCCCGCTCCCCAGCCGTGCTGGGAAAATGGGAGCTGGAGGGCAAAGCTGGAGCTGGGGTCCCCCCAGGGAAAATGGGGGTTGAGTCATTGCAGCGTGGCCAAAACGGAACACTGGTGACCGTGGGGACTGATCCTGCTTTCGGTCCGGGGTGGGACCCAGCGGGGTCCCCTGGCCTGTCCCTGCAAGTGCTTTCCTTGCTCGAGACCCCGTTGCGGCAGGAGGGAGCCGGGGCTGCGGTGAGCCGTGTCCAGGCGTAGGGAGCAGATTCCTGCCGTAATCCCCCAGCCCAGCCCCTGGTGCTGTCCCGGGGGGCTGGATCCCCCCACGGTGGGCAACCAGGCAGGTCCCGGGGCTCTGCGACCCCCCCTTGCCCTGCCACCCGTGGGGCAGGACCCTCTCTGCCATAAAACATCCACCCTCGGCGGCACCCCCAGGGCAGCACCCCCAGACCCGCTGCTGCGCACCCCGGGGTGCAGGCGTAGGGGTCCCCACGGTTGCCATGCCCACCCCCCCCTTTCACCAGCCACCCCGACGGCAACAGTGGGTCCCTTGATGGGACCGAGCGCGTGGGGCAACCCCGGGGCGGGTGGGACGGAGCCCGGTGGCTCCGGGGGACAATCGGGCTATTGTGGCACATAGTGGGCTCTTTTTTCTGCCGTGCGAGGCGGGGGGCCGGGCTGCGGTGCCAGTGCTTTTGGGGGTGAAGCGTGGTCCCCGGCGGGGCTGGCGGTGACTGGTGTGGTGCCAGCAGCGGGACGCTGATGTCCCCGGGTGTGGGGGCAGCGGTGGGGTGGGGAGGTGATGGAGGGGAGACGGGCTGGCCGTTTGGCTTAGGGATGCGTGTGGGCTGCGGAAAAAATGTTGGGCTGCTCCTAACCTCAGGAAAACGCCGTCGGGTGTCGGTGCCGGGGCTGCAGCGGGACAGGAGGTGCTGCCGGAGCACGGCTGTCCCCAAATCCATGTCCCCAAAGCTGCCTCCTGTCCTCACTGTGGCCGGAGGGAGGCTCAGGACCCCGCTCGGCTTTTTATTTTCACCATCTAGTGAGGGATGCAGGATGTGGCACTTCTGTGCACCCCCCCCCATCCGAGCATCGCCCACCCCTGCGCTCCCACCCCAGCCCTCAGGCTGGCCCTTGTCCGCAGGCAGCACCCCACGGAGGTGCGAGGGGGTCCCCCACGGGTGCGAGGGGTCCACGGCCACGGCCCCCACCCTGGGCCCCCGGCCTTGAATGGGGCAGAGGCTGGAAGGAGCAGGCAGCCTTCCCCTGACCTCCCCGGGTAGGATTTTCCGCCACGGAGAAGTGGGAGCAGAGCGCAAGGTGCCTCTCGGAGCCGCCGGAGGAAATGGCTCATTGTTAGCCCTGCTGAAAAAAAAGAGACCCAAAAAATTGCAATAATGAGGCCAGCTTCTATTTGAGGGTTTCCATGGGAAAAACAGGAAACGGAATCCTGTTACTTTTCTAGGGCTTGCTGCCGATAACGCCGTTTTTAGGACAGGGTAGAGAATGAGGAGGAGGAGCTGGGGGTGAAGGCAGCCCCGGCAGTGAGCCCGCTTGGTCCCGCTTCCTCGTGGGCTGGGAGATAAAACTTCTCCTCCGTGTCACTCTGGCTCAGTGTTTCCCAACCTCTCCGGCGTGGGGGCTGAGCTCAGACCTGGTGTGGCTCCGGTGCACGTCCCCAGCCCTCATCCCTGCCTCGGAGCCACATTCCCAGCTGGCACCGTGTGTTAAGGATGAGCCCTGCGGGCTGGGGGACCCATGGGTGGGGGGCACGGAGGGGGCTGGCGCGGAGGATGCTCTGAGGGAAGAGACCGCAGGGCTTCGCCGCAGGACGGTGGCACCACCAGTGCCATAGGCAGCCGCTGCGTTAATAGGGGATGCAGCATCCCCAAAACCGCCTCCGGCTGTCCCAGCTGGCAGAGCTGCCCCGGGTTGCGGTCCTGGGAAGCCGCGAGCATCCCCCAGCCCTTGCGGGTCTGTCCCCTGCGGGTAACTCCGCTCTGGGGCCGGAGGTGCTGCGGTGGGCTCTCGCAAGCGGAGCGTGGCACTGGGCAATTGGGAAGGCTGAGTTGGAGCCGCATCCTGCCCCGGCATCGTGACGTGGGGCCGCGAGCAGAGGTGGCACGTGAGCCGGCAGCGTGGGCAGGCTCCGCATGTACGTGGTCGTATCGATGTGGTGGCATCAGCCGGCGTTGCGGCCGCCGGCACGTCCATGAACGGCGACGGTCCTGTCCCAGGACCTCGACCAGGGATGCCAACAGTGGTGGGGACCAGCACAGGCAGAGCCACGTGGCCGGAGAGCCACGGTGGGCACTGGGGCTGGCAGCCTGGCGAGGAGAGGTCAGGAAAGGGATGAGGCTCTCTGGCCACATTCCCAAATTTCTCTGAATGTGGCACTAGGGACCCCCTGGCTGGGTGAGCCGGAGCCCTCCGGGGCTGTTGCTTTGAGACATGGCAGGAATGAGAGCTCTGCAGAGCCGGGGCTGGTGTCCCTGGCACGGAGGGTGCCAGAACGGAGCTCGGTTTGGTCACGCTGCAGCTGGGAGGGGTCGGACCCGGCACGGGCTGACGACGGGGCTGCGAAGGAGACGCTGTCAAGATAAAAGTTTGCTTTGGGAAGGAACAAGGCAATTTCCTTCCCCACGTTAACACCCAAACCGGAGCGGGAGGAATGTCAGAGAGCCAGTTTGCAGCTCCTCCGGTCTCCTTGCCACTACGCTTCAATTTGGCACTTGGCTTAGTGTCACCCAGGCAGTGTCACTCCCCTCCTGGCTGCTTCGGATGATGGGGATGCAGGTGGGGGTCCCCAACCAGGCAGGTGGCTCCAGCATGGGGTGGGATATGGCAGCGGGTCAAGCCGTGCCCTTGGCAGCGCCCACCCAGCCGCTCGGTGCTGCCAGGCCAGCATCTCCCGTGGGACCCCTGTCCTGTGTCGTCCCCAGGACTGGCTGTGAGGATGGGGAGACCCACGCCTCTGCTTGAGCCGTGGGTCCCGGCAGCCGTCTCTGGTTCCCCTGCGAGGTCTGTGGGGTTTGCCCAGGCACGGCGGCACTGTGAGCGGCTCGGTGGGTGCTTGGGTGCTGGCCGAAAGCCGGGCGGTTATGGAGCTGGTGGGGAGAGAGGACAGTGTCCACTCGGCAACTTTATGGATGCTCAGAGCAAGCCTTGCCGGCTTCGCTCATCCCGACAGCTGAAAACCATCCATGGGGGTTCCTGCCCTGCCTACGGATGGTGCATCCATCCCGATAAATCCCTGCCTAGGCTGGGACATGGCACAGGGGCTGCCGGCAGCCCGGGGTGGGTACCGGGAGATGTCTCTTCCAGTTTCTTTCCGTCACTGAGGTGTTGCTGCCTCCTCTTCCCAGTTCTGCTGCTCCCGCGTGGGATGTGCATCTGCTTCCCAGCGGCTCCCAGCCCACCTCCCTCCTGGTCCTCGGGGGATGCAGCCGTGCCATGCCGGGGCAGAGACATCCCGGGGGGCAGGGGAGCATGCGCCGGCTATGTGCAAGCAAGTAAGCAAGCAAGCCCCCAAATCCCCGCTGAGCTGCAAAGCTCCTCAGCCCTGGTTTGGGTTAAAGAGAATTAAAATGCTTTCTCCTGCAGGGTGGTAATCCTGGAGGCTGGGGCACGGCCAGGCGGGCTGTCCGGCTGCTCCCGGTGCGGTCACCTGGGTGCTGCCCCCCCCGTTTTCTTGCCACCACATCCCCTGGGCCGGGTTCTGCTGCCGGAGCATCCTCGCTTTGCCTGGGATGCCCGGGTGGGTGCAAGCAGCCCCTGCCCGCAGGGGAGCGTCAGTCTTGGCTCCCTTTGGGGGTGCTGCCTCCCCAAATGCCACCCGAGCTGGCTGGAACCGAGGGGCGCGGGTGGGACTCCAGTCCCCCCCTTCCCCACTGGGACCCATCGCAGGTGGGAGCAGGCAGCAGTTTTGCCATATAAGGGCTGGAAATCGGTTATTGTCTCAACATGGCTTTCTCCTCCCTGAAAATCCTATTAAAACCTCATTTTTCTGACCCTAATCTCAGCTCGCCGTTCGGGAGGGATTAGCGTTTGCCCCCCTCCGGCCCTGCACGCCGCCGGCTCTGTGCTGCAGAGAAACCTCCTTCCCGCGTGGAAAGCGGTGCCGAAGGAGGGAGGCTGGGACCGATCCCAGGGTGCCGTGGCGGTGGCAGGACCGGCAGCTGCCTGTCCCTCTGTCCTCTGTTCCTGCCCGGAGCGTGACGTTATCCTCGCCGCGTGCCAGGGGTTGCGATGGCCCCGCTGGCAGGGACCCACGGCCGCAGCTGGTGGGGCCGGGACGTGGTGGTGGGGAGCGTCACCCCCGCCAAGCTGGGACCACCGGGTCCCATCCTGGGGGTGTCACCAGGGTCCGAGCAGGGTGGGAGACCCCCCAGGAGCAGCAGCCGTGGGGCAAGGGGGTGGCATCGGTGCAAAATAGGGGGACATCCCCCCCCCGGGTGAAGGCAAGCGAAGCCCGTGCCTCAGTTTCCCAACAGGTTTGGTTGGGGGCGCAGGCAGGGAGGCGATGCCGGCAGAGGGCCCTGCAGCCCACCGGCAGCGTGGGCGCGTGCACGAGTGGGTGCGTGTGTGTGTGTGTCCCCCCCCAAACGCCTGCGCGCCTGCCCCGGCGGTGCATGCCGGGAGCGCGTTGCCTTCCCCCTTGCTCCTGTTTGGCTGCGTATTTAGGACACTCCTGTGCAAAACACAAGTATTTTGGAAGGCGTCCAGGCGCGCTCGCATTCCTCGGGGTGGAATCTGCCCCCGCGAACGCCGCCTGACCTTTCCCGCTTTGGGCTGCGGGAACAATCCTGGGACCCGTCCTCCTCTTGACACCCCACCCCGGGGGCTGGGGACCCCTTCTTCAGCAGACCCCCGCACCCCCAGGCTGCTGGGGTAGCTCCTGCCTGCTTCTTGAATGCTGCCAGGAAAGGCGTGAGCGGAGGTGGCAGGATCAGACCCGCTGTCCCCAGGGCAGCCGACGCGGCTCCAGCTGCCCCGGGACCCCCGGCCGGAGCCAGCCCACCGCAGGCTGCTCTTTTCCCCCTTCCAGCTGGAAAGCGAAGCCCCCCCCGGGTGCTGCTCACACCGACAGCTGTGTCAGCCCCGTCTCGCTGCCCTGGGCAGCTCTGCCTGCCGGGACATGCCGGCAGCTCTGCAGGCTGCCTGTCCCCAGGCTTAGGGGGGGGTCGCGGGGCTGCCCCCGGGGTGGTTCCCATGGGAGACCCCCCCTCCCCAGCCCCGGCACACGCACCGGCTGACGTCGGGCTGGCCAGGGGAGGAAGGCGATGGCAGGGATTTGGCTCCCACGTTTCCCCGTCCCAATTTCTCCCTGGGCTGCCGGTGCGGAGGCACCGGGACGGCGCCATGAATTGCGCTGGGGATGTGCAGCTGGGTCCTTGGGGACGTGGCTGCCACCAAGCCAAGTCAAGCCAGCCCGTCGTCGGGGCTCAGGGCAGGTGCTGGGGCTGTTTTGGGGCAGAGCCGTGGCGCTTTGGCCGGGGTAGACGCCGGGGATGTGCTGAACCCCGAAGCGCTGCCAGCGTGCGGGGAGCCCGTGGGACATCGCACCTTACTGGTGTCCAGTGCCAGCCTGGCTGGTGGCTGCAGGAATGGGGCGCCTGGCATCGTACCGGTGGGCTGCTCCTGCCGATGGGGTGGAGAGGGGCAAAGGAGAGGAGGGGGGCCGTGGTGAGCGGGGCCGCCGGCCCCCAAGGCTGCGAGCTGCAATCCCAGCAATGCCCGGCATTTCCCCGGCGCGGCCGCACGTGCCTTTCCTTGGCCTCCAGCACGGCAGGAATGTGGCGCGGGACCCCCTCGTGCGGGAATGGGGACAGGCAGTGTTGGGGGGAGGCAGGGCAGGGGGATGTTGGGTGTCCGCAGGCGCTGGGCTCGCCAAGGTGCTGCTGTTTTCCTTATTCCTCACACGTTTTGGGCCGCCAAGGTGGAGAGCGGTTCGGGGGGGCACGAAGGGGTTGCGGCGTGGGCTGGGGAAGGGTGTTTTGTCCCCCCGGAGCAGCGGGAGCCCCTGGGAACCAGTGACGAGGACGGTTTGGCATCCCTGCCTGCAGGCTCAACGCTGGGGAGCCAGGATTGAACCCTGGGGGCTGGTGGCTCCGTGCCCAGGGGACAAGAGGGACCCAGTGCGCCTGTAGCCCGGGGTATCCCCCAAAATGGGAGATGGGGCTTGGGGGGGCTGTTGGTTTGGCTCCCGGTGCTGGGGACAGAGAGGGGACCAGGCGTGTCTTGGAGCCCCCACTGGCTCCCCCCTCGCAGAGCCCGGTGGTGGCTCGTCTCCTGAGCGAGCGGCGGGGGGGGGACACTTGCCGCACCCGCAGGCTGTCCCCCTCCCTGTCCCCGCCATCGCCCGGTGCCCTGTGGAGAGTAAGCGGAGGAAGGAAGGAAGGAAGGGGCCGGGAGGAGGGAGAGGAGGAAGCGGGGAGGGTGGGATGCTGCCCGGGGTGATGGAGGAAGAAGGGGGTGGATTGAAAAAAAAAAAAGAAAAAGAAGAAAGAAAGAAAAAAGGGAAAGTCCGGGCAAAGTGACACTGCAGGCGGCGGGGGCTGGCTCGGCACGGGGGGCGGTGGGCTGGGCACGCTGATCCCTGCCAGCAGCTGAGCCCCAGTCCGCCAGCCCAGCTGGGGCGTGCGGCCGCCCGCCCTCCGTCCACCCCACCCTCTGTCCTTCCCACCCTCCGTCCATCCCTCCATCCCTCCATCCCACCCTCCGTCCATCCCTCCATCCCTCCCTCCCACCCTCTGTCCATCCCTCCATCCCTCCCTCCCACCCTCCGTCCATCCCCGCACAACGCGGGTGGCTGGGTGGGGGCCGGCTGCCGTCGCTCGCCGGAGCGTGCGAGCGAGCGAGCGAGCGTGCGAGCTTGCGTGCGGCATCGCCGGGTTGGGAGCACGGCACGTCGCCCGAGCCATGCGAGGCGGCGCAGCCGGCCCCACGCCACCCCCGGCAGCCGGCCCCCACCGCCGTGCTCCCCAATTCGGGGGTCGAAGCCGGTGAAGGAGGCGGTGGAGCCCATGGCCGTGCCGGCCGCCGGCTGATAGCCCACGCCGCCGCACCTCGCCTGCCGAAGCTGGGCCGGGATTGCGGCCGCATGGTGGAGGAGAGCGTGGGTAGAGGGGAGCGGGGGTCCCGGCGGGTGTTGCGGGGCCCCCCCAGACCCCCGCCGGCCCCCAGCCCCGTGACGGTGGTGAGCAAGGGGCTGTGGAGCGTGGAGCGAGCCGGCAAGGGCTGGCGCTTCGAGCGTGCCGTCGGGGTGGACTGCAGCTCGCCCGAGCCCCGCTGCATTTGGCTGAGCAGCTTGCGTCGCCACGCTGCCGCCCCGGACCACCGCTGGCCCCCGGCCCCCCGACGCGGCCGCACGCCCCCCCGCACCGACAAGTGCCGCCGGGTGAGAACCGCGTGCCGGAGACGCTGCGTGTCGCGCCTCGTTTTGGGGAGGCGGGGGGGTGGGATGCTTTGCAGGGGAGGGCAGGGGGTGGGGGGGCTCCCCCCAGTGTGGGGGGTGGCCTGGGGCTGTCCCAGCTCCCCTTCGTCCCCTCCCGTGCTGGAGAAAGGGCTGGGGTTGGGGGGGTCCAGGCTGGTGGCTGCAAAGGCAAGGACAGGGCTGTGCCTGGGTGTTTTGCTCCTGCTCGCCGTGTCCGGGAGGGGGGACGGATCCTGCCCCCCAGAAGGGGTCTGCAGGAGCGGGACACCGGAGGGGAGCTCCCTCTCCCATTGTGTCCCCCTGGGGGGGGAGCGAGGTGGGACGGTGACGTGGGGTACAGGGACTCGGTGACACCCATGCTGGGGGGGGGGGCAAGGGACCTCGCAGGCATTAGGGCTGTCTGGGCGCGGGGGTCCGAGGGGCGGCGTGCCCAGCCCTGGGCTGTCGCAGCCGCTTGCACAAGCCATTCTCGCAAGGAACAAGGGGGTCCCCTGTCCGTCCCCCCCCCCGATCCTCGCTGCCCGCAGCCCTTGTGGGACAGGGGCCTGGGGGAGCCGGGCTGAGGGGCAGGACGCAGCTGGTGGGAGCACGGCAGAAATTACCGGGTTGAGGTTAAAATAAAACCAAAAAGTCGGGAGGTAACTGTCCCCCCTGCGGGGAGGGGGGACGGGGTGCTGAGGACAAATGGCTGAGGTGACAAATCGGGTGTCAACCCCACTGCCGGGGGAGCTGGAGCTTCTGTGGGGCTGTGAGCCAGCGCTGGGGGATGTCCGAGCCCACAGCTGGGGGCTTTGTAGCCCAAAATGCTCCAAGCCAGGGTGGGGGAAGAGGGAAACTGAGGCACGGCGGTCTGGGATGGTTTGCTCTGCCCACCCCCCCCTTGCAGGGCCCTTTGCAGGGTCTCTGCAGTGGGTGACTTCCCCATCAGGCTGGGGGGACAAGGGGGAGCTGGGATCCAGAGGGGGAGAGGCACCACGTTGAGGCTGTAAAAGTCCCAAAGGAAACTTAATCAGGGCAAGGCGAACACCCATCCTTGGCAGCAGGGTCGGGGCGCTGGGTCCCTGCAGGATGGGAGCATTCCCAAATGATCCGTCCTCCGCCGTGAGTTACGGGACCTTGGGATGGAGACGGAAAGCGGTCTGGGGGGGTTGTTTGCGATGCAGGTATCTCCTTTTGCTCGGCTGCAAGGCCGGATTCAGGTTCATGGGACCAGGTTTGGGGGACCACCGATGCTGTAACGGGCACACCACACCCGGGGACGTGTCCCCGTGTCACGGGCGTGCTGGAACCGTAGCCACGGCTCCGGTGTGCCCGTGACACGGGGACACGTCCCCATCCCTGCGGGTCGGTGCTGCCGTTGGTGTCTCCACCGATCGTACCCTCTCTGAGGCTTGTCTGTGCCGGTTAGAATCAGCAGGGCACATTCAGCTGTCAGCTTAAAAATAATCCAGCGAGCCGGCGGCCGACACAATGGAGGGCGCAGATGGGGACAGGCGCCGGGATGCTCGTGGCCCCAGGGTGAAGGGGTGGGGGTCCCTGCGGGAGCGTGGGGAGCCCGTTGCCATCTGGTTTTGGGTCACCGGTTGGGACATCTGCGGTGCAGGGAGGGCGTGGGGGCTCGTGGGGAGCTTTGCCCCCTGTGTGGTGCTTGTAGTGGGGTTTTCTGGCTCTCCTGTGCCCGCATTTGGAGCACTGCAGGTCTCTTTATGTTTTGGGGTACCCGCGGTGTCCGCGAGCACCCGAAGCCCTTGTACCCCTCCCCGGGTGATGGAGTGGGTCTGTGGGTGCCGTGCCAGGGCGATGCCTTGTGGGCTGCAGCGCCAGAGCCGTACCCTCACCACGGGGACCCTATCCTCAGGGGAACGGGACCCCCAGTCCCACCAGCAGCCGGGCCCCGTGCGGGACGTGCCAGGACAGGGGGTGCAGCCTGGCCCTGCTGAGCTGCTGTCAGATTTCAGATTTCCCCACCGGCAGCGAAAAGGCCCACTCAGCACAGGCTCAGACAAAGGCTTTTTGTGCCTCGTCCCTTTGTGCGTCCCTCTCCCCTCCCCGCTCTCCATCCATCGCTTGAACCGAGACAGCGCCTGAATTTTAACACCCTCGCCCCGGGATGGGCTGACTCCGGCTGCTGCAGCGGGGAAGGAGACGGCGCTTGGGCAGAACCCCGGCAGATCCCTTTCTGCTGGGCTGCCGCTCCCCTGCCTGTCCCTGCCCGCTCCCAGGTTGCCGATTTTTCCGATTTTAGCCGAGCTCGATGCTGGCAGGGCCCTCTGCTCCCTTTGGCCACGGGGCTGCTCCTGCCTCAGCAGGGCTGGTGTGGATGCGCAGCCAGATGTGCAGCCAGATGTGCAGCCACGGAGAGCAGCAACATCCCTCGCCGGGGCTGTGCTAAACCCTCCCGAACTCAGCCAAGGTGTCAGGATTCCTGCTGTCTCGCCAAGCTCCCTGCCCGGGTGCCAGGCGAGATGCCTGTGGCTGCTCCGGCTCTGCCGTGGCCCCGTTCCCCCTCCTGACACCGACACTGGGGGACCGTGGGACAGAGCCATGTCCCTCTTGGTCCCATCCGCTGCTCCAGCCAGCGTCCCCTGCCAGAGCCCGACACAGTGCCAGGTCCCTGCCCCATCTCGGGAAGCATCACTCATCCAACCGCCTCCCGGACGGCTCTTTCCGGCTTGCCTGAGGTTATTACCGCAGTGTCATCGGAAAGGGACTTTTTGTCCCCATCTCCCCCATCCGCCCCCATCTCTCCTCCTGCCGCACTGCCTCCTGGGTCCCATCCAGACCCCCAGGCACAGGTCGTTGTCTCCCCCCCTTTTTTTTTTATTTATTTCCTTTCCATGCGTCTTCTCCCAAAAGATCCCATACGAGGAGTCTCGGGGGATGCTGGTGGGATGGTCTATGGGGGCTGGAATTTGCTGCCGCCAAGCTGGGAGTAGGGAGGGGTTTCCAAGGAGCGGAGTGGCTTTTCCAGCAGATTTCAGCCCCCAGCACGGGGCTTTGAGGAGGCTGGGGAGGGGCTGACTGCCTACACTCCCCCTCCTCACAAAGTGACATCTTCCTCCTCATCCTCTACAGCCAACGCCGGGCCGAAGAGATGGGGCGTCCCCGAATGCCAACGCTCCCCCGGAGGGACCCTTCCCCTGGGTGGGTCCAAAGACGGTGGTGCTGCGGAAGAGTTCGCAGGGGGGGTTCGGCTTCACCCTCCGCCACTTCATCGTCTACCCCCCGGAGTCAGCGGTGCAATCCACCGCCAAGGTAGGGCTGGGACCTGGGGGGGCTGGGCTGGGGTTTGGGGGAGGGGGGGCTTGGGGACCCCCAGGGCTGCTGGAGCGGGACTTTGAGGTGCCGTGGTTGGATGCAGGATGCTTGTACATGGGTTGGGGGTGGGCAGGGACGGTCCGGGGAGCTGCGAAGCGGACTGTCCGTCGCCTGCTTTGTTGGGGTACCTGGGGCTGCCCCCCACCCGTGGGTGGCCCTGGGATGGAGGAGCTCACGGAACTGCTGGGAGACATGCTCTGAGTGAGCAGCAAGTCGGCAGCGTCTCCGGAGACGTCCCAGAGCCTTTTGGTGAGGGAAATGGCTGTCTGCGGGAATGGAGAGAATCCCTCAGCTCCGAACGACGGCTCCGGCATCCCTGAGAACAACAGGAAAAGGCACTTCAGAGCCCCGAGGCCAGGGAGAGGCTTGGTGCAATGGGACGTCGCTCGAGCCGAAGCGAACCGCACACGGCCACCGCGAAGCTGAGCCTGGGAGTGGGTGATTCCAAGGATGCTGTTTGAGCCCTTCATCGCAACCTTCCTCCTCCTCCTCTGACCAACATCAGCTCGTCCCCTCAGGCACCGGCAAGCGCCGGCAGGTCCCACCGGTGCTCACCACGTCTAGCGCAGCAGATTTACGGCTCCCAATTCCCTGGCTGTCAGTGGGAGGCTTCAGGCTGGATCTGCCCCGGGACTCGGCGGCCGGGATCGCATCTTGGCTCCGCTGCATGTCAGACCCTTCCCAGGTGCTGCCTTTTGTGGGGAGCCAACCCTGGGTTGCCCGTCATCACCTCCTGCGCCCTCTGAGCCATCGAGAAGCCCCGATCCGGGCAGCACCTTTTCCCTCTGGGATGGAGGGACCCGGCAAAACCACCCAGCACCTTCCAGCATGGACCATGCCCTCTGCACCTGAAGGTGACAAGCCAGCTCTCCTGCCGCGCCGGCTCCAAGCCCCCCGGGGTCTGAAATCCGCCCCCTCTCGCCCTGTTTTCTGCAGCGGCAGCTTCATGCAGATGAAGGGAGAAGTGTCTGGGAGCTGCGTGGTCCTTCACAGCCCTTTCCCTGCTCCGGGCTGGGCAGATCTGGATGTTCCCATCACCCCTGGAGCTTCACGGCTGCCTGCAGCCCCATGGCTCCGGCTGCCCCATGGCCCGGCACTCGCTGCCTCCTCCCCGCAGGCAGGGAGCTGCAGTGGGAAGTGAGTCACAGGGTGGGGAGAAACAACTCGCCGGAGTCCCCATTCAGCGTCCTCCGTCACAGCGCTTTTCCCAGGCTCCCGATTCTGCTTCCCCAAATCCTTCCTGCCGGCACTTTTCCTGCCTGCACCGGGGAACACGGACCTGACCCGTCTCCGGCGGCGTGACTTCTGCAAAGGAGCTTTCGTCATGGGGATGGCCCAAACCTGCTCCAAACCGACTCGCTTGCTTCCACCTCTCCCCCACGCTCCTAAGGCATCCTTCTGAGAGCAAGGGACCGATCCTGCCCCGCGGCGCTGGGCACCAGCACTGAGCCCCGCCAGGGCGGGAGCACACGGCGGCTGCGTGGGAAGGAGCCAGATCAGCACCGGGAGGCAGAGATGCTCTTGGAAAGAGGCTGGGAATAGCTCCCGGCACCCGTCTGAGCCAAAGCCGGTGCTCCTGGGCCGGCGGAGCAGGGTGTGGTGCAGCTGGCTCAGCACCCGTGGGTGCCGGTGGGCAGCCAGGTCCGGGGGCTGAGTTTCGGTGGGGTTGACTCAGCAGGGAGGATGACGGCAGAGCTGCGTTCACCGCACCGTGCTTCGGCACCGCTGCACCCAACTTCAGCCCCAGCCCTGGGAGCGGGGCTGTCGGGCTGCCCCGGGGGCCGGGAAGGGCTCCGGGGTGCCACAGGGTGAGGAAGGGCAAGGAGACGGGCGAGTCTGTGCCCCCAGGGGCCTTTGGTGGCCCCCACGGTCCTGCCGTGGCACCGCGGCAGCCACACGGTGCCACAATGGTGCCGGATGGGTGCCGACGCCGTGGGATGTGGCTTTTCCTTCCCGCCGTGCAATGGGCACTGTGGAGAGATGCCTCCAGCCCCTTCCTCCTCCTCGCTGGGAATGTCCCCCCGTCACACTGGGATGGAGACTGGTCCCTTCCCAGCACCCCAGAGGGACCTGCCCTCCCTGGGGACATCGGGGCTGTGTCCCCTCTTCCCTGCACCGGCTGGGAGCTGGGGAGGGAGCTGCAGCTGGCAAAGCCTCTTGGTTGGAGCCGAGCTCATGCCCACCCCTGGAGCCGGCAGGATCTGGCACTTACGGAGTGAGAAATTGCTTTCCAGGTGCCTGGGTCCCTCCTTGGGACCCACGCGTGGGGCTGAGCAGCCCGGGGTGCAGCCGGCTCCGTGGTAAGGCTGGGGGCTCAGCAGTGTGGGTGCAGCCCCACACAGGTGCCAGCACCCAGTGCCTTGCCCCAGCTTGGGCAACCCCCCCGCCGGGCAGTGTGGTTCTGTAGGGGGGAGTCCCCGTGGGAGGATGTGAGCGGCAAGGGCAGGAGCCCACGGACACAATTCCCACCCCAAGGGACAGAGCCGCGTGGATCCCAGTGCTGTCCCCTGCCCGTGGCTGGGAAGGGGGTGCCAGGACCCCTCTGCCACCACCCCCCCCCACGATGCCCGCTGCAGCCCTGGCAGCCTGGCCCATGCAGCAGGAGGCTGCAGAGATAGCCCCCCACCCAGGGACACACTCCCCGTGCCAAATAATTGCAGGGCTAAATATAGCCCCGCTGGTGGCCGGTGCCCCTCCAAGGGGACGCCCGCCCAAAGCTGTCTCCTTCCAGGGGGTCCCTGCCACCGGGACCCTGCTGCGGGGGCTTGGGGTCTCCCCGGCCAGGCTCGGTGGTCCGAGAGAAGGGTGAGATGCCACCACAGGGCTGGCCGGGTCCCTTCTTGCTCCCCTGCCCCAAAACCGGCCCCTTCCCTGGCAGCTGGGTACGGGGGGCTGCGGCGGGTCCCGCTCCCTGCCCGCCGGCGGGACTGCGCGGGCGGCCCGGCCGGATCCGGTGTCAGAAGGTAATTTTAGCCGGGGGCGGCGGAGGGCAGAGGGACGCACAGGTCCCACGAGGGTTTTTGTGGGGCTGGTACCCCTCTGGTCCCCTCCTGGTTCCCCCACCTGGTTCCCCCACCGCGGCTGCCCTGGCCTGACCACCAAATAAATGTTTTTCTCTTCTCTCGGCAGGAGGAGGAGAACGGGAACCGAGCAGGTGAGCACCGGTGCCGCAGCATAGCGGGGACCCATGGGGACCCCCGCATAAGGGGATGTCACCGCCCGGATCGGTGGGCGTAGGGGTCTGGGGGGGAACGTGGCCGTCACAGGTGGCAGCGGGTGTTGCGGCCGGGGGGGACGCAGTCCGCCGTCTCCGCTGCCTGGCACCGCAGCCCCTAAATATCGGCTGGCGGTGAAGCGGCGCGGTGCTTCGGCGGCAGCTGGGTGGCACTTGGCGTTCCAGATGGGCTCGGTGTCCCCAAAACCCTTGGGAGGTTCTCTAGACCTCGTGCCCGAGGGTGGGGGTCCGTCCTGAAGCCAGAGGGGCTGCGGCGTGGCCAACGCCGGTCCCACCGTGGCAGGCGGCTCGGCCGAGCGTGGGGTGTTTGGGGACAGGGACGCAGCCCAGCTCTCCTCCCGGAGGCTGACGGTGACGTGAGCGAATGTGAAGGCGTCAGAACGGATCGGCGGGCTGGCAGGGTGACAAGGCGCCCAGGCTGCCCTCCCCAGGGAGCCAGACCTGGCACCCAGTGCCCATCGGGGCTGGGGGGGGGACACACGACACTGGCCTCGCTCCGGGTGGTCCCCGGGGGGATTCAGCATCCCTTGTTGGCACCTTCCCTCTGCCATCCATCCATCCGTCACCCCCCCCCCGGCCCACCTGCCTTCTGGTTTCTTGCAGCGCCCGATGGCTTTTGCTCTTGCAAAGGAGCCGCGGCTGGGGGAGATGGGTGCCAAGGGGGCTGCCCTGAGAGGGGGGGGGCTTTACCCGGGGCAGGACCCCTGCTCTGCAGGTCCCGGGTGCAGGCAGGGCTGCCACGCGTGGGCTTGGGGAGGCGAGGAGGTTACCGTGAGGGGCCAAGCGTGCTTCTTGCTGTGGGAAGGAGCCGGCTGTGCCGGTGACTCCCTGACTCTCTGTCCCCGGGGAGCAGGTCCCCCCCGGAGCCGCCTGGAGCCCATGGACACCATCTTCGTGAAGAACGTGCGGGAGGACGGGCCGGCACACCAGGCTGGGCTGCGCACCGGTGAGCGGGGGCACGTGGGGCGGCCAGGCTTTCAGAGCTGGAGATGGCTCCAGGCTTCTCGCGGGATGCGTGCAATTCCCTGCCTCTTCTGCCAGGGGCTTTCTTGCTTGTTTTGCTCTTTTTCTTGTATTCCTTCTTTTTTCTCCCCTTTCTCTCTGCTTCCTGGCGCTGCGGGGGCTCTGCTCTCTTGTCCCTGGCCTGGGATGCTCAGAGCAGCATCGGGGTCCCCATGGGTTAGGCTGGTTTTGGGATCCCCACGGCTCCCCGTGCCACACAGGACCTGGCTCTGCCCCTGGCAAAAGCCCTGTTTGTGTTCAAACCCTGCTGTGAGTGACCGTAGGGACAGCCGAGTGCCACCACCTCCCCACTTGACTTGCGGTGACACTGTCTTCTCCCCCTGCTCTGCAGGGGACCGGCTGGTCAAGGTGAACGGGGAGAGCATCATCGGGAAAACCTACTCGCAAGTCATCGCGCTGATCCAAAACAGGTGAGTCCCCTTCCCGGGGCTGGGAGAAGCACGGGGACGGGCAGAGCCAGGGAGGTGACGCGAAGGGGACACGTCGCAGCAGGTACTGTCGTCCCGGGTGTTCACCAGGGCTGGCAGGAGCCACGAGTCACTTGGATGCCCTACAGGCAGCGGTGCTGCAGGGGACCGGGGACACTGTCACGTGGGGACGGGGACGTTCATCTCACGGGGAATCCGGCTGAACGAGATTGGCCTTGCTGGGGGCAGGTTGGGACCGACCCCGGCCAGCCTGACCCCTCCGTCCCTTCTCCCCGCAGTGACGATGTGCTGGAGCTCTCCATCATGCCCAAGGATGAGGACATCCTCCAGCTGGTGAGTTTGCCAGGCGGCTGCCAGGGACCAGGCTGGTTCCAGGGCTCCGGTTCCCCAGGCTGTGCCGGCATTCCCGCCCCACCAAACCTGAGGGGCTGGTCCGTCCCTGCCCGCGCTCCTGCATCTTGGGTGGGGGTGGCCAAATGCCCTTTTCTTGGGGACACTTGGGGACAGGGCCCCACCAGCATCCCTGGAGGAGCAACGGGTGCAGAGATGGAGGTACCAGGGGGTCCGGGGCAGGAAGGATGGGGGACGTGGCCCCTGTTTTTCTGGGGGGATGAGCATCCTTAGGCATAGCTGGAGGGCGAGTTGCTCTGGTTCTCAGGGTCTGGCTTATCCTTGGAGCATCCCAAGTGGCTCTACTGTCGGTGAGCTGGGGTCCGGGGGGCAGCCAAGGGGGGTGCGTGGGGCTTCGCCTGGTGCTCCTCAGGTCCCAGCTGCTTCCCAGAGCTTTCCTGCTTAGTGCTGCTGCCAAAGCTGCCAGCACCGACCCCAGCTTTGGCTATGAGGTGGCACCACTGCTTGGTCCCAGGGGTACCCCTTCCCATTGCGCTGGGGGGGTCTTACAGCCCTGGCAAGGGGGGGGAGTCTCATGTTTGTGCCTACCCTGGGCTCTGAGGATCCCCCAGGCGTGGAGTCAGAGGCGGCTGTGAAAAGTGAGAAGGGAGAGCCGGGCCCGGCCAGCCGTGCCGGGGTATTTTAGGAAGGAGGGGAGGGCACTGCGTGGCGGTGGGGAGAGCGGAGGGACTGGTGTTGGTGGCAGCGTCGCTCAGTGCTCCCGTGGGAAAATGGGAGCTGGGAGACTGCAGCCGGCTCACCCCGACGGGGAGGTTTGCTCACAGGTTGCTGGGGGGGGAGCAGAAAACACCCCCGCGGTGGAAACGGGGGGGGGGGTTGTGGCCCCGGCCCCCTCCCACCCTGACCTCCCGTGCCCTCCGCAGGCGTATTCGCAGGATGCCTACCTGAAGGGCAACGAGCCGTACTCCGGTGGGGCGCAGAGCATCCCCGAGCCCCCTCCCATCTGCTACCCGCGGAAGACGTACCCCTTCCAGGCACGGGGTTCCGAGCCCCCCCCGGGCCAGCCGCCGGACACCCGCGCCCACCGCCCCGCTGCCGCGGGCCCCTCGTCCCCGCTCGGCACGGCCGCGCTCGCCAGCACCCGGAGCGAAGCGGGCGGCAGCCCCGCGCATCGCCCCGACGAGCCGCAGCCCGGGGGTCCCCCCCCGCGCCCCACCGCACCCCACGGGCACCCCGGTTCCTTCTCCCGCGCCGGCTGCCCCACCAACGTCGCATCCTCTCTGCCCGATCGCTACGGGATCCCCCCCGCCACCTCCTCCTGCTACGGGGTCCCCAAGCATCTCCCGGAGCATCGGACTCACTGCGGCTTCAAGGAGGGTGTCGGGGGGCTGGCGGGGGCCGGGCGAACCCCCCGGGAGGCGACGGGTGGCCAGCGGGCACCCGGTCGGCAGGAGTGCCAGCAGGCTCTGTCCCGCTGGTTTTGCAGCCAGGAGCCGCGACGGAGCTCCTCGGAGGAGCGACGGCACGCCATGCCGCCCCGCTACCGCAGCGTGTCCCAGGACCGGCTGGGGGGCTCGGCGGCGGCCCCCCGGGGCTGGCCCCACAGCGCTTCGCATGACACCCTACTGCAGTCCTCCCGCGAGGGCTGGGCACCCCGAGCCCGCTCCGACCACTACCTGGGCAGGTACGGGCGCTCCATGGAGGCGCTGGAGCCCAGCGCCCTGCTCTCCCCTCACCTCGACCGCTCCGCTTGGCCACCCGAGAGGGTCTGCCGGGCCGCCGCCGCCGCCGCCGGGCAGCCCGTCCCGCACGGTTCCTTCGCGCCTTCCTCCTCCTCCTCCTCGCGGGAGCCGGCGCCCGTGCAGAAGCACCCGTCGCAGCCCAACCTGCAGAGCGCAGACGATTCGGGCTACATCGGCTACCGGAGCTACAGCCCATCCTTCCAACGCCGCACCGGGCTGCTGCACGCCCTTTCCTTCCGTGACCCGGCTTTCGGTGGTCTGCCCACCTTCAGCATCTCGCAGCGGCCGGCCGCCCCGCTCCCGGAGAGGGTGGTCCCTGCCATCCCGCCACCCACCGGTCCCCCACCGGTCCCCACCGTGCCCAGGGAGCAGCGGCCGGAGAGCAGCCGGGTAGCCGAGCAGCCGGAGGAGCGGAGGGAAGAAGTGGTTTTGCGGCAGAAGCCCCCCACGGGCCGCAAGGTGCCAGCCCCGCTGCGGCAGATGAACTTTGTCTTCCCCGAGGGGGCGAAGGAGACGGACGTTTGCGACCCCTCGCCGGCCGGCGGCAAAGGGGAGAGGCCGGCGGCCGAGCGGCAAGGCCGGCGCGTGGCTCCCTTGGCGGCCCCCGAGGACTCGCTGGCATCCATCCCCTTCATCGGTGAGTCGGGGCGGCTCGCCGGCGCGGAGGGTGGCTGGCTCCGGGAGGAGGGTTTAGCAAGTCCCGTGCCAGGGAGGGCGTATTTTGGAGGACAGGACACGTCGCATCGTCTCAGAACGTCCGTCTGCGGCCAGCGCGGGGACGGGAATGGACCCGCTGCGCCCAGCACCCCTCAGGGCTGCAGGCGTTGGCGATGGGGTGCCGGGGTTTGGGCTCGAGCAGCCTCACCCCTCCCTCTGTTGTCCCGCACCCCCTGCCCAGCCCCTGGTACCTCTTACTGGGCACGGCTGGGTGTGAACTGGAGCCCTGTGTGCTCCTGTCCTGCTCCAAAGTGGGGACGGGGACACGTCTGGGATGACCCGCTCCCTGTCTCACTTGGGACCTCCGTGCCCGGCCACTTCTGCCCGTGGGGACCCAAATGGGTCTGGGGGAGCCGCCGGCTCTGCTCCCTCCTTACACCGCAGCCTGCCCCATGCCTGCTCCCAGGGAAGGACCCCAGGGCCAGATGGGGAGGGGGAGGACGGGACCCTGGCTTTTCTGGAGGTGGGAACGTGTCCCCCAGCCCAACCCAGGCACCTGCAAACCCCCCAGCTGCCAGAAACGCCGGGGGGGGGGGTCCCGGCAGGGACTTGTCCTGCCCCGACCCCTCCTGCAACGCTGCCCACCCCTCTCACAGACGAACCCACCAGCCCCAGCATCGACCTGAAGGCCAAGCACGTCCCTGCCTCCTCGGTGGTCTCCAGCGCCATGAACTCGGCACCCGCCGTCGCCACTAGCCCCTCCTCGCCCACCTTCGCCTTCGCCCTGAGCCGGCACTACTCCCAGGACTGCAGTAAGCGCTGGGGGGGGGGAATAATCGTCCTGGGGGCTACGGTGGGAGGAGGAGCAGCCCCCTGCCCTGGAGCTCTGTCCCGTGCCCGCTGGGCTGAGCAGCGTGCGCTTTTGCCCTTCTCCCCCTCGCAGGCAGCATCAAAGCCGGCCGCCGCTCCTCCTACCTCCTGGCCATCACCACCGAGCGCTCCAAGTCCTGCGACGATGGTCTGAACACATTTCGGGACGAGGGGAAGATCCTAAGGTAGGGCTGGACGCCCCCTCCCCACGCTCCCAGTCCCGCCACCGCGTGGCTCCCGTCCCCTCCCCACCGTCCCACTCACGGGGGCTGCTCTCCCCGCAGGAGGATGCCCAGCCGGGTCCCCAGCCTCCGCATGCTGAGGAGCTTCTTCACCGATGGGGTGAGTGTTGGGTGACGGCGAGGGTTGGGGGTGCCCCCCCCCCAGGTACCTCTATAAGAGGGTAGCCCGGCGTTGCTCTGCCTGGCTGGGACACCGGTGGAGCAGGGGGTGCCGCCAGCATCACCCCAATGTTGCCCTCCGGTGTCCCCCCCGCCGCAGTCCCTGGACAGCCTCGGCACGTCCGAAGACGCCCGCTCCAAAAGACACTCAACCTCCGACCTCTCGGACGTCCCGTTCAGCGCCGTGAGGAAGGAGGGCTGGCTCCACTGCAAGCAGATCCTCACCAAAAAGGGAAAGGTAAGCGGGTACAACCCCCCCCACCCCACCCTCAACCCCAGCCCAAGCCCGGCCGGCAACGCCGGGCGGACGCTCCCCTCGGCGAGCATCCCTGAAGGTCCGTGCCCCCGTCCCTTCTCCCCGCAGAAGGTCGGTGGAGGCATCCGGCAGTGGAAGCGCGTCTTCGCCGTGCTGCGCGCCCACTCGCTGTACCTGTGCAAGGACAGGCGGGAGGCGGTGACCTGCGCCCCGGCCCCAGGTGAGGAGGAGCCGCCGATCAGCATCCGAGCGTGCCTGGTGGACATCTCCTACAGCGAGACCAAGAGGAAGCACGTCTTCCGCCTGACGACCGCTGACTTCTGTGAATATCTCTTTCAGGCAGAGGATCGGGAAGACATGCTGGCCTGGATCAAAGTCATCAGGGAGAACAGCAAGGCTGAGGGCGAGGTGAGAGCCACATGGGGCTCCCGGCTGCCTCTGGCTCTCCCGGCACTAACCGCCTCGGCTCTCTCCGGCTCTTTGCCTTGTGCTGCTTCCCCAGGCCACGGCCGGCCCCCGCGCGGCCGGCCGGCGTGGGGCTCGCCGGTCCCGCGCCACGCTCCCGGGGGCGTAACGGGGGCTCGCGGGCGCCGCGGCGTCCAAGAAGAGCGCGGCTCCGCCGCTCCCGGGGCGCTCGGCGAGCGTGGCTCTCCGCGTGCCGCTGCGGCGCTTCCAGGCAGGGTTGGCGCCGGATCCGCCGGCGGCGTTCGGTGGCGCGGCGGGAGAAGGAGCGTGCGCGGCTCTGCCGCGGCGCGTCGCGTCTCCTTCGGTGGAAAGAGAGAGATCTGGCAGGGAGCTCTGGGCACGGTGCCCGCACGGTGCTGCCGGCCGCCGGGGCTGGCGCCGGGTTGGGGCTGAGCCCTCGCCGGGCGGCCGCGGTCTGTGCGATGGGTCGCTCGGGTCGGAGATGGAGAGAGCTGCTCCCCGCGGCCGCGGGCTCCGGCGGAGGATCCGTGGGGCTGGATGTGCCGGCGCCGCGCTGGCCGCGTGGCATCTCCCCGCGGTGCCGGGACGGCCTCGTTTGGTTGCGGCGATCAATCGTGTCGGGGTCGTGGCAGGCTCCGGCCCTGGAGGGTGCGTTGAGCTCGGAGCGGTCTCTGGTTCTCTGTGGCACGGCCCCGCTCTGGAGGGTCCAGGAGGCTCGGCGGGGCCGGCAGCGTCGGCACAGGGAAGGCGCTGCCAGGTTGGAGCGCTCGGTGCCGTCTTGGGCACCCACCGGCGTCGTGGTGCCGCTGAGCAGGATCCTCGCGGGCAGCGTCCTGTGGCGACGGGCGCGCGTCTTTGGATGCCGCGCGGTGCGGCCGGTGCGCAGATGGAGGTGTGCGTGCCGCGGAGGGACGTGCCTGTCCCCGAACCTCCGCGTCCGGCTCGGACCCCGCGTGCCGCCCTGCGCTGCGGCAAGGAACGCCGGAGACGGCAGCGGGGCGGCGAACGCCGGCGGGCGCCGGCTGTTTCGGGGCAGCAGGGATCCGATCCTGCCCTTGCCTGGTCCTGCCTGGCCCCGCGCGATGCCCTGCTCTCCCTGCTGCTCAAGCTCTCCCTTCCCCTCTTCTCTCTGCCTCCCCAGGACCCCGGTTTTGCCAGCCAAGCGCTTATCAACAAGAAGTTAAACGACTACCGGAAAGTGAGGTACGGACCCAGGGGCGGTGGGCGCCGAGACCCCCCCCCGAGCGCTTTATTCGCCTCGATTTTAAAGTGATGGAGCAAAGCCAGTGCGTCCCTTGATGGGGCAGCGCCGGAGGTGCCAGCTGCACCCGGCTTCGCTCGGGATGCTGGCGGGGTCCGGTTCACCCAAACCAGCACTGAGGAAAGGGTTAAAGCGACCCAGTGCTCCCCAGTAGCCCCCATTACCCGGTGTGGGGTGCAGCCCCATGGGCACCGGTAGGATGCCGGGCAGCCCGGGAACGATGCCGGCATTTGCTGGGAGGTTTTGCCCAGGGACCGTGCGCAGGGCTGGTGCCCCCGGCCGTGCCCCGCCTGAGCCCCCCGCTCTCCCCGCAGCCCCGCGGGCGCCAAGCCCGATTCCTCACCCAAGGGCTCTCGTGGGCTGGGGATCCGAGCCGAGTTCCTGAAGCAGACGGGAACCAGCGCGCCCCGGTCCCCCAGGCAGGATGCGGCCGTCACGAAAGGTAGGTTCTACCCCTGCGGCGTGGGGCACCCCGGCGTGGCAAACCCAGGGGCTTTGCAAGCAAGGGAGCTTCACCCCAGGGCTGCCATCGTGCTGGTCCCCGTAGGGCAGCAGGGATGCTCTTCCCGTTTATCCCTGCTCATTAGCAAGTGATCCTGTGGGTTTTTTCTCCCCAGATGAGAGCAGCTCCCAAAAAGCCCCGTGGGGCATCAACATCATGAAGAAAAACAAGAAATCTGCCCCCCGGGCCTTTGGCGTGAGGCTGGAGGACTGCCAGCCCGCCCCGGACAACAAGGTATGGCTGCGCCAGGAGTGCCAGCCCTCAGAGACCCCACACGGCCCCAGCACCTCCATCACCTCCTCCCTGTTCCCGCAGAACGTCCCGCTGATCGTTGAAGCTTGCTGCAAGGTGGTAGAGGACCGAGGGCTGGAGTACATGGGCATCTACCGTGTGCCCGGGAACAACGCCGTGGTGTCCAGCCTGCAGGAGCAGCTCAACAAGGGAGCCACCGAGATCAACCTGCAGGACGAGGTGAGGGCAGGGTGGGCTGCATGTCCCCGTCCCCATCCCTGTCCCCATCCTTATCACCATCCCTGTCCCTATGCCTCTGGGATGCTCTTAGGGCTGTTGTCCTGGTCCATGGCTCCATCGCCATCCCCGTCTCCATCACCATCCCCGTCTCCATCACCATCCCCGTCTCCATCGCCATCCCCATCTCCATCACCATCCCTGTCTCCAACATGATCATCGTCCCCGTCTCCATCACCATCCCATCTCCATCATCATCCCTGTCTCCAACATGATCATCATCCCCGTCTCCATCATCATCCCGGTCTCCATCGCTGTCACCTTCCCTGGAGTGGCAGGGCCGCCTAGTGGCTGGTGGCAGCAGTGTGGGTGGCAGCTTGGGGACACGTTTGTCCCCTTGCATCTCGCCATGGTGCTGCAGTGGTACAGGGCTTTCCTTGCCAGATGCAGGATGGGGACAACTGTCCTGCCGTCCTCACGGCCGTGGTGGTGCTGGTTGGTGTCCCCCTCGGTGTGGGTGGCCTGGGACTTCCCTGGCTTGGGGACTCTCTCCCGCTGGTGCCTGGGTTTGCCCGGAGTGGTTCCTCTGAGCAGCCTCTTCTCTCCCCCGCAGCGGTGGCAGGATCTGAACGTCATTAGCAGCCTGTTGAAATCCTTCTTCCGAAAGCTGCCCGAGCCCCTTTTCACTGACGGTAAGTCGCTGCGCCCCAGCCGTCCGCTTCCCCCGGGGGCCATCGGAGCCCCCAAAGTGGCCACAGATGACCCCGTGCTGATGGCCACACGTCGATGGCCGGTAGCAGGCTGAGCGGCAGCCCCAGAGCCCGTCCCACCCGTCCTTGTGGTGGGGACACGTCCCCAGACCCTGCAACAGAGCAAACCAGCGCCCACCCAAGGCGAGGGGCTCTGCAGACCCCCCTCATCGCTGAGTCCCCTTGTCGTTGTCCCTCCTTGCCCTTCTATGCCCTGTCCCAGTGGGACCCCACCGGCACCCAGTCCCCTCCCCAGCATCTCCAGCTGGTGCATCTGGGGGTCCCCAGCCCCGGGGGGTGCCCTCTCCCCTCGCCCAGCTCTGACCCCTCCACGTCCCGCTTTCAGATAAGTACAACGACTTCATCGAGGCCAATCGGATAGAGGACGCCAGTGAGAGGATGAGGACGCTGCGGAAGCTGGTAGGGAGATGGGACAGGGGTTGGGGTGGGGGGCACAGCCCGGAGCCCCTCTTTGGGGGCTGGCACGGGTGGGAAAGGCGAGGGGTTGAGCTGAGAGGTGACCTGGTGCCTCCCTGCAGATCCGGGACCTGCCAGGTCACTATTACGAGACACTCAAGTTCTTGGTGGGTCACCTGAAGACCATCGCTGACCACTCGGAGAAGAACAAGGTACCGACCACCCGCCCCGGGGCCAGGCAGGCTCTCCCAGACCCCTGCCCCACCTCGAGCCCCCCCCAGCTTGGGCTGAGCCGCAGCTCCCGGTGGGGTGGGAAGGGAGACGGTGCCTGATGGAGCGGCGAACGCTGAGGGGTGGCCGTGGGCAGGCGCTAACCCCGGCTCCGGTTGCAGATGGAGCCCCGAAACCTGGCCCTGGTGTTCGGCCCCACATTGGTGCGAACATCTGAGGACAACATGACCGACATGGTGACGCACATGCCTGACCGCTACAAAATCGTGGAGACCCTCATCCAGCACGTAAGTGGCATTGGTGGGTGGGTGGGTGGGCACCGGTGTGGCTGGAGGAGGGGGCTGATCCACACCCTGGGCATGGGGGACGGGGGTCCCCGGCTGCGCCAGGCTCCCACCGCTCCTCACCGGTCTGTCACCCCTTTCCCATCTCCCCACAGTCCGACTGGTTCTTCAGCGACAAGGAGGACAAGGGCGAGAAGGTGAGTCCCGTCCTCCCTGTGGGGGGGTCTCGCCGTGGGGCAGGGAGGGGTACGGTGCCCCAGTTGGGAGCTGGGGTGCCGTCGGCAGCCTCCTGACCATCGTACCCCCTCCCCTTGCAGACCCCCGTGGATGAGAAGGAGGCTCAGTCCGTGCCCAACATCGAGTACCTGCTCCCCAACATCGGCAGGACCGCGGCGCCCGGCGATGCCGCAGGTGAGGAGCAGTGCCCGTGGCACCGGCCCCTCCGGTCCTGGCACCGGGGCACCCCGGGGCACCTCTCCAGCCGCTCCGTGTCCCCCCCGTGCTCACACCGCTGCGGGCAGCCGGCCCGGCTCGCCGTGGCCACGGTGCTGAAGCGGGATGTCCCAGCACCCACCTTACTGGAAAACGGGGACATCCCCCCTGGGGGTGCCAGCAGAGCCCCCTCCCCACCCTCTCCCGTCACCCTTCTCTCCGGTGGCTGCTCCTCGTCCCTCTGCAAACCCGGCCGGCCGCGGCACCCCGGCAGCCCACGGGACCCCTGCCCAAACCCGCTCCCCCGCGCCGGCCCACGCTGCCAACCCGGACACTGGGAGACTTTGATGTTCGACTGATTTCTTACGTTCTTTCCTTGAACTTCTCTGTGCTGTCCTCTTCCTCCTCCTCCTCCTCTTCCTCCTCCAGCGGACCTCCTCGAGAGCTAGAGCGGGTACAGTGTCGATCCTGGGTGCATTGCTCACGCACTAACTCCTCGGGGTGACCACGAGAGAGCGGGAGCGGGGGGGGGGACCGGTGGGAGGGAAGGGGGGTCCTATCCTGCCTGGCCACTGTCCCCAGCATCAGGAGGGGCTGCCGAACCCCTGGGGAGCCCCAAATCATTTAACCCTGGTTCTCCCACGTCGTTGGCCAGTGCCTGCGGTGCTGCTGGGGCTGCTGTTGGCATCCCCTGGCAGGGATGGGTGCTGGGTGTCCCGGGACCGGCACACCCGAATGCCAGGGTATGGGGGTCCTGATGCCCCGGGGAGGGTCAGCACCCCCTTTCTGCCTCCCCCTCTCTCGTTGTCAGCATCTGCTAACCCCGTCCCGGGGCGTGCGGGGCGGGAGAGGGTGTCTGTTGTCTTGTCCTTGTCCTTCACACTATGGCAGCAGGGCCAGGGCTGCCTGTCACCCCCATGTCCCCACTTGCCCCCTAATCCCCCCCCGGGGAGCTGGGGCAGCCCCACGGCCTGTCCCAGCCCATCCCAGACCCTGCTCCGAGTCTGGATGTGGTATCAAGCTGGCTCCTCACACCCCGTCCCGGTGACAGCGCCGTGCCCAGCCCCGGTCCCCTCTGTGCCCCTCTGTGGGAGGGTCGGGGTCCTGCCGCTGGGGTCCTGGCTGTGTTTCCCAGCTGTGTGTGCCTGCGTGTCCCGTCCCCCCCTTATCCCCACTCCTCACCTTGAGGCTCTGTAGCGGGCGAGTGGTGCCGGGGACCCCCCCGCCGTGCATCGCCGGAGCCCCCCGCAGCCTCCCGGCACCTCCTGCAGCCGCTGGCACACAAACCCGCTCGGCGCTGGCATCCCTGCCGGGGGCCAGCCGCTCTGACGGCCCCGGCATGTCCCCATCCCGGTTTGGGAGAACAAAGCGGCATCCCCCAGCTCTACCCACCGAACCCCCTCCCCAGCACCCACCCAACCCCGGAGCCCGGCTAACCCCCCCCCCGTTCTCTCCGCTCTGCTTTACAGGCTCGACCTGCAGCGGCTCCGCCAAACCGAAGGTAAGAGGGTGCCGGGCTGGGGGCTGGCAGGGAGGGACGCGATGGCTGGGACACGGAGCCCGTTCCTAGCCCCGGCACCGCCATCCCTAATCCTGGCGTCACCGTCTTCTCCAGGGCACGTGGCCGTCGCGAAAGGCACCGCCGCACCGGGAGCTCCTCGCCATCCCCTTCGTCTCAGCTGCCGCCCGCAAGAGGAAGAAGAGGAGAGAGGCCGAAGGCATCGGGAGCAGCACCGACGACGACGCGGAGCGCAGGGATACCCCGGGTCGGGAGCGGGAGGACGAAGGGACCGCGGCTGCCCCGCTGGGACCCGGCAAAGCCTCCCGCGGCACCGGTGCCGAGCCGGCGGTCCCCAGCCCGGCCGGGATGGAGCGGGAGAGTTCCCTGGAGCCTGGGGGGGCTGGATCCGAACCGGCGCCGGACGCCCGCTCCATCGTGTCGGGCTATTCCACCCTGTCCACCATGGACCGCAGCCTGTGCTCCGAGGTGCAGTCGGTGGCCGGGAGCCGCGGGGAGGAGGCGGACGATGAGCGCAGCGAGCTCAGCCACATGGAGACGGACACGGAAAGCCGGGAGGGTGCCCGACCCCGGCCGGGGCAGGCAGACGGGGGAACCGGGGATGAGGACAAGGGACCCCTCGGCCGTCCTTCCTTCAACTCCCACCGCCTGATCCAGTGCGACACGCTGGCCCGCAGAAAGCTGGGCCGGCCCCGGCCGGCCGGTGAGACCCCGGCACCCACCGGAGAGGACCAGGGCTGGACCCCCCCAGGTCGCCCCTCTCTGCGGGAGCAGCTCCGGCAGCGCCTGCGGGCCTCGGCCGACGACATGGGGGTCCGTTTGCGTCGAGCCCACTCTCCCGAGACCCGCCGCAAGAAGAGCAGTTGGCGCCGGCACACCGTGGTGGTGCCCGGTGGGCTCAAGGACCTCAACTTCAACGAGTGGAAGGAGCCGCGGGGGCTGGAGGTGTCCCCGGGACCCTGCCGCGACAAGGACTCGGGGCTCAGCAGCCTGGAGTCCACCAAAGCTCGACCTCCGGCACCCACCCCGGCACAACCCGGCGCTGCCGGCGAGGGGCCGGCCGCCAAGACCCCCCCGGGCAGCCCCGGCCCCCCGGCCCCCCTGCGCTTCCCCCAGTGTCTCTGACCTCCTGAGATGCCCCCCCACCCCACCGCGGCTTCCCTGCCCACCCCCCCCCCCCCCTTTCAGCCAGTGTTTAATTTAAGGACTCGCCTTCGTTCTTGTATTTAATTGTGCTCTGGACAAGCTGCTGTTATTTAACGAGTCTCGGTGGCCCCCCCCGTGCCGCGGGTGGGACAAAGCCACCTTGTCCCCCCTTGCTTTGGGGACCGGCAGGGTCCCGCGGTGGTCCCGTGCCGCAGCCTGGCCATTCCGTGGTCCCCCAGCCCCCGGGCAGTGCCAGGAGGGTTGGGGGGGGGATTTGGGGTGGGGGCTCCCATGGGGACCGTCCCCACCCCGGGTGGTGGTGGCCCCGCTGTCCCAAACCGCGGCGGTGTGAAGTGCGGGCACTTCCCTGGGTGCTGCCACCGAGGTTGCCCTCGCCGGAGACCCTTCCCGAACCGGGGACCCCCGGGGACCCTCGGTGCCGTCGCACCGACGACGGGCGCGCTTTGTGCCGGGGGGTCTGGGCTCTGCACCGGGGTGACCCTCGGCGTGACGGATGGGGTCCCCAAAAGGCCGGGTGTTTGCACGGGAGCGGGTGTGAGGAGAGGGGCTGGCATAGAGGGGCGCGCTGCTGGGGGGGGGGGGACACACACGCTGCTGTCCCCTGCGTCGCCGTGAGCCGCAGCCACGATCCGGCAGCAGCTCAGCACCCCGTGTGCTGTCTGGCACGGCATGGCCCCCTCCCCAGCCCTGCTCCCCCCCACCCAGGCCAGAAGCACTTTAGGAAGGGGGTGCGATGCAGCCGCCCGGGGTGGAGGGGGGGGGGAGATATGGGGGGGTGCGGGGACCCCCCAGCCTCGCCGGTGCTGGCACACACATGCCACGGGCTCGGGCTGCTGCTGCCGGGGCGGGTGTCAAGTCACGTCACTGTTTCTCCGTGTCGTTCTCATACGTTATGCAAATATTTGCTGTAAAGTTGTTTTTTTTTTTTTCGTTTTTTTTTTTTTGTAAATATTGTCTTTGACTGTGTAACATATTACAAAGGATTTATAAGGATTTTTTAAGAAGTTTTGCTCAGCTGAAAGGCCAGCCCTAACCAGGGGATGTGCTGGACCAGTGTTGACTTTTTAAACCCTCCTGCATGTGCCCCCCCCGGCGTGTTGTACGAGTTCGGCCGCGGAGCCGGTATATGCAAAACTGCAAAAAAAACCCCAACCAGACCCCAACAAAACCACCCCGCTTCGGACGCTCCCCCCCCCGCCCCACTCCAGACCCGGTCTAGATATTGGAAATAAACTGGTTATTCAAGGAGGTGGTTTCCTGCCATTATTGCTTCCCCTGCTTGGGGGGGGTTCAGTAAAGGGACCCCCCCTTTCCCTGTGCCGCAGGTCCTGGAGCACCGGCAGCATCCAGGGAAGGGTTTATCCCAGATTTTCTATGAGCCTGGGGGGAAGGAGAGGGACCCCCCCCCGAGCACCCACTGACCCATCCCCAGGGGCTGTGGGATCAGGGTGGTCTTGGGGTCGGGGCCATCCCACCCCATCACCAGCACAGCGACACAAGAGACCAAACCTGGGGGGAAAAAAGTGCCGTAGAGAAAAAAAAAAAAAGTAATTTTATTAAAGCCAGACACTCTGATAGAAAAGAAAAGTAATAAAGGGAAAAGAAAAATAAAAAGCAACCCTTTGTCATCGGAGTTTGCAAGTTACAATGGTCACGTTGCGCACAGAACTACCCATGGCATCCACAGCGACACAGGGAGAGCGATGGGCACAGGGCGGGGGCGGCGGGGGGCCAGCCCCCCCCCGGCCCCCGCCTCCGCCCTGTGCAAGGCCTTTTTTTTTTTTTTTTTAATTATTTTTTTCTTTTAAAACAGTTCACAAGAAAATTCATGCTAAGAGACACACGACGTTGTAGAAACCCCAAAACAGCCTCTAAAGAGTATTAGGAATTTTTTTTTTCTTTTTTTTCTTTTTTTTTTTTTGTCCTTTTAAAAGTTGTAGCCTTTTTTAAACAACATCCAGACGAGTAAAGCAGGGTGCGCATGCAGCGGGCGCCTCCGACACATGCACAATGCAGGCAGCGCTTTTTTTTTTTTTTTTTTTTGCCTTTTTTTTTTTTTGGACCATTTTTGCAACATTTTCCTTTTTTTGTCCTTTCCCCCCCCCCCAGTTTAAACCAGAATCAAGGTTTGTGTTTTGTTTTTTTTTTTTTTTTTTTTGTCCTCTTGCTACAGCGAAGGCACCGCGTTCGGTGCTCACGGACGGTTTGCATGATGCCATGAAAGGACGGACGCACACGCACGCAGACACACGCTCACGGAGAAACCAGCCTGATGGGCAGCGAGGTGAGGTTGGGGGGGGGGGGGGGGGAATGGGTGCAAGCCAGCGCCGCGCACCCCCTCGCCCAGCACCGTGCACCCCATCACCCAGTGCCACCCTCCTGGTCTGGAGGTGGGGGGGGGTCCCCCGCAGCGTGGCACCCACCAGTGGCAATACCTGGGTGGGGGGTCCAGGGTCAAAGCTGGGGTGCAGCAAAGGGAATGCCCCCCCCCCCAACAGCGGGAGCTTGCTCCCAGCGGGGTGGGTGTCCCGGCACACCCATGGGTGCTACCAGGATGGGGCTGCACTAATTACAGCCCCCCCACACACCCCTTTGCACCCACATGTCCATGTCCCTGGGGGGGGGGGGACACTGGCACTTGTCCCCCTCACACCCCCAGGACAGCAAGGTGTTGGGGGGGGCTGTCTGCAGGTCCCCCCCTCCATGGGTGCTGGCAGGATGGAGGGGGGCACGTCCAGCCCCGTGGGAGCACTGGGATGGGTGTGGGTTGGGGGGGGGGCTGTGAAGGGGGGGAGACAGTGGGGAGAGGGGTGACCCCCCCCCCCATGTCCCGGCCATAAGAAGCTGCGGCTTTGCTACAGTGTTTCACTTTGGTACCAAGAAAAATAATTAAAAATTAAATAAAACGCATCAAGTGACCGCTATTGCTGCCGGGAGGTGGGTGCTGCAGCACCCCGGGGGCCGTCACCCGTGGGAGTCAGCGTCCCCGGGGGCACCCAGCCCCTTCCACCCCCTGCTCCAGCGAGGGACTGGGACGGGAATGGGACAAGGAAGGTGCTGGACGGAGGGTGCGAACTCAGCAGAGGGGCTAACAAGCCGCTAGGAACCGACCCTCTCAAAATCACAAGGAGCTATAGTCTAACCAGGGAAGAAAACCCACCCCCTAATATACCAGACGTGAAGAGATTTATTTCTTTTCTTTTCTTTTTAAATATTTATATATATATTTATATTACGTATATTATATATATATAATATGTAAATATATTTTTTAAAACAATATAAAATGTTAAGACACTTCACTTAAATGTAAAGAGTTGCTTTTTGCAATCCAAAGAAATTGCATCATGATTTTTTTTTTTTTTGTTTTTTTTTTGTTTGTTTTTTTTTTTCTCTTTGTTATTCAAAAAAGGCTCGTTCTTCTGTACAAAAATGATTGATATACAAAAAAAGAAAGGGGGGGAAAAGAAGAAAAATAGTAATAATAATAATAATAATAATAATTAAAAAAACCAACCCAAGGACAAACTAGCCAACGAAAGGAGTGATTCGATCTCGTGTTGCACTGCGGCTGGGCTGCGCTGGCGGCAGCGTTGGGTACGGGCGCACGCAGCGCACACGCACGCACACACACGCACACCCCGTGCACACCCCGTGCACACCCCGTGCACACCCCGTGCACAACCGGCTCGGCTGTGCTGATGGGTGCTGGACACGGACAAGCCATCGCCTGCCCTGCACCCTGCGGACCCCCCCCCCAACCCCAGGTGCCCCCCAGGTTTGGGGTCCAGGGAAGGACCAGGGTCACCAGTTGCGGCGTGGGGTCCCCGTCCAGCACCTCTGCCGGAGCGGGGGGACTCCGGGGACCCATCCTGCCTGCTTGTCCCCAAGGGCGTTTGGCGCTCGGGAGGGGGACGGAGGTCGGAGCCCCCCCCCAAGCATCACAGCATCCCTCTGCCCCAGCCATCGCACCCACCCGGGCGACCCTTTAAAGTGCTCAGTTCCGACCCGAGGGGGAGGACGCGCACCCCGACTCGACCCGTTTCCATCTCCCCCCCTCCCCATTTTACATCCTCAGCCTTCGTCCCCTCCGGCACGCCCGCGCACCCCGCGGCACCTCTCCCGGCTCCCCCTTCCCCAACCCTCGCACCGTCCCCCGTCCCCCGGGAACGCCGGGGGTGGCGGGGTGCTGCCCGTCACCCATCGCCGTGACCTGGCCGGAGCGCCGAGCATCCTCTCCTCCGGGCGGGTGGGCGTCGCGGATGCCGGGATGCTCGGCGGGGGAACGAGCGGTCGGGTCGGGGGGTGTCGGGGGCTTCTTCGGCAGCCGCCGTTTCCCACTTTTCCGAGGTGGGATGGGTGCTGCCCGCGCGGGCAGCGGGGTCGGGCGCTGCCCGCCGTCCTCCTTGCTTGAAGCTGGTGAAACCGGTGGAGTGAAGCTCTGAGAGCTCTTAAATAAACAGAAAAATGGCAGGGTGGGGGAGGGAGGGAGGGAGAAAAACCAAACCAACAGCAACCCAAACGAACCGAAACGAAAAGGAAAAAAAAGAAAAGGAAAAGGGAGGAGAAAGAGAGAGAGAAACAGAAAGTGGCTGGTTGGCCATTGCAGAGCGAGATGGGAGACAGAAGTCGGGCCGTGGCGGAGCAGAGGCGAGACACAAGTCGGGCCGTGGCGGAGCAGAGGCGAGACACGAGGTCGGCCACATTGGAGCAAGACATTGGAAAAAAAAAAAAGAAACAGAAAGAGAGGGACGGGTGGCGATCCCTCCAGGTGCCTCAAGAAGACAAGTCCCAGGGAGGAGGAGCCCAAGGAAGAGAGAAGCCCGGCCCCAGGAGCAGGAGAGCGGTTGGGTGGAGCTGGCAAGGATGCTCAGAATGAGATGGAGGAGTTCCTTGCCCCAAAGGAAGTCAATACGGGGATGGATGTTCTGCCAGATGCGGGTTTTTCTGAGACCGCGGGGGAAGTCTCACTAGCCTCTTTAGATGGTCTAGCGGCCTAGAAAGAAAAGCAAGATTCAAGGAGGAGGAGGAGGAGGAGAAAGGGGAGGAAAGTCAGACAGTTTCTTAAAAAAAAGACAAAAGAAAGGAAAAAAGAAAAAAAAAAGGAACGGGGGGGGAAAAAAACCAAACCAAACAACCAAGAACCAAACAGGAGTTTGTTCAGAAGCAGCATTGAGTTAGGCCTGAGGTCAAGCAGCTGGAAAAGGTCCACCACAAACAGAGCACGAGATGAGCTGGTCCCACGCGTTACTGGACGGGAAGGGGACGTCCCCGAGAGAAGGAGGAGGAGGAGGAGGAGAGAGACGAGAGAGAGACACACAGATGGACAGACGGACATGTGGACAGACAGGCACACACAGAGGCGGGCGGGCGGAGGGGAGAAAGGCGGGGAGGGGGGACAAGAAGGGCAGCGTTAGACCGGGCGCGCCGAGGTGCCGTTCAGCCGAGCGGGGCAGAGCTTCGGCAGCCCCCACGCCAGCCCCGGCTCCTCCGAGAGGTGACGGTGCCCACCCCGGTCCCCTGCGCCCACCGTGCTGGTGTCATCACCACCAGCAGTGACGTGACCCAACCCTACTCATGCAAAAGCTGGTCCAAAGGGAGCCGGGATGCCGGGAAGGAAGGATGCTCATAAACCTTCCTGGAATGGGGAGAGGGCTCCTCCAGTCCTCCCCTCGCCCCCGCCGCAGGGAGGTGGGCTGCTGGGTGGGTGTAGGGCCAAATCTTGCCCAGGGAGAGCAGCGAGGGCAAAGAAGCAGCGGAAAATTCCTGGTCCGGCCACCCCAGCGAGGGCACCGGTGGGTGCCAGGGGCCGGGTGACCGATGCTGCCACGGGGTGCCCCGAGGCGGAGGCGAGGAGGAGCACGGTGGGCAGCGGGGACTGTGCTGGTGTGTGGCCTCTGGGGAAGGGGACTTGGTGGCCTCCCTGGGGTCCCCGGGACCAGGAGATGCTTCCCAGCCCCTCAGGGCTCCCAGCACAGCCCTTTCGGCCGGTGTTTCTCTGCTCCCCAGCCCATGGGGCAGCCCTGGACAGGAGGCAGAGGGACACCCCCCTCCCATCTCTCCCTGATTCTGCAGGGGTGTGAAAACCCACATGCACGTGCGTATGCTGGAGGGGGCTGGCAGGGAGACCCCAGCCTCGAGGATGGACCCTGCCCGGGGACGTCTCGCCACTGCCCTGAGACCATCTCAGTTGCGGTCACGACAAACAGCACCTGTGTGGCTCCGACCCGGTGCCAAAGCAGCCGAAGGGGGGACGGGGACGGGGGGCTGAGCCCTCTTGCCAGAGCCAGAGGGGGGAACGAGGTGCCTATTTTGCTCATGCGACATTTGCCCAAATTGCATCAAATCCCCCCCCGACCCAGCTACAGCTCCAGAGAGCTGGGAAGAACCTCCAGTTTATCCAACAGGGTTTATGGATCCAACAGAATGAGCAAAATCGGGTTTAGTGGGTGGTTTGTTAACGCCAGGCCCAGGGAAGGGGATCGAGACACAGAGCGGGGAGCAGGGAGGAGAGGATGGGGTGAACACCCTCGTGGTCCTGCTGCCCACCGGGGGGGCAGGAGACGGGAGGGGAGGGCTGGGAGGGGAGAGAGGAGAGGCGACGGGGGGGTGTTGAGGGCAAGGAACTGGCTGTGGTTACCTTGTCTGTGGCCTGAGCGAGGTGGAGAGCCACCGCCAGCACTGGGGTGTCAGCAAGAACAGAGGGGAGCGAGCCCCGCCACCCACGGCAGGAGCGGTCCCCAGGGATGGGAGAGGGGTGGGTGCTGGGCCAGGGTGGGGGACACACCATCCCATCCCAAAGCGCTCCTCTTCCAGCTGCTGTGGCCCCCCCACCCTCTCCCCACACTGCCGGGTGCCCCGGTACCATCACCCTGCCCTGCTCCCAGGATGAGCTGCTTTTGCGGACACGGCATCACGGTGCATGGAGGGTCCTGGCTCTCTGAAACCTCCCAGCAGAGGTTGGGCAGCCCCAGCCCCGGGTAAGCGAAGCCCCTTGGAGCCCCTGCGCCAAGCACGTGGCTCTGCAGCGCTCATCGCCGTGGCCAAGATGTTCTGCAAAGAGGTCTCGAGGTCCCCCAGGGTGAGGGGACCAATGCTGGGGCTCAGCCCCGTCCGTCTAGCACAAAGGGCTGGGGGACAAGTGACTCCAGCTTCGGCCTCACACCACACTGGTAATGAGTTTGCCACTCTCAGCACAAAGTTGCGTCCCTGCCCCCCAGCAGCCAGCTATGGAAACCACCATGCTGGGCGCAAACCGGGGCGAGAGCCCGCCCCGCGCTCCGACAGCCAGGTCCCTGCATCCCCAGCCCCACCGGGCTCAGCCAAAACGAAGGGAGACACCGAGAGCGCCCAGTCCCCGAAAGCAGCACCCGCAGGGTGCCCTCCATCCACACCCTCGCCCCGTACAAGGTAGGGAGGAAGATGCCGAGGCCGTGGGCAGCCTACGGCTCACCCTGCTACCAGGAGAGCCGGCCGGAATGGTGCTAGAGATAGACTACCTGCTGCTGGCCCTGGATCCGCATGTACTCCATCCGCTGCTTTATGTGCTTGCTTTTGTCGGGGCTGCCCTGCTGGCTCTGCTTCAGCCGGGACGCCGGGTTCACCACCTTCATGGCTGGGATGGAAACGCCACCGCTCTGTCGGGACAGAGAATTTGGGGGAAAGAGATGTTAACACCGGCAAGTGGAAGCCCCCACTGGCGCCGTTGGCAGCTGGGCGCTGCCAGCGCCGGGCGTTGGATGCCTGGAGCTGTGCCGAGCCCCCGCGGCACCACTGTGCCGTCCCTGCCCGGATGGCCCACGGTGGCAAACCCGGGGACGCCGGCTCCACGTGCCAAAGGAGCCCTCGCATCGGGCAGCGCTTTGGTGAGCTCAGAAACCAGCCAGGACTTACCGACAGCCACCGCTGCAACGCAAAGAGGGAGTTAGGGGCAGACACGGCAAACACCGGGAGACCGAGGGCAGGAGGAGAGCATCCCCGCCGGGGCAGGGGTGCACGGCCAAGAGAAAGGAAAAGAGGCGACGGCAGGCAGAAGCAGATTCCAGGGGGAAACGGCGGCAGTGGGAATACAGAGGTTTTTATTAACTAGCTGCGCACAGATGGAGATACAGAGAGTTGCAAAAGCAGCAGCGAGGGAAGCGGTACCTGTACGCGTGTCTCCTGGCACTGTGGGTGCCTAAAGCGATGCCCGCACGGGAGCCCGGGCAATGCCACACGCCACAGGCTCGCCATGTGTCCCCCCACTGCCTGGGGCACCCCGGATCCTCTCCCTGCCATCACTGCTGCCTCCTGCCTGCCCCGGGCTGGGCTTGGACCAGCTGCTGCAGGCAGCAAAACTGGCAGTGCCAATGCCGCCCCGGAGACGTGCAATCGCTGCCCAGATTGCACCTCCGACGGGAGAGAGCCAACGGGTTATCGCGGTGGGGCCAGGTCAATAAATCAGCGCAGGCAGAGCTCTCTGCGCTGCCTGTCTTGCCTGCCCTGCTTTGCGATCCTCAATGGTCCCATGGATGGGACACGGGGACTCCTGTACCCCACGGGACAAAGAAATCCAATTCCTGCCTGCACCGCGCTTTCCCCAGTGCCCCAGCATCCCTGGCACGAGCAGGCACTGGATCTCAGCCTTCACAACCAACTCGCAGCATCCTTGAAAGGTGGCACAAGACCTGCCCTCTCCCACTCTGCTTTCGGGACCAACTAAGCCAAGCCCCGACTGCGCAGCCTCTCCTGCCAAACCCTGAGCTGAGCTTTGCTTTGTGCCTACCCATGCCCGTGCCAGCCACAGCCATAAATCCATTCCACAGCTCTGGTTCTAGTTTGCCCGGCTCCGGCGGTGCAGGGGGAGCTGACAACAGGAGAAATTGCAGCTACACCCGGTTGACGGCCCATTCACCCAGCGAGAGCACCGCAACGGGGCCGCAGTGTCGCCGAGAACCGGGGCTGAGATAATTGCTGCAAATGAAAAAGGAGATTTATTCCCCAGCGCTGACTGTTAATAAAGGAGCAGGCTGACGTCGGAGCGGCTCAGGGTGTTTTCCCCCCTCTTTTCCCAGCTATTCAGCCAGCCGAGCGGCTGCTGCGGATTCCAGCAGAAACCAATTTGGATGGCTTCAGGGAGCCCGCGCTGTGATTTAATTAGGAGAAACAGCTGCCATGCTCAAACTGCAGTTCATTAGAAAAGTGCTTATGCAAAACAAGGGATGCTGCTTCATCACCCAGTGCACCCAGCCCTTGCTGGCCCCGTGGGGTGCTCATCACCAGCCCCGTGCTCCTCACCAGCGGAGTGCTCAACCCCAAAACCTGCCAGGGCAGAAGATACCAGGCAGCTGTGGTCTAATTCGGTGCTATGCACAGCAAGGGATGGGCACCCAGTGGCACCGGCACCAGTTCTGCTGCCTGCAGTCTCACTCCTGTTTGCCTGCACTCCCCAAACCCGTTCAAGTGACAGGGAGAAAAGGAGATTCGTTTTCCACCTTGGCTCTGCCTGGAGGTAGAGTCACAGAGAGGGAGCAGGTAGAGGTGGAGGAAGAGAGACATCAGAGTGAGTCCAGGGCAGAGCACAGCAAGAGGGATAACAGAAAATAAACCTGCGGCGTGTCGAGGGGGAGCTGCGGCTTGGGTAGCAGAGGCGGCTTGGTCTTGCTTGGAGATGGACTCTCGGGAGCATCGTCTTTGGTCTGACTGAGGTCCAGGGCAGTCTCATCATCACAGCTCCTGCGTTTGAGATCCCCCGGACCTTCCTTGGTCTCCTCGCCGGCATCCTTGGATCCCGCTTGTCCTAGCAGTTCTTTAGGGAATACAAATTCAACCGAGGGATGGCTGCTGATCTCACTGATGGTTATCTCCAGCTCACGGATAGTTTCTTCCAGGCTATCCAGTCTCTGGTAGGTGCCTTCATAAATCTCCTTGCTGCGCGCAGTCATGGAGCGGTGAGGGGACAAGTGCCCTTTGCAGAGCCCCTCCGCCGCCTTCCCCCCCGCCCCAGTGTCCTCCGTGCCACCTTTGCCGCCGGCAGCCGGAGCCGTGCCACCCCGGCCCTGCGATGCTGCGCGATGGCTTGGCCCTGAGAAAGCAGCGACCTGCTCCTGGAGACGCTCAGCCCGGGACTGTCCGCTTCCCTGCGGGGCTGGATCCCTGCCTGGGAAAGCTCTGGGATTTGGCACTGGGCAGGCTGGGGCTGGTGAGGTGTCCTCCCTTCGTGCTCGTTTGCAAACCCCAGCAGAGTCTCCAGGAGGGAGCGATGCCTCCCGCACGCTCTGCCTGGCTCCTCCTTGGGGGTCCCCATCACCGGGAAACCGGGGGACGGCGCCGGACCCTCTGTTGCCTGCACCGGTGGAGGGGACCGCTGCCTCTCCAGCTCCAGGACCCCGGGGACGAGGAGGCTGTGCAGCCAAGAGACTTTGGTGAGAAGCCTTGCTGCTGCCTTCTTGCCTGCCGGCAGCGTTCAGAGCAGCGTTCCCTCCTTCTCCCCCCGCAGGACAGCTCGTTTTAGGCTTTGAGAGAGACGGGACCTTGCTGGCTGCTAGAGGGAACCTCCACGTCTCTCCGGTTGCATGGGCATGGCCCCGAGATGGGCTGCTCGGGGGCTGCGGGGCTGAGGCTGGAGGGTACCCAGGTGCGGACGGAGACTTTTTGGAGATGCCAGGAGACACACAGCATTTCCTTCCCCCCTCGGGTGTAAGCTCCCCTCCTGCTCCTCCGCTGCCGGCCAGGTCCCCGTGCTCCGAGCAGCCCTTTTCCACCCACACCTCCGGTTCGGCTTCGGGGGACGGCGGTTCGGACACCCACTCGGTGAGCACAATCTGCGGGAGGGAGAAAGCCCTGCTCCCCGGGGCTGCCAGGGCCAACGGCTCCTAGGTAGAGAATTCAGACAGATTAAGAGCCGGGAGAGAGCGGGAGCTGCCGGGGAGCACTGCGTGTCCACACACACTACTTGGGTCCCCCATTGCTGGTGTCTCCGGGCATCGTAGTGCTGCAGGGAGGTGTTTGGCCATGAAGGGAGATGCTCGGCTCCCTCCTGCCCAGCCCTGACGTCCCATCGGTACCCACAGCATGGACGGGGACTGGTTTTCTACTGTGCTTAAGGCAACCTGGGTCTGCGAGATTTTGGCAATAACTTGCCTGGAGTTTTTAGCAAAAATGAGTCGGTGTTGCTGCACCTCCCGCACGCCTTTGGAAACTCGACTGCCGCAGTCCGGCTCGGATTTCTCCCATGCTGGTATAAACTGGCACGGCACTGGTGCAAGAGCAGAGCCCAGCCCTCGCGGGCTGCTTGGCCCCACAGGACACCGCTGCTCCCAGCAGAGCTGAAGGCAGGGGACGAGCCGTCGCAAATGAGCTGCCAAGGGGCACCAGCCCTTTAAAACCCCGAGCAGCAAGAAGTCACCTAGAAAAATGCTGTCCTTCCTCCCCCACCTCTCTGTTCTTGTCCCAAGGGAGATGCAAGGAGCCGTGCAACGCCTGGGGGACTAGAGCCAGCCGTGCCCTCGGAAGGCGAGCTGGAGAGATGCTCTGGCAGAAGAGGTGCCCCCCCTGCAGCTGCAGCCATCCCTGCCCTGGCCCGGGGGGCTGCTGCCTCCGCAGGGGCTCCACGTGCAACCGGCACCGGCACCGTGGCCTCACGGCAGAGCCAGGCAGTACAGCAGTTTCTCCATGCTGCCGGCTGGCACAGGATGGGCAGAGACGATGTCTGCCCTGGCTCGACGTGTCTTACTCGTGTCCCAGCCCTGGGGGGCTGAGCAGCACCCGGGGCAGAGAGGGAAGGAGGCACGAGCGCTGGGATGGCTACGGAGCTCTGGGGCCGGAGCTGGACCCGTTCAAGCTCTGGGGAGAGGGGTCCTTGCCCGCAAGGAGAGGAGATGCTGTTCTGGGGAAGCCGTGGTTGAGTCAGCCCTGCTGCTGGGTCTCCCAGGAGAGGGGAGGGACCCAGCGGGACCCCTGCAATGTACCCAGACCCCCACCAGAGCTCACCTCAACTAGACACTTTCTGGTGAGGGGCTCAGCAGCACCCTCTGTCCTGCTCTTTGCCCCCTTGTTCTCCCACCCTGGGCATCCCCCCGCTCCATCCCATCCACTCTCCGGGCACTTTTCTTTCCTCCTGCTCTCTCCACCCCAGATCCCAAGGGAGGATGGAGGGCAGGAGAGCCGGGAGGGAGCCGGGCTCAGCAGCCGGGAAGGGTGATGGGCACAAGCCAAAGTGGGTCCCAGCAGCCGCTGGCCTCCGGTCCAGCCCTTCCTTCACCTTCCACCCGCATCATGCACACGGAGTAGGGTCTCCCTGCGCAGGGCACGACATGCATCGCCCACCACGGCCCCCTTCCAGCGACACCCACCCCGGGCACCCAGTGCAGCATGAGAGCGGTGAGCCCTCCCCGTGCCCTGCCCGGTGCGGTGCTGGGGTGGCCCCTTCCTTCCTCCCATCCATGTAGCTGCAGGATCTGGCCCTGACGGGAGCTGCAGCAGCCCCGTGCTGCTGTTGCATGGGTTAGTGCTCGGTCCTGTGCCATGTCAGTGCCGTACACGCAGTGCCGGTGAGCAAGGGAGTGGAGAGAAGCCATTAGTTTGTTAAATCAGAGAAAGAAGCAGAAGTGAGTTAAAAAGAGGCGGGAGAGGAGGTGGTTAAAGTGCAGCCCGTCGGCAGGAGAAGGGATCGTCGCTCGGAGCGAGCTGTTACCTTCCATCCTTCGGCTGCAACGGAGGCTCCGTTGGGCCACATGTCTGCGTGCCCAGGGGAGACGGCAGCCGTGAGCGGATCGTAACGGAGCTTGGGAAGGAAAGGGGAGGCAGAGCTTCTCTGAAACACCTGGGGAGTCAAACACGGGGGGTTGGAGGAGGGAGGCTTGAGGGTAATGACGACGCAGCCCATGCCTGCAGGGATGCTTGGCAGGGTTACGCCAGGACCAGGGCTTGGCAGTCGTCGGCAGCGAGCGAAACTTCGGCTGTTCTCATCAGCCGCGGAGACACCCCCGTCCCTCTGCTGCCAGCAACATCGCCGGTCCCACTGCCTGCAGCATCACCGGTTCCCCTGCCTCCTGGGGGAAACCCAGCCAACGAAAAGCCATCCGCTACCCGCTTGGGCACCTTGCCCGTAGCAAACAGGGGGAGGACGTGGGGCACAGCCAGCCTGGGGGAGCTCAGAGCCTGAGGATGGCATCTCAGGTGGGATCTCTGCAGGGTGCCCTGTGCACAAAACCCAGCGAACCTCCAGCTGAAGCTGCGTAGCGTTAAAAAACAGAGTTTGGTTTAAAGCCCCAGACGGGGTGGAAGTGCTGAAGAGAGACGGTGAACCAGGCACGCAGCACCTGAACCCAGCGAGGGGTCCGGCAGGGTCTGCCCGTCCCTGCGGCATCGCGCTCCTGCTGGGATACAGGCGAGGAGGGGGAAGCCCGCGGCTGTGCCGATGTGTGGGATGTCGTTTTACCGGACCCGATCCCAAGGTATTCCCCGCAGTTGCCCGGAGCTGGGCACAGCCACGCGTGAGCGGACAGGGCAGGGTGGGCATCGCCTCCAGTGCGGGTAAACTGGGGCATCCCGCAGCCCCTCCCGCGCTCACCTCCAGCTCCGCAATGATGCGGTCCTCGTCGTCGTCGTCTTTGATGGCAGACGCAATGATGGGAGGGGTGGACGCTGGCCTGACCACCTCCGACACCGTCCGTCTCAGCTTCACCTGGGGCTTCTGGGTCTCCAGCTCCTCCGACTCGGCCTTCTGCAAAGGGGGGAGCAGGGCGGTGAGGGGTGGGGGGCACCAGGAGCCGGGGCTGGTCTTGCCGATGGTGACCGGCTCAGTCCAGCCCAGCAGCCATCCCACGGCCCCGCTCCCTACCTTCATAAAACCAGGCTCCTTCTTGCTGGTGACGATGACTTCGCCGCTGCGGGTTGTGGTCAGCCCATGGGACGAGGGGAAGCTCCGGCGTGGAGGGGGAGGTGGCGGCGATTTGGAGGGTTTCTCGGTCCGGTACCGTGGAACCGTCAGTTCGTCTGGGCACAAAGGATGCTGTGAGGGCACGAGACCTTTCCCTGCCCCTCTAATACAACACCCCGAGGGTCTCCCGCTGCCTCCCCGGGCATAAACCTCCCTTCGGGGCAGCAAACGGCTCAGCCCAGAGAGACCCACCGGTGACGGCACGGCCAGGGGACACGCAGGATCACGCACCCCCCCAGAGCCCCAGGATCTGGAGGTGGACCCCAGCCCTCCCCACGCCGTACCTGATCCCCTGCGGCCGTTGGGGTCCCCCTTGCCCCCCGACTTGGGTGCGTGCTGCGGCTTGGAGGGTTTGTGCTCAGGCGTGGAGGCAGCGCTGCCGCTGCCCGTGGCTTGCTTGTGCTTGGCAGCGAACTCCAGGTCGGGGATGGCCTTCATCAGCTCGGCTTGCGTCTCCTCCAGGAGACGGTTGATGTCCTTGGCGCTGTACTGGGTCAGCGCTGCCCGCTTCTCCTCCCAGTCCCGCTCGGCAGCCTGCGGACGGCAGGCAGAGCCCGCTGCAGCCCCCAGCCATGCGGCAGCTTCTCCTGCCCTTGCAGGCAGGAGGTGACCCGCAGCTCTTCTTGCCACCCCCCAACCTGCTGTGGAGCCCGGGAGGGGTTGGCAGGGGGGGCCACCGCTGCCCCCATCCCCAAGCCGCACACCCCTCGGAGTAAAATCGGCGGTGCTCCCAAGGCTGCATCGCCTGGGGCTCCCCACCCTCCAGACACCCCAATGGCTACAAACCCAGCGAGGAGGAGGATGGACCCAGTTCCTGTCCCCAGTTTTAGCTGGGAGACATAGGGATAGACCCTCTAGAAGAGGCCCCCAAACCCCCCCCCAGCTGAGGAACCCACCGCAGGCTCTCACCTCCACGGATACAGCTTTGTCCGCACTCTTCTTGCTGGGGGTCTCCGGCCCCGTCTGGGTCTTGGCGGGTACCATCTCCGGAGCTCGGGAAGGGTTATTGCTCTTGGAGGGATGGGTTTGGGTTTGGGGGGGGCTGTGCCCAAAGCTGGGCATGGCCAGGGTCTCGGTGACAGCCGTCAGGTGGTGGAGGTTCACTGGGGGGCTGGTGGGCATCTCCAAATCCAGCCCTTTGCTGAAGTCGGTCTCAGGGGCCACTTTCTTGGGGGACTGGCTGAGGTTGCTGGGGGAGGTCCACACGCCCTCGTCCACTTGCCTGCCAGGGACAGAGCGAAGGTGCTGGGGTGGCTGCACGGTACGGGGTGGGGGGGTTACTGCACCCTTTCCGAGCCACGCCACAAAAAAAACCTCGCTCTCCTGCAACTCTGCGTTACGTGGCTGGAGGTTTAGGTTCTCTGATGTCTAGGAAGGGGTTGGAGTTGATGCTACAGCCTCTCTTGGGGGAGCACACGAATGAGCTCCTCTACCTGGCTGTCCACTTTCATGAACCTCGTAGGAAATCGGATCTCTCCGAATCCTGCCCCTCCGTCAGATCTGGCTGAAACTGCCCTTGGGATTCAGGAGTTATTAGGGCTGGGGAATGACAGGTAGGCAGATTCAGACACTGCATGATCTTATAAGCTCATTTCTGTAGAAAACCAGGCTAGCAATGAGCCCGAGGCGAGCCCGGTGCCGGAGCGCTCCTCCTGCAGCGTGGCCGAGCTGTAAGCCATCCCGAAAGGTCTCGTAATGGGAAGAGGCAGGTAGGCTCAGCCACGGTGCATGGCCCAGCCTGCCACTATCATTAGACCTGGAAGATGATTTTTCTCCAGCAGAACATTTTTCTGGTCCTCGGGAAAGAGATTTCTGATCACGCTAAGGGTTGCCTTTCTATCTGGAGATAAGACCACGCTTTTTTCAAGGTGATAAGGAAAAGTCAGTTTAAAAAGAGGGGTTCTCACATACACACTGGAAAGGACCGAGGGCACTTTTTAGTTTCTTAGCAGAAAAATGAGCCTTTTTTCAGCAGCCCTTAGGATTTGGATCCGAGACACAGAGAGGATACCGGCACACACACGGGGGGGCACAGGGACAACTGAAGAGACCGGCTGAGTCTTCCAAGGTGCTTAAGAGGCCGGAGTTGGGGCTTGGTGCTCACCTGCGGATCTGGGCGAGGGTGTCCGTCACCGTCTTGCAGCGTTTGAGCAGACCGTCGAGGCGGTTCGGCTCCTCCTTGAGGAATTTGACTGCTTCCACCTCCACCCGCAGCACCACCCGCATCTTGCTCTGCAGGCTGGGGAACTGGGCTGGGGTGGGAGAGTGGAGGGGGGGTCATCAGGGCCCCATCGTGCCAGGGACCCCCTCCTGGTGCCCGGCTGGCCGTGCCAGGGCACCCCACAGCCACCAAAACCGTCACAGCCGTCATATCCATGGCAAGAGCACCTTGCCAGACGGAAGGGGATGAATCCTGGGAAGCCTGGGCTGGTGTCCCTCCTGCTGCCCGTGCCCATCATCCCTTTTCCATCCACCCGCAGGCACTGATTTTAGCCCCTGAAGGTGCCCCCCTCCACATCCATGGGCACCAAACACTGCTCTGGAGCTGGGGGCTTGGTACCACGGACCCCCGGGGACTCGGTGGCAGGGGCTGATGCGGAGCAGTTTGCTCCTGGCTCCCTGCCTGGTGCTCTGCTTGCCATCCCGGCTGCTCAGCATCACTCTGACTTTACGGAAAGGCTGCAGGAAAGCGGAGCTGCTCCTACCTCAGCCCTGTGCCCCCCGGCCCTCCCCAAAAACCCCCCCTTCCCCGCAGCCCCTGCTTCTCGCAACCTCAGCAACTGCTGCCAAATCATCGTTTGCTGTCTGCCTTGGCTCTGGCAGGCAGGAGCTCTGCCACTTTGAATCGAGGTGCTGGGCGTCTGTTTGCAAAAGGCAGGATGGGGACAGCCCAGGGACGGCAGGCTGCAGGAGCCAGCAAAATCAAGGACAACGTGCACGGCGGGGGGCAAGTGCAAGGTCCCACGGGACGGGCAGGCAGCAGTTCCAAGCAACCGTGAGCTGTTGGAGGGGGGGGACCTCAGGCAGAGTCCGCAGGACTGATTTGGACAGCTAGCAGAGCAAACAGGGGCAGGCAGCAGGAGCGTGGGGTGCTGCCCTCGACCCTACAGCAGCCCAAAGCCTGCAGGGGACACACAACGCTGACAGGCACCCAGGGGAACCTGCCCTGGGGATGCAGGAGAACACACCGGCAAGTGCGAACGTGCAAACCCTGGGGCAACCTGGAGCAGCCCCCCCACGTGAGGATGGAGCAGGGAGATGCGGGCAGGCTCCACTTGCCACCCAGCCCCGGACCCGGCCACGTCCTCACCCTTCAGGTCTGTCAGCGTCTCCCCCAGCTGCTTGAGCACCACTGCCTTCTCCTCCAGCTCCTGCACAGGGATGAGCCGGTGGTTGTGGGCCAAATCCTTCTGGATCTTCTCCACCGACTTCTCCAGGTCACTGTGAGCACAGAGGCAGGGCAGGGGTGTCACTGCTGCTCCGGGATGCTGGAGACCCCCAGGGGGTGGTCAGCCTGGCAGGTCCCCCCGCAGCACAGGGGAGAGGACAACCGGGCTGGGGACCCCTCCTCATGCTAGACATGCGGTCAAGGCTGTGGCCTGGCACCGTGCAGAGCTGCCGATTTACGCCCGTGGAGGGTCTGGCCCATCAAGATCAGCGTGCAAGGACCCCCTCCCCAGCTGCGTGCCCAGCCCTGGCTCACTTGAGCTGCTGGGTGATCAGCTCCTCCTCGTTGAGGTAGCGGAGCCGTTCCTCTTCCACCAAGCTGCGCTGGCGCTGCAAGGGGTCCTCGTGTTTGCGCATGGTGTCCGTCACCCGCACGCTGATCTCCGTCTCCGTCCGCCGCAGCATCGTCTTCACCGTCTCCTGGTTCTGCAGCTGCAGGGACGAGGAGGGGGGGGATTCAGGCTGGGCAAGATCCCCCCCGCAATGGGGACCGGTGTGGGTTGCAGGGCTGGCCGCTGTGGGGACAGCTCTGAGCTCGGCGTGGGGAGGGATCCCCTCGTTCTCCCACACCCAGCCCCGTGCAAAGTCACCGGGAAAGGGGGATCTTCCCGCTCTGGTGCTGGACCCACCCCAGTAAGAGCTGGGCTAGGTTGGGGACACCCCCCCCCCCCCCCCACCGTACCCACCTGCAGCTTCTTGAGCTGCTGCAGCTGGTTGCGGAGGTCGCTGGCGTTCTGCTGCAGGTCGTGGAGGTGCAGCTGCATGTGCAAGCGGGTGATGGCAGTGGGCTGCCCCGCCGGCGTGCTGGTGGCGGAGGGCGGCGGGGGCGCGGGCACCGGTGTCCCCATGCCGCTGCGGCTGGTGGCTGCGGGGAGGGCAAGCAGAGGCTGCTGAGGGAAGGTAGCCCACCCGGGGGGAGGTTGCAGACTCTGCTCCTCTGCTTTCCCGGGAAAGACCTCTCTTTCCCCACCCCGTGCTTCGGTCCAGCAGTTCTGGGTGGTCTACCCATTGCCCCCACACTGGTTCCAAGGAGAGGTCACCCCAGAGATGCCCCTTAGTGGGACTGGGGGGGTCCCACTGGCTGCCAGCACATGGTGGGGGCTGCAGAGCCCCCTCTCCCGTGCCCACCCTGGGACTCCCAGGAGCCGCGGGGCAGAGGGAGGGGGTGTTGTGGGGCGAAGGGCTGGCTCTCCAGTCACTTACACGCTGATGGGGGGGTCCCGCCGTTGGTGGCTTCTGTCTTCTCGCTGCAACGAAAGAGAGGAGGGGAGCGAGCGTGGACCCGGCACCTCTGTCCTCACCGGCTCAGGGGGATGCAGGGGCACGGCGGGGGCTGGTGTCCCCCGGGGAGGGGAGGCAGGACCCCCCAGCCTCGGCAGCAAACAGCCCAGCTGGAAGCATCCCACTCCCCGCAGGAGACCCCGGGGTCCCACCCCTACCCTCCCTGCTCCTTACCTGGGGGTCTCGGCCTCGGAGCCGCGGAGCAGCGCGCTCTGCACCAGCCCCGTCAGGCTGGCGATCTGCTTCTCCATCGCCTCCATCCTCTCCCTGCCATGGGGAAGGGAGAGGGGCCGGGTGAGGAGCTGGCTCCGGCACCACGGACACCCTCAGGCTTGTCCCAGCCTCACCCGCACCCACCCACCGGGTCCCTGCAAGTCCCAGGAGGGACGTCAGGGAGACGGCAGCAGTGCTGTCACCAGCTACATCCACCCCCTTCATTCCTTCTCTCTTCTTGCCTCCAGCTACCCCCAATCGCTCCCCTCAGCCCCGCACAATTTGGTGCTTCATTACCCATCCTGGCACCTCTACCGCCGTGGCGACAGGGCAAAACCTTCCTCCGCTCTTCCTCTACCTCCCCAGCTGCACCGACGGACAACCATCCGAGCAGCAAAGTTCACATCCACGGGGGAATTTCCCCCGCGCCCCTTCTTACCTCGTTTCCGTATCCTTAGCTGGTCCAGGGGAGCCGAACCCCGAGAGCGGGCGATCGCTGGGGCCGGGAAACAGCTCCGGAGGACCAGAGGAGCTGGGATTGCGTGGCTTGTTGACGGGGCTTTCCATGAAGACGGAGGAGCAGGAGTCCTTGCGGAAGGACTGACGGACGGGTGAGGAGCGGCTGGGGGGTCCCGAGTAGGGGCTGTGCGGGCTTTGCCCCGGCTGCACGTCCACCAGCCGGCCATCAGCCATCTTCTGCGGGGAAGAGGGGGGCATGCGGAAACCCAAGCCGGGTCCATACGTGTCGCTGTAAATGGGCGCGTTGGGCTTGTACAGGCTGTCCTCCAGCTCCGTCTGCAAGGCGGCCGCCGAGTAGGTGCTGAGGGAGCGAACGGACCCCCGCTTGTACAGCCCCCCCGAGTAGCCAAAAGGGTCTCCCATGCCAGCCAGGGACTGGGTGGAGGTGATGCTGAGCCGGCCCTCGTGCACCATTCCGTAGGGATCGGCGTACAGCCCCTCGTTCTTCACCAGCACCACGTTCTTGCCGGCCAAGTCCTCGTCCGGCTTCACATCCCGGCGCTCCAGGATGGCGCTGGGACTGGGCGAGACGCCCTGGGCGGGCGGCAGGTTGGAGAGACGCTCGCTGTGATGGACGGGGCTGCCGGCGTAGGAGGGCGGGCGGCCCCCGCTGTAGGACATGCGGGAACGGGACGGCGAGGAGGACTGGAGCACCGGCGGAGGGGAGCCCGAGGTGAGGTGGGAAGCCGGGGACATGTTGTTCAGCCGGCGGGTGGGAGACGATTCCCTGGAGGTGTACACCATCTCCCTCTGCGGAAAGGGGCGGCGGGGTGGGGGGGTCAGCACCGCGTCCCTGCGGGCTGGCCCCCCCTGCCCTTGCTCTGCCTGGCTGGCACCCTGCCTTGCTGCACCTCTCCAAAGACCAAGGTCTGCAGATTCTGCATCTTCACCTGGCCTTGGCAAAAGGCAGCTCCCTCATTCCCACCCAGGAGTGGGATGATTTATTCTGATGAATCCCCTAATTATCATGTTTATTACCCTGCTGTCAGGCCCCAAACATCCATTCTCTTAAAGTAACACTTAACAACGCTGGAACCGGGCAAGATAAATCACGGTCATTACTCCTTCCACAAACACGCGCAATTACCAGTCCTTGTCTCCATCGCTTTCTCTCTTTACTGGTCCCAGCCCGCTGAGTGCACCCACACCGCAGGCTCTCCCTGTGACACCCCATTCCCCCTTACCCTCAGGTCGCCATTGGTGATGTGCGAGGCTGGGAATGAGGCGTAGAGTGGCTCTTTCCTGTAGATTTTAATGATACTTCTGTCCTGGATATCGCTGAAAGAAGAGGCAGAGCCATGAGCATCTGGGACAGGCAGCCACCGAGCCCCCAGCAAGTCCCAGCCACAGGACTGCACCCACACCCACCCTTCTGCTTTCATCCCACTAATTTCCTCGCTCTTCATGCTCTTAAAAGAAGGAAAATCAATCTGAGGTGGATTTCTGAGCCCCCCCCACCCTCACCGGACATCCTCCAGCTCGTAGAAGACATTGCGCGACTCGTCCTTGATGAGGATGGCAGTGTTGGGAGACTTCAGCATCCCCATGGTGAGCTTCTGGGGGAACATGTGGACAATGAGGGCGTGCAGAGTGTCCATGCTGCTGATCTCGTGGGTGATGTGGACGCGCCTCGTCTCATCCCCAAACTGCAGGAAAAGGACCCCTGGAAGCAGAAGGAGCAGAAAGCGGTGAGGTGTGCCCGCACCCCTTCTCCATGCAACGCCAAAGGTGCGCCGAGGTCAGCGATGGAGGTTCGCCCACCTCCACGGAGGTCTCCGTGCGAGGGCACGGGGACCTCTGGCCACCCAACCTCACCCCGGACCAGCGAGGCCAAAGGCAGCTCATCCTCCTCGGCCACGCTGCACAACGTGCAGTGCCTCCCGCTCCTCCTGGGGTTATTTGGGCAGATACAAACCGATCCCACACCCGGCACACGCCGGCGTCCACCCGCGGAGGTGGGCAGAGATGTTTGGCGTTTGCCGGGCAGGTACATGCTGCCCATCCCGGGGGGGGGATGCCGAGCCCCGAGGGTACCTGGCGATCGCAGCTTCGTCTGGCTGGTGGAGCGGGACAAGGGCAAGCTCTGCCGGAACCGGTTCATCCTGTTGAATCCCAGGGGCAGCTCTGCTTCCGACATGGTTTCCAGGGATTCGGCCGAAGCGAAGGAGAGTTTGGCTTGATCGGCCAAGCCGGGTTGGGAGCCCTGGGAGTGTCGGGAGCTCCTCGTCTGGAAGGGGAGAGGAGAGAGGTCAGAGGAGAGCTGCGGTGGGTACCCCAGCCCCGGTCTGCTCCCCTGGACGCAGCCACGCGCTGCTCCCGCGTTTCCTCCGGAGGTCGGTGCTGGGATGGAGCGGCTCGGGTGAGGCGAAGCCGCATCCAGGGATGCTCAGTCCTGGATCCCCAGCTGAGTCAGCACACCAACGTGGTCCAGATACAGTGCCAGCTGGAGGCCTCTTCCATCTCCTGCTCTAAGCATGTACAACCATTTACAGTGCCCTTGCCTCCTGCAATCGCTCGCTCACGTTTTCCGCTTCAGGCTGGCAGCACGCTGCATTTCAAAGCCGCCCGGTGCCTTTGAGTTCCCCCAGCGGCAACCCACTCGAAATAAAACCAGCGCTAGCTAGCTGGTGATGGAGCCAGGGCTCGTATGCAAGCACTGGAATAACCTTAGCAATTACAGGAGGTTACACATCCATTACACCAATGAACCAGCTCCTGGGAAACATAAATGCCCGCCTTATTCTGGAAGCAAAGCAGCGGCAAGGTTTATGGCTGCTTGAGTAGGGGGAAAGTAATGGGTTTGGGTTTATAGCGGTAAAAATTTAATATGCCAGGAGTCCAATTTCACATGGACGAGCGTATATCCACTGCATAGAAGTTCAGGCTACAGACGTGGGCTTTCTGCACAAACGTGTCCAAACACACAGCCGAGTCCCCTTGCCACAGGTACCCGCCCGGCAGCGGAGCAAACGCTGCCTGTCAATACCCCGAAATACAAGGCTTGATTTTCCAGACACGCATTTAACGTTGGCAAATCAAACCGAGAGAACAAACAGCTCCTGGGGTGTGGAAAAGGCAGCATGGAAGGGACAACAGCTCTATTTTAAGACCAAAAAGAAAAATCAATATGAAATGATAACAGCCATCATCATCATTTAAATTAGACATTAATTGGAAGATTTAATTAATCCTGCGGGGCGGGGTTTTCTAGGACTTGAAATGTTCTCGCTGTAGCTAATTGCTGGAAAATTGACTGCTTAGTTTTGTTGTTGTTTTAGCACAAAGCACGCTGGCAGCGCAGATGCTTGAAATCTTACATTAAGAAAGGGAAGCGGGGCAGGACTGAACGTGGGCCAGCGCGTCCCCCAGCCACGGGGGGCTGGTGGCGGGGGGCTTCGCAGCGGGTAAGGAAACCGCAGTGAGCAGAACGCAATGGAGACACCAGTCTCCTCTCCCCTACGGTCCCAGCGTGCAGGTCTTTGGGGCGTAGCAGCTGGTTTTTTGGGGCTCCCTGCCCTTGCACAGCCCTGGGAAACCTTGAGGGCTTGCGGTCCCCCGTCTCCGGCTGTCTTGGCCTGGGTTTGAGGTGCTGCCCCCCCCCAGCTCCCAACCCAGGATGGATCCTTGGCCACAGGGAAGCGCAGGGATGGGGCAGGCAGCACGTGGCCAGGATGCGACCCACGCTGCCGGGGCTGCACCTTAGCCTGGCTTCGCCCTCCTGGCAGCCCTTTCCTCTCCGCTCCTTCCCCTGCTCCGCGCCAGCGGGGTCTCACCCTGCCCTGTCTCCATCCATCCCTCTCTGCTCCCCCCACCCAAACCCCCCCCCAGCCAGAGCCCACATCTGGGCTGGGCTTTGACAGCCCTCGAGCTTTCACACGGGATGACAAAAGGCGGCTGGCTCACAGCCCCCTCTCCCCAGGATGCGTTTTGTCTGGAGAAAATAATCATAAGAAAAAAATTGATTTACCCGACGGGGGGGGGGGAATCGCTGCCTCCCCCTCCCCGTGGCACCACAGGACGGCTGAGACCGCGTTGCCATGTAGCATCCTTGTTGCTACGGGCTGCTGCGGTGTGCGTGCCTCCGCGCGTCACCCCAACACGCTGCGCTCCCTACAGCCCCTATAGCACAGCACCCCGACATACTGCAGTCCCTACAGCCCCTATAGCACAGCACCCCAATGTACCGCAGTCCCTATAGCCCCTATAGCACAGCACCCCAATGCACCGCGGTCCCTACAGCCCCTATAGCACAACACCCCAATGCACCGCAGTCCCTAAAGCCCCTATACCACAGCACCCTAATGCACTGTGGTCCATAGCACAGCACCCCAACGCACCACAGTCCCTACAGCCCCTATAGCACAACACCCTAATGAACCACAGTCCCTACAGCCCCTATAGCACAGCACCCCAATGCACTGCAGTCCCTATAGCACAGCACCCTAATGAACCACGGTCCCTACAGCCCCTATAGCACAGCACCATAATGCATCATGCTCCCTACAGCCCCTATAGCACAGCACCCCAACACAGTGCGGTCCCTATAGCCTGCGGGATGGCTGCGGGAGCGTGGTGGTGGGAAGAGCTGGCTGCTCCAGGTGAGCCCGGACCCCTCCTGCCTTCTGCCTCTACCCTGGGGTTGCAGCTGACCTCAAGTAATTAAGCTCATCTGATGGAGCTAATTATGGCATCAGTCAAAAAAAAAAAAAAAAAAGGAAAAAAAGGGCAAGATGGAAATTAATGGATTTTTAGCCTGGAAGGGACTGTTCCAGCCTGATGCTCAGCACAATGTGCTCTCCCGGCCCGAGCAGGGACCCAGCGGCTCCACAAAGCCCTCGCTGGCACCAGGGCAAGAGCCGCACACCCCCCTCCGTGGGCACGGGACCCTCCGCTCCTGGGCACGGGACACCCAGCCACCCACCCAGGGCCAACACAGGATGCTGGCGAGCTGGAAAGGACCGACCCTGCGGTGTGAGGCGGGGGGGACACGACTCTAAAAGTGCTATATGGGGGTGTCTCTGCCATTTCTCCCCAGCCACATCGGCTTTGCCGGGGGGTGCCGCTGCGGGACCCGGGTGCCCACGGAGCCTTGCAGCCGCAGCGGGGAGTCGAGATGCTCGGCGAGGGGGGAGCGCAGCGGCTGCTCCGTCCTTGGCCTCCAGCAGACCGTTAATGAGCCGACTCCAAGGGAGTTGTTTTTTTATTGCTCTGCCTCACTAATGACTTATCCTGGTATAAAATAATACGTTAACTGACAACTCAGCCCCCACACACCCTGCGTCCCACCCCTGCCGCTGGCTGGTGCCGACGTGGCACGGCAGCCCACGGCAGCCCACGGGTCGGCTCCGCTTCCCCCCCCCAACCCGATTCGCAGCACTCGCAGCCCTCCCACGGAATAGGTGGGACCCGATCGCAGTCACCGAGGCCGTGGCTCACCCCGAGCGCGGTGGGACCTGACGCTTTCATGCGGCTTCATCCATCACCGTGGAGTCTAAAATGGGTGCCCAGGATCCCTGCTTTGCTGGAGATGCTTTGGTGGGGGCCCAATCCTGCCTTGCTGGGTGCCACCCTGGAATGAACAGTGCCTGGACCTGTCTGCGCCAGCATCTGCATCGACAGAATGGATGTCCCCTGCTGTCACGGGGGAACGTCACCCCAGCGAGCGCTGCCCCAGGCTGGAGGGGGAGACATGGGGCTGTGGGTGCTACCCCGGTCCTGGGGGCATGCAAGGCTCCGGCTCCCCGGGTGCCTGCCAGGGCCAGTCCTCAGGGTGCATGGGCTGAGCTTTCAATCCGATGCAGGATGAAAATAAACATCTAACCCTCGCCACCGTCTGCAGAAGGGAAAAGGTATTCTCTGCCCGGGCCACATCACACACCACAGCCGTGGAGGAGATATCAAAGGCTGCAACAGTCAAGTACCACGCGCGCAATAACGATCGTAATATCCTCCTGCTTTGGGAGCACTTTCCATCCCCAAATCCTCACCTTCCCTCCTGCCTGCTGCGTACCAAAGCCCCAGTGACCAGACCGTGGCGAGGATCGATGCTGGCACCCACGCACCCACCCAGGGCACAGCTCTGCACGCTGCAGGGAGGTGACCGAAACCCACCTGGGACCCCCAGCCTGGGAGCAAAGGTGTTTTGCCCCCTCCCCTTCTCAGTTATGCCCCCCCCAGGGGCAATTTTACCCAAGCCCAGACCCCCCACACGAAGGACTCGGTCTCCTGCAGCTTCAGAAGAACCCGACGTCTCCTGTGGGCACCGAGATCTTTCCCCGCGGCATCCGAAACCCACCCGCGGTGGCAGCGAGGGGCTAGAGGGGAGGGGACGCAGCTCTCCCGCTTTGCTGTCCCCGCGCCGCAGCAACGCCATGCTGGGAGATGACCCATTTCTTGCCGAACTAGCGTCACAGCACAGGGTTAATATGATGCCTGGCTGATTTCTGCCACGGCGACGTGTGCTGGGAGCCCAGCTCGGGGTCAGGGGCAGCAGCAGCATCTCCCCTCAGCCTGGGGTCCCGCTGCCTGCCCCCCGCCACGGTTCGGAGCATGGGAAGCAGCAGGTTCACGAGCAGAAGGCGAAGGAGTGCAGCTGCCCAAAAGCAAAACAAAAGCCAACCAAGGCCACGGGACAGCGGCGCGGGAGCTCCAGCCCCGGCTGGCACCGCGGGTGGGAAAGGTGTGGAGCAGCTTATTTTTGGGAGGGCAGAGCTGCGGCCGATGGGGTGATGGGCACCAAGCTCAGGGTGACTGCAGCCTGCCCTGGGGGAGAAACCTGCTCGCTATCTGCCAGGGAGAGGTTTGAAGCCCCCGGGAGCCTCCTGCGTGCTAGAGCAGAGGAAATCTCGCTGGTGCAGAAGCACCGGCGAAGCTTCGCAAGCTGGGAGTGCATCATGGGTGCTATTTTGGTGGTTTTCCCAGTGAAAACCCACTCACAAAGCACCCGGCTCCCCCCAGGCCCCTCCTGAGGAAGGCAGCGGGAACATCCCCCCACGCCGGCGGGGACAGGAGCATCCCCAGCCCCTCCGCACCTCCCTGGGAGTCTTATGTAAAAGAGGTGGGATGGGGAACGAAGGGAGACTTGGGGGCTTTTGTCTTTTATCTCGTCAGAGCTAAAAAAAGATACAATTAAGCGATTCTTTTAGCTCCTAAAACTCCAAACAATCCCTTTACTGTCAGTGCTGAAGCAGCTTCATTATATTTGCCTGGCTAGGTAAGGATTCTTCTCTCCTCCTTCTCTCCCCCTCCCTTCTTCTTGTCCCCATCCTTCCCTCCCTTCTTCCATACCCCTTTCCCCTCTCCAATATTACCCTCCCTGGCTTTGCAGGCTGAATGCTCAGGGCTGGATGGAGGGAAAGAGCTGAGGTGCCACTGGTGTTGGGGGATCCGGGTGAGGAGTGGGACTGTTCCTCTGGATCCGGCGGTGATGGGCACCACAGTTATCCCACGGGAGTAGGGACAAGCAGTGGAGCTGCTCGGTCTCGATGGAGAGCCGAGATGGCCGCAGGGAAGAGGGGGAAAGTTTAGGAGAGGAGCAGAGGCACCAGGGGCACAGAGAAAGGTGGCAGAAGGAGTTTGGAGGGAGCAGAGCTGGGAGAGCTGGGGCAAAGAAGCAGCTCTGGACCTCCCACAGGGCACTTTAAAGAAGATAAGAGAAAAGAAAAAAAAAAAACAAGAAAAAAATGTGTGGGGAAAGGATCCTGCCCCGGGACAGAGCAGGGCACTCTGCAGCTGTTCCCATGCAAAACTCAAAGCCACCGGAGCTCATTAATATTTCCGCTCACTTCCTAAGACAGGCAGCAAGCCTGACCCTGCAAAGGGACCCTCAGAGATGGAGCAGAGGTTTTGTCACAGCGGAGACAGTCGAACCTCCGCCAGCACCTCGCTCCTACCCACAGCGGGCTCCGAGGGCAATGTCGGACTTGACCCGAGAAGAAAGCAGCCATTTCGGGCCCGTTTCTGCCTGACCCCTCTGTACATCACACACACCAGCACTCAGCAACCTGCGGTGCTCAGGGGTGTTTCAGCCATGGTAAGAATATTATTTGCAACAAGGAGACCGGGCAGTATGGGGGGGGTCCCCAACCACACGGCTCCTCTTCCCTCTTCCCAGCTCAGCCCAAGCTCTACAGCCTGTCCTGGCAGAGAAGCCAGCCCCTCTCCCCTCCCAAAAACCAGCTGAGACAACCAGAACACAGCCCACAAGCACCGATACAGACCTGTACTCGCAGCTGGGAAGGATAAGCCCTCGCCGTGCTAATGCCACAGGCAGCGTCTGGCCCCGAGCTCAGCCTCTCCCCAGGATCCCAGTATCACCAGGCGAAGCAGCCCAGGCTGCGCTGGGCAGCTGCTGCAAGGGCTGGGTCCAGCGGCAGCCCCCAGACCCCCCCAGTTCACGCTCCATCCTGCCCCATTGGCAGGGACGATGCACTGGAGCGCGTTGGGGCCGGCCGGGCATCGCCCTTGGACGGGTGGATGGAGCCCTGCAAAGGTCCCGGGCAGCCGCGATGCTCTGCCACGCTGCCACTTTCCCAGCTCCCATCTGTTTGCATCTCTTCTGCCGCGCCGCATGATGGGGATAAAGGCGAAGGCCCCCTAAAATCCAGTCCGGCCAGCTTGGGAAACAGCTGGCATGGAGCTGGCAAGGCCAGCCCTGGGCAAAGCAACGCAACCGGTTATTTACCAAGTACATAAAACCCAGCTCCAGCCCCTGGTTGGACACTGATCTGGATTAATTCCTCATAATCCCCTTCTCATCATTTAATCCAGCATCTGACTACAGGTCCCATCTGGTGGTGTGCTGAGCGCTCAGGATGGGTACTGGAGCTCAGCACCCCGATGGTCCAGGCTGTGCTGGGGATGAGGAGACCCCACCAGCCTCCAGCTGCAAAGCAGGGAGCGGGGAGGGATGTTTTGGCATCGCTGCTGTGCCGATGCTCGAGCCATCGCCGAGCTGGGAGTCACCCCAGGTTCTTGCTGCGGGACCAGGGTGAGCCGCCACAGCTTTCTGTGCCATCTCCTGGCACAGCATCCCTCAGAGCTGGTGCTGGGAGTAGCCATGGGAGAGGGCAATGGGACCCCTCACGTGGGGCTCCCACCTGATGCTTCTTGGACCCTTGCTCTCCACCCCTCTTCTCCACCCCTGCCTCTGTCTCCCTATCTAGAAACAAAAAAAAAAAGAATAAAAATACCTATTTCTCTCAGCCATTGCCTGCATCCCTACCCCTGCCTGTGTGCACATCCCAGCCTGGTGCCTGAGGCCTCCTCCCCTGAATTCCCAGGCTTTGGCTCACCGGAGCTAGAAGGGACCGTCCCTCCTGGCAGCGCAGGGACGGTGACACCGCAGCGCAGCCTCCGCAGGGCAGGGCCAGCGTGCCGGCAGCTGGATGGGACAGTCAATATTTACAAGCCAGAGCTGAAGGGGACATCTCTGAAAGCCTGGTCCAGACCGCTGCTCCCAGCCCGCGCCATTGCCTGGGTAAATGGATCTCAGAAACAAAGGGTTGGGGAAAAAACAGCGGACACAGCCCATTCATCTTCCCCACACCTGGAAAAGCCTTTCCATGGATATTGCAGGTGTAACTCCCGTCCCCAAACACACAGGCTCAGAGCTGCTTCAGCGGGCTGCTCCGGGATAGCCGAGCCTCCTCCATCCCATCCTTTAGAAAAATGTGTCTGTGCTGAGGGAGCTCGATGGGGAAAGACTCTCCCTGCGGAGCTGGGGATGCTCCCAGTGCCTGGGTGCTGGAAAAGTGGAGGATGCACCAAAGGGGGCTGGGGACCCCAGCCCCACTGGGACCCCACCTGGGTGAGCGGTCCCTTAGGGTGTGCAGGGAAGTGGGGCCGGAGCCTCGGCGGCTCGAGTCTGCGCTGCCAGCGAGGGTCAGCAGTGAATAAAGCTGTTAGCAAAGCTGGGAGAAAAACAACATCTGTCCCTCCTGCAGCTCTGCTTCTGTCAACATTTCCAAGGAAAATTTTAATTGAAATTTGAACTTTTTTTTTTTTTTAAGCAGCTCTGAGAGCTGTTAAAGAAACAGAGGCAGGGGAAAGAGGGAGGGATATCCAGATACCTGTCCTGCCATGTTCCCCCCCCATTTCTCTGCCAGCCTGACCCCATCACAACATCACTGGAGGGTTTCAGCCAGGCCAACCTGGTTCCACCTCTTTGCTTGGGGTCATTGAGCCCAGGGCTCAGCAAAGTAGCGCCTGCCCTTCCCTCCCTCCGAGATGCCGGGACAAGAGCCCACCACCTCGGTCCCCTCCTGGGCCCCAGTAATGGCTGGAGGGGCTCCTGCGGAGGGGAGGGCATGTGCCCCGGGGTGTGGGACAGCGGAGCTTTGCAAAAATGAATTCCAGTTGGTGTCTGGAGAACTCCTTTGAGACTCCCCAGCCTGCCCAGCTCTCGCCACCACCCGAAGCAGCTCTGACCCCTCTGCAAACAAACCGATGCCAGCGCATCACAAACCGCTCCATTCATTCATTCATTTCTAATGAACTCCACTCAACCTTAATTATTGATGCTCCCAGAGAGTGAGTCAGCGAAGAGCTGCCGGCTGTTTTGTAAGAGGAGCAGAGCCCAGGTAAGGGGACACTTCCCCAGCAGATGCCTCCTTACCTCGAGTCTGGCTCCAAATCCCTCCCAGGGAGCATCCCTGACCAGAACGCAGCATCCCTGACCAGGATACAGCATCCTCGGCACCTGGGCATCACCTCACCGGCCTTCCCAGCCTCTGGAGTTTCAAACCAGCTTCGGAGAGGGTAGCCCAGCTGTCCCAGTACTGCGTGCACAGGGCTGTGGTGCCACTCTCCTTCCGTACGTCCCAGCTCAGGTGCTTGATCTCAGCGAGCAGGGGCTGAGCGGATGCAACTGAACCCCTCCGCACCCTTGTGCAGCGTTTCACACCGGCTCCACCAGCCAGGAGCACTGAACTTCAGCAAAGCCTCCATGCAGGGAAGGACTTCCAGCAGCCCAGCTCCTGCCTCCCGAGATGGAGAAGCCAGGAGATGCCCAGCTGGGAAGAAAAGGAGGACAACCTGGAGATAACTGGGGCTGCAGCAGCAAAGGTGGAAGAAATGAGAGGCTTCGGGTGCTCTGAGCATCAAATACTACAAGTCTCCCCCATCCAAGAGGGTTGTGGCTTCTCCATCCCCCTCCACCGGCCCCCACCCCTCTCACCCTGCCTCGGTCTCGACGCCAAATTAAAAGCGTACCGCTCACGGCAGCAATAATTCATCCAGTGTCTAATGCTCAACATTTTGTCAGGATTATCCCGATTAACCCAGAATTAATCCTGATCTCAATGTTAACAGGATTAGCGTTAAAATCGGATTAGTTTTTTAAACCGGACCCCTTGACTAAAGAAAGGGGCCTTCCCCACCAGATGTGCACAGCCTGCTACTGGCAGCCAGATGTGAGCAGGAGCCGGGCAGGAGCTCGCTACCCTGTGATGGGTCCCACGCCTGGGTGAAACGGGGTACCCCTACAGCGAGCATCTCCGTGACACCAGCATCCATCGCTCCTGCTCTGCAAAGCACACGAGCTGCCCGGCCCTCTGAAGGTGATAAGCAGGAGCCCAACACTCAGATGTCGTGTTTCCAAGCAGAAAACACTCTTTTGCCCTCGGACATGGCCCAGCCACCTCTGCGGGGGACGCGGGTGGCTGCTTGCCCCCTCTCTGCATTTTTTCCCCTTCCTGCTGGCACCAACAGCCTCCTGCCTTCGCCTGCCTGATGAATATTTAAAAGCCTGGATCCTCTGCAGCCTCATGAATATTGACGGCTGCTGGTTGCCCGCCACGGTGGTGGTCCCTCTGCGTCCCTCTCCGGGCACGGACAGCAGGGTGGGCATCAGCGGGGTTTGTCGGCAGCACCTGCCCGGCGGAGGGGTTCGGGGTGCCTGCGCGGGAGAAGGCACCTCCAAGGGCTGTCCCCGCCACACCGCACCTGAGGACTCTGCGTTCAGTCCCCAAAACGCTCGCTTTCTTCCCAAAAGTGCAGGGGTGGAGCAGTCTCCCTGCTGGCAGTGGAGCAGCAGAAGGTCCTGGCACCCAGGGCAGGGCTGGAGCTGGGACCACCCACGGGTGGGGGGACACGCCGTGCCTACTCATCCTCATCTCCTGGCGCCGGGTGCAACCTTGGCTCGCACAGGGAGGATAATCATTAACCTCCCAGCAAAGGTAGCTGGCCTGTTGTTCCTGGAGTTGTTTTCCCCATGACTCAACCGGGCATGTCCAGTCTGGCATCCGTGGGGAGAGGAGCGTCCCTGCCGTGAGACCCTGGACAAATGGGGGGGGGGGGGTGTCCAGAAACAGGCCTGATCCAGCACCTCCCCTGAGGCTGAGGGGGTCCCAGGAGATGGATTATGGAGGGGTGCGTGGCAGGAGGTATTTTTGGGGGTGAGGGTGCCAGTCCTGCGTCCACCCCTGCTACCTCGAGCCCGCGTGGACATTCACCCCAGCCAGCCCCTTCCTCGCTGGGGCTGAGCGGCGGCCGCGTTCAATCCCCGCTCTCTGGCGATGCTGCCTTGTGTGACAGCATCTTCCAAAAATAAGCAAATTACTGCATCCTTCAGGGATGCTGGCGGATGGGAAGCAAAGCCAAGTGTGAGAAAGCAGCAGAAAGGGGATGGGGGGGAGAAGGGACAAGCCCTTGCTGGGCTGAAGCCACCACGGGAGGGGAGCCGGTACAGGCTGCAAACCGGCGGGGACGCTCGGGTTAGCAGCATTAGTGACGGGGACTTCACAGTGACAGGTGACAAGGCTCAGCTCTTTGGCATCTAAGGCATGATTTGCTTTAGCAGCTGTATACAGGGAGGTTGGGCTCTGGTTAAACATGTGCGGGTGCCTCTTGGGAAAAAGGCTCGGAGGGGTTGGTTTGAAGCGCAAAAAAAGAAAACCAACTTCAGCAGCAACAGCTGTAGGTAAACAGCCCCAAATCTGGGACACCAGCCCAGACACTGCTGCAGGTCGTGCTGCTGCACCTCCCCTGGGTACTCTCAAACAAGTCACCTAGTCCCACCGCGCCTCAGTTTCCCCATTCCTCCATCCCTGCTGCGATAATAAATAGTGACAACACCCAGGATCAACAGATAACTGAGCACCAGAAAGCACGGACAGGTCAGAAAACCAGCAAGCGCCCCAAAAGCAGAGCGAGGAGGAGGTGGGAGCAGGCGCTCAGCAGCTGCTCTCTCCTCCCGGGTACACCCCAATGCCTTCTTCCCGCGAGCAATAAAATATTACGCAGCAAACGCCGGTCCCCGAGGAACGCGGCGGACGCCAAGGCCACGGGGAGGGCACGGGGAGGAGGGCTGGTGCAGGAGCAGCAGGATTACAGGAGCTAAGCCTGCCTGGTATTTGCTCGTCTCCTGCAAGTAAATACTGCTGCCTGCCTATAATACCGGCTGGGCAAGCGCCTCGAGTCCCCAGCCTGCCGGTGAGATGGAAATGGCTCCTGCTAACGAAACGAGAGGCTCCCAGAAAGCCCCGTGTCCTGGCCGTGCCGCCACAACCCGAAGCCCCGATCAAGCCATCGACCGCTGCTGGAGCAGGAGCTGTGCAGTTAGAGCCCGACGTGGGTGACGCGGCCCCAGACACTTGTTTTAAAGACAACTGCGTCCTGCCCCCCGCGCTTTCTCCCTTCCACATCCTAGTCATTTTTTTCCCCGCTAGCTTTTGCTTTAGTCCCTTTGATGTTCTTTTAAAGTCCTGGCACCAAAGGAGCTCTTCCGAGGCTCTGCCTTCCGTTTTCCCCATTCCTCCTCCAGCTCACAAGTGACAGCAAGGAGCCAGCCCACCCCTTGCATTAGCACAGCGGGAGCCCCCAGCCCTCGGTACTGCCTCCCCGCTCTCCACAACGAAGCCCCCTCCCCGCTGCATCCCTGGGGAGGGATTTGCTCCCCGGCCAGATCCAGGGATATGTCCCCGGAACCCCCAAGCCCTGCAAACCATGGGGCTGAGATGCTCCTGCCCAGGAGAGGCTGGTACCCAGAATGTGGTTTTGAGTCACCCCAAAAACGTCAGGGATGGTGGCCGTGAGCTGGGATGTGGTTTAGGTGATGGGAAGGCGAGGGGGTACCAGGCTGGCCCGGCTGAGGGATGCGGGCATCTGCCTGGGGACTCAGGGACCGGCAGCAGCGTGACAATGGCCACGGAGCGGCTGGATCGATGGCTCCGTGCGGGCACACGGCCCGAGCCAGCTGGTGGGAAGGGACGTTCGTGAGGTGAGCGGGGCTGGCTCAATCTAGAAGCGAGTGCAGAAATCCCAGGGATGCGCTGGGGCACGGGGCAGGAGGACGGAGCAGGGCGGAGGGCAGAGGCAGCGGCAGAACCCACAGACACGAGGGGGATGCGGAGGATGAAAGGGCTTGGGGACAAGGCGATCTCCTGGACCCCTCTCTGCAATAACAGCACCGCCACCGACATACAAGAGCATCTGCCCGTCTCCAGCACTAAGCCTGACAAACACAGCCATGCAGGGCCCCCCTTTCCCCCCAAAGCCCACTCCTGGAGAGCCCCAAATCGCCGCCAGCACCTGCCCATTGCCTGTCCCCAGGCAGACGGGGCATGCCAGGGCAGGAGGAGAGCAGGTCCTGCCCTGGGAGCCCGTCCCTGGGTGTCCCTAGGAATTTGGCACAGCCATTCCCACCATCCGATCGCCTCCATCCCTCCTCAGTTGGGTCTCTGGCCACAGCCCACCCCCCCCTTTTTGGCCGAGGGATGGAAAAGGGCTGGCTCTGCACCCCCGGCAGCGGAGGGCGGCAGCTGGACGCCGACAGGGAACCTAAAGGTTGATGAAAGTTTTATTTTGGGGAGCGAGCAGGGGGGGTGGGAGGCAGCTTTCCCAGCTGAAGGCCAAGCCTGCAGCTACAGAAGACCCCAGGGGACGCAGGTGGCTGCAGTGGCCTCGAGGAAGCCCCCAGCACCTGCTTGCCAGGATCAGCCTCCCCGCAGGGCTCTCCCCGTGACAAGCCATCCCCAGCTGCCTCTGGCTCATGCCCCACTTGGTAGCAGGGTCAGGCAGCTGGGGGCCTCCCTTGGCCGGGAAGCGGAGGGTGGTTTAACCCGTAATGCGTTTCCACAGCTGATACAGCCGGGGAAGATGCTCTGCTTGCGATGCAAAATACTTCCAGGCTCGGGTGGAAAAATACGTAGTTACGGAAAACGCACCCTCTGTGGCTGCAAAACCCCTGCCGCTGCCGAGGAGGACCCCTCTGGGGTGGGCGGGCCGCTAAAGTTTGTCCCCATTTTATTTCTTGCTCACAAAAAAATGGAAAACAAAACAAAAAAATAAAAAAAATTGAGGCTTTTGTGCCTTCTCCCCCAGTCCCAGGAATGTCCCCGAGAGCACGTGGCTGAAACCGGCCGGTGAGAACTCAGACAGCTGAACATTCGGGGAGCCGCCGTTCACACGCGTTTTATGCTGCAAGTACTTCAAGAATGAAAACTCGGAACAAGTGCACATATTATGCATTTTACGACTCCTCCGCTCTCCGCTGCCAACCAAGGAAAGCGCCTGTTTTTTCCACAGGAAGAGCAAACCCACCAGGGACAACACGCCAAGGTCATCCAGCAACACGCCTGACCTTGAAGTGTTGCCACCGCATCCCTGGGCGAGGAGGAGGGAGGAAGGGGAGTTGCGATGACATGCGTACTTCACCCTGCCAGACAATAGGGCAACTGTTTGCAAGGTGCTGGCAGGAATCACCGGGCAGGCACAGACCCTCCGCGCTGCCAGGAGACTCCGCTCAGGGTCCCCTTTGTGTAGCCTGGAAGAGGTGGGTTTAGGCACAAAGATCCCAGTGCAATAAAGCAAACGCTAACGATTTCTCTGTTCTGCCGCTCCCGCAGCAGCCTCCTGACGAACAGGCTGGTACCGTAACGCTCAAGCGACAGAGCAAAGGATGGAGACAGAGATGCGATGGCCAACGTGGGACAGAGCCGCCCCTTCCCCTCCCGCAGGGCTCGACACCATCAGCCGAACAAATAACTTTGCTGTCTGGTCTAAAAATCCCTCGACATGCCAAATACGAGTCGGTCTCTGGGGTCCGGCATGGCATTTGCATTGGAAAGCCCGTTCCTTCTCCTTCTCCGCCAACCCCACCTCCTGCAAGATGCAGGCAGAGCCCAGCTTTAGGGAGCGGGACGCCAGCAAACCCCCCCACACATCCCGAGAGCATCTCCTGCCCATCAGCGTGGGATCAGCCTGGGCTCTCCGGGGAACCGGGAGCTCAGGAGAGGGAGATGAGGAGCCCAACGGGGAAAGCGGTGCTGGGCAAACAGTCAAGTGCAGATAAGCGACCGACACGCCGTGCGATGGGAAGCTCAGCGGGGTCACCGACTGGGGGGACAGGCTCTGCTCGGCAGCTCTCCCCCTCCTCCAAGGAGGAGGCTGGAAAACAGAGCAACCCTTGTATCTCTGCCTGGGAGCAGGCACCTGGATGGAGTTCTGCAGGTGGACTTCGGAGCCCATCCTGAACAGGGTCTTTTCTGTCCTTTTCCCCGAATTAAGGTCCGCTCTGCAATGAAATAACTCTAAAGCAGCAGCAGTTGACTGTGGGGTGATAATGGTCTAAATGAGGGCAGGACACAGATTTATCCCTCTCAGACAACAGGTTTGTAGCTGCACAACTTGACCCAAAAGCATAAAAGATCCTTCTCATGAGCTTAAACTGCTGCTGAGCTGAGAACAAACTACTTTGGCACAGGAATCCTCAAGAAAAAACCCGAGCTCCCACCCCCCCCCCTACACAGACACAGAGATGAGGCAAGGGTGGAAAAGTGCATGCATTTCAAACAGAAGCGTGAAAAATCAGAAATACTGACCTTAAAGCTCCAGTAGTTGGGTTGCTAACAAAAAATAAAACAACAAAACAAAAGAAAACAAAAAATACCATTAAGATTCTGGTTTGACTTTTGTTTTCCTTTTGAGAATTGTTGACTTTAAACTGCGACATTAAACCTGCTCTCATTTCTGCTTAAGGTCCCCTCCCAACGGGTTGCTTAAGTTTCATGCTGCTAAGGGCTGGCGAAAGGGAAGCAGTATCATGCAAGCAGGCAGGGACGGTGATGGGTATTGAATGCAGACCAGGGTGCAAGGTAACTGAAGCAGAGCAAAGGGGGGGGAGCAGGACGGCAGCCCAGCATCACTACTGGAGTTACTGGGATGCCCACACTGTCCTGGCACGTGCTGGTCAGACTGCTGCCCTGGGAGTCGGTGCTGGAAGCCAGAATAATTTTCATTTTTAAAGGTATCTTCCAATCCCCCCCTCTTTGCCCCTGCTACCTCCCTCTGTTGCTTCTCCGCAGCGTTTCCACCGGTGTCAAGCCGATGTGCTACAGTGCATGATAGGAGCTGGCATTGCTTACAGCCCAGCAAGCTGGAGAGCTCGGGAGCTTTCTTCTCCCAAACCACCCACTGATAATCACCAGTGGGAGATTGCACCGAAAATCCCGAGGATGCTCGGAGCTGCGGCTCACTGCAATACCCACCGTCGGGCAGCGGAGCGGCTCGTGGCTTAGAGACTTGAGACCCCCTCCCAGGGCAGCACCGGGCTCGCACAGCCAGGACGGGGCTGCAGGAGCCCAGCGAGTCCTCCGAGGACAACGCGAGGACCGAGAACACGCCAGGGCCGAGCATCCCCAACACGCCGGCTTCAGAGCAGGGCATGCGCTTGGCACAGCAGCATGGCGAGCAGCTTCATCCCACCCCGGGGCTGGTCCCCTAATGCCCACCCAGCCCGGGCAGCAGCACCCCAAGACTGTGTTTGAGGATGCAGCAGGAGGGAAGTTAGATCTAGTGACAAGAAGCGTGATCCACCTTGCTGGAGGGGGAAGCATTTGGAAGGGGAAGCATTTCGATATCACCGAGATGTGCAGATAATGGGTGGGGTGAGAGAAATGAGTACAGAGCAGCTTTTGTCCCAACAGTCTTTTTATTGGGATCAAAGTTCTTGACTGCTCTTTTCTCCCTTCTCACACCTGCCTATCAGCTTGCTTTTTTACAGCATTTATTTCCCCACCAAAATCACCATGGCTGCAAACCTAGTTTGTTACTTAGAGGATGATTTTTTTTTCATTATTATTATTATTATTATTTCAAACAGGAAGAAAGCTCCCACACCAAGCTCCCAGTCCCCATCAGTCCCTGCAATGCCCGGTGGCTGCCAAGGAGTCTCCTATCACAGCGCTTTGGGAGCAGAGGAAGAAGTTGCAATAACATTAGACCATCGTGGAGTATTTATCCAAGGACTTTAACAATCCACTAGCAGATTTGCTGCTGGGGTATTAACCCTTCTGCTGACAAGGTACATAGAGGTCTAGTCTATGTATATACACAAATTCACTTGTTAGACTCATCTCAAGTGTCAGCAGGATACTCTTATTCCAATTGAAGATGTAGTTCACATTAATATTCCATAAGACATCAGTAGACCCAAACCAAGTTTTGCCTCAACCAAACGAAAACTGTTTTAAAAGTGATTTAAGTCAAACGAGTGCAGTGTTTTCATGCAGACAAGCCTGAAGGCACAAAGGTCTTTTCCAAGGGCACACCGTGACTCAGAGGCAGAACCAGAAATAGAAGTCCAGAGCCGTGATTACCAGGCACTATTAGATAACAACCAGCAGGATCCAAGCCTATCCTGGGCACGTAAAGCTTTTCCAAAACACCAGGAGCTTGAAAGTGAGAAACCGCCTCAGAATGCCTTTCGGTACTAAACGAAGCCATCCATCCCATCTAGCAATTAACACGCCAGCTGCACCAGCAGTTCTTTGCAGCCTGAGCTCCCGGTGCAAGATGCCGGGAGCAAGGCAAGGCTGGCAGCACCGGTACCTGCCCGGCCGTACGTGGGGGCAAAGCCCAAAATGCAGCACTGCCATGTGTCGAGCCAAAGCATCTGACCCCAGGTAGAAGCTCCTCCTCGGCTAGAGGAGCTGCGAGAAACAAGAGCCCAGCTTGCTGTCTCCGAGAGGTGAACGGGATTGCATCAGCTCCTGAAGGGTTTTTGACATGCCGTGCCTCGACTGGGGAAACGTCTCGAGTTAAGCTGCGCAGGGCAGCAGTTTTATAACCGCGCTTCTGCTCGGCAGCCTTCATCCAAAGTCCCCAAGGCCAGATTCGGATGCCGCCTCCCGGGAAAGGCTGCGCGAGGGACGTTTCGTAAATCACAGCCCACTTCAAATGGACACGAGTAAATCCTTCATCCCTTTCCCTTGCCAGACTCTAGCAGCTGGTTCTCCCCACCTCACCACCAGTACCTCCAGTCTAGGAAGGCGATGAGAGACCCCCCCACCCGGGGAGGGCAGGCCAGAGATGCCTGGTCCCTGGAGGCATGGATATGCTGCCTTCCCACCGAGGGGATGCTCACCCCCCTCAACTCCTCTGTGTTTTGAATGGCTACAAAGGGCCTCCCCAATGGGATTGGATATTTCGGCCAAATACTCCAAGCACTGCTGGGAAAAGGCTGGGAAAAGTTGTGGCCAAACCAGTCTGTCCCAGTCCCCAAAGGGCCCTGACACAGTGTGTGGTGGAAGGTGACGCTCCTGACTTTTTCCTTCTGTGACTTTTTTTTTCCCCCTCCGTGCTCTTTATTTTGCTGTTGAAGACTCTCAGTAATTTTCCTCAGACCCTGATATTACTGATCCTATCTCGTGCCAGCCCTTGGTATGTATTTTATTTATTATTTTAGGATGACTGGACAGGCTTATCACAAAGTCCATAAATTACATCCCCACCGCACACAGCCACTCCACATCAAACTAGCAATGAGCTTGTCTGAACCCCAAGTGCCATCGGAGGGAATCAAGAATATTCTGGAAGCGATTTGGGCTGATTAGCGTGACCCAGAGCACGCACCGGGATGGCATAGCACCCATCCTCTCCCAGCTCCCTGGATCCAGCCCCAGAAAAGCCTCTTCACCGGCAGTGGTGCAGGACCCCCCCCAAGCAGAGCTCTGCCCCAGGCTACGGGCTGGATGGGGGAATAGGGGATGCGCTGCCTGCCCTGCCTGTACCCTGCCGAGAGGCAGGACTGTCCAGGGCTGACAATCTGGTGCTGCCTGCCAGGGCCAAGTGGGCGATGGACACCACCACGCAGATCTTTCGGGGGCTCCATCTGTCCTTGCAGGCACCGACGCCGCACCGGCGCTTTGCCCAACCAGTCCTGCCGTTTGCTCATCCTCCCCCCACCCCAAATCTCCCAAAGCAAAGAGGATGTGCTCCCCCAGAACAGGTACCCCACTCCGGGCACAGGCTGTGCCCAAGGAGATGGCAGCCACAGGGGACCAGGGTGGCACAAGCATCCACAGCCTTAAATGCAGCCACCTCCCACCAGGTCCCCCAAAACCAGGGGACGGAGCCCGAGCGCTGTGCCCAGCTCCCCTGCGAGCACCGCGGCAGCCGGCCAGGCTGGCAAGGGTGGATTTGTACAAAGAGAAGAGAAGAGGAGAGGGCCAAGGTAGAATTAACATATCGCTGGCTCTTCAAAAGCATCAAAGGGAGATAATGGTCTGAGAGAGGATTTGAAGCGACAGCCTTGTTACAACCGATAAAACAGGCAGCTCGCTTGCAGCAGAGCTGTGCAGAAGGTATGAAGAATTACAAAGGCTGAGATTATAATTACAATGAAAGTCATGACCATGATGCTGCAAAATGATGGGCTAACTAGGACTGGGGCCCCCCCAAAGCACAGACGTGTGCACACGTGTGCACAGGCGTGCGCTTAGGAGCTGGAGCACGCGTGCAAGTGCAAAATGGGGGTTGAGATGCTCCTGTGAATCCCCAGCCATGTGGGAACCCATGCACACACGAATGCTCGGAGAGATGCACCCGCATAAATACACATGCACGCTGCAGAAGAGAGGAAAACCAGAGCTGGGGGAATGTAGTGAAGAACATTTTGGAGGTAAGTTAAAAAAAAGAAAAAAAATAGTCTTTGTGATTGTCCCAGGAGAAGCCAGGAGGTAAATGAAATCCAAGTGAGTCACTGCCTTGACCAAGGCAGACTTCCCCTGGTTAGCAATTATAACACAAATCTGTTAGTGATTAACAAGGCAGGACTGAATGCATCCCTCTAAAATGGACAGCAGCAGCGTCCCCAGCACACTCCACCAAAGGGAGAGACAGAGGCAGTTTCACCGGCTTTTTAATTAACTCATTTTCAGGAGTTCCAGTTTCTGATAGAGTTGCCCTCAAGCACAATGTCTTGACAAACACAAAAATCTCCTTGAAAAATAACAGTAAAGTGAATTTAATCTGTTTCTCCTTATTAAAGTTTTTTAATGCTTTTCAGCACAAGAGAAACTGAATTAAAGTGGATATAGCAAAATGACAAGATAGAGTTGAATGCAAACAGTAAGTAACCAGACAGAGTGAAGAGCAACACCGACACTGTGCGTTGCAGATATTGCCATCCGAGGTCTCGCAATTATTGCAAAAGGACCTCTCAAACCCGAGCATCCCAGCACGCAGGAGAGAGACCAGTGCGAGACGAGACGGGATGCAGGAGCGCCGGGGCTCGTTCCCATCAGACCTGGGCTCCTAAGGGGCCTCGGTGAGTGATCCAACCCAGACCCCACCATGAAAAGGGCACCAAGACACTTGCTTTGCCGCTCCTCTTTCAGGCACAGGCATCTTTAGACAGAGACTTGGGTTTTACTACACCTCTCCCCAGTCCCCAGCCCAAAGAGGCTCTGACGGCCGTCAAGAGATGTCACCAGAGATGCCATAGCAGAATGTCACAGCGACCCGACGGCAGGCATCACCGGCAGACCCCTGGCCTGGCTGCGCTGCTCAAAGTTTGCCCGCAGGACCGCACCATCCCTCTGTCCGCCCACGCACCAGCCTTCTCTCCGGGAGAGGTTCGTCAGCTCTCCGGCAGCAATTACAGCCCTGACCTACAACACAGTGTCTCTGAGGCAGCCCAGGTGACATCAGAGCACAAACGCCGTTGGAGACATCGGTGGATTTGCGCTCCTGACCCTTACTCAAGCCCCCTCCTTTCCCGATGCCAACACAAAGCAAATCAGCAACGTCTCTTTATAGCAATGCACCCCCAAGCAGCGATGCACCAGGACAAATGCTCTGCTGAGGATCAGCCATGCAAATGCCTGCTTGGGCTTCAAAATCTCCCTTCGGTGGCCTCCACGGGCTTTAAAATCTCCCGTCCGTGGCCTCCACGTCCAAGGTCAGGGACCCCTCTTGTGCTTGCAGGTTCCCGGGGGTCCAGGCTTGGTGCTCAGCCCATCCCCAGCCTGCTCAGGATGGGAGGGGGGGGTCCCTGCACCAGAAAAAGCAGGCAGCAGTCACGCACCCCAGCCCAGGGGCCAAGGTCTCCTCCATCCTTCATCCTCCTCCCGGGGTGTAGGGAGGGCAGCCAGGGGAGCAGGGCCAAAGGTTTTTTGGGGGGAAGGCAGGGAAAGCAGGCAGAAGTTGGGCAGATCAGATTGCAGGGTAGCTATGGCAACGGCACGGCGTAGGTGGACCAACACAATAGGGACGGGCAAGGTAAACCCGGCAGCAAGCAGGCAGCGAGCATCCATCGGCTCCCACCGCTCACAGCCAGGGACAGCACCGGGGTCCGGCCCCCCGAGAGCTTTGGGGGGACCACCCCCCTCCATCAGGCACCTCCAAACCCAGAGAAGCTCATCCCTGCAGGCAAATCCCCGAGAAACCCCACGCCAAGGGCGAGGAGGCTCGGATCCTCCGCAGGATCCCCCTGGACCTCTAGAACCTGCAGATCGGTCAGCGCCGCAACCGTCACCCAGGGGGGCTACAGCAGCCGCGTCCCCCCACGCCACGACCCCTGCGTCCCACCGCAGGGTCCCTTTGGGGGGGGGTACCAGCACCGTGGGGTGCAGCTGGTGCCCAGCCAGCAGCAAAGCTGGGAGGGGGGACAGAGGCAGAGGGCACCGAAACGCAACCGCTGATGGAGACCGACCTGGACCTGTTCTTCTCCGCTCCCTGCCTAACGCTGCCAGCACCGCCGGAGCCAGGTCTGCATTAGCAGCAGGAATAGAAAAGCTGCCTTTCTGGCTGCTGCAGCTTTTTTGGCGTTCTCTCTCCCAATGCCGCTCAGCGCCAGCCCAGCGCCGTGACACCGGGGGAGGCAGGAGCCCGAGGTCGTCTCGCAAAGATCCCCCAGGCTGCCGGCAAGAAGGAGCCAAATTTGGGTCAGGAACAGCAGGAAACTTCGGGCGGTGGGACAGGGATGGATGCACGCGTTCACGCCGTCGCATCCATGTGTGTGCCGGAGAGGCAGGAATACGCACGCCCCTTCCAGGCTGGCGACCCCGACGGCAGCACCGGCACCGCGCTCCCCTGAACCGCGGCGAGGAACCGGGGAGCGCTGGGAGCCCACGCGTGCCGAGGGGAACACGCCGGGTACATCCCACCTGCCGCCAGGATGGAGTCGGATCCAATTCCTGATGGGCATCCACTGGGTATCTCGTTAATGCCCTCCCCAGGGCCGGCATCGCTGTCACCAACGCGGCCGTATTTATTACCCACTTCTCAGGGACTTCCAGACCCGCTTCCCCCCTGCTCTGTGCATAAAGCCAAAGGAGAAGTGGGGTGACCCACAGACCTTTGCGTGACTCCCAGCTCCCAGGGACCCGATTCCCAGGCAAAATGTGGGCCAGGTCTCTTTTAATCAGCCAGGAATTGCTCCCAGTAGGGGAAAAAATAAGAGAATCAATAGAGGCAGCTCCGGCTGCAGTCATACGGACACACACACACACGCTCGTTCATGTTACTCCCGACAGCCACGCACGCTCTCCTCCACCATTACAGCAGTTTGCAACGGTTCACAACGCGCTCCACCTCTGGAGACCAAGATCAGACCCCGGGAAGAGCAACGAAGGGCCCCGCTTCTCACTCCCACCGCCCCAGCAAGCTCCTGCCAACCCGTTCACTTCAGGCAGCGTTCCCAAGCCACCATCACCACCGGTTTTGCAAAAGCAGAGCATCCAGGTCCCCCCCATGCCTTGCCGGTGCGGGGGCACCCCCAGCCCGGCCAAGCACCCCGTGAGGACAAGACGATGCCAACCTCACGCCAAGGCGACGGGCACCTCTCCGTGTGCCCAGCTCCATCGCCTTTCGGGGGGCTGGAGCGAGATGCTGTCAAGCCTCTCCTCCCGTCATGGAGGTCCCGCTCCCCAGTTGGGTATGGAGGGGGGGGGTCCTCGTGGTGCCGGCAGGTTCCCCGCGTGGAAGGATGCTCGGCCAAACGAGCTGGAGGCGAAACAGGCCCCCACACGGTGCAGGGATGCTGCGTGCCCGGACCACCATCTGCCCCTCTGCCGGCTGCCCGCTCCACAGCCCGGGAAGGGGAGAGGGGAGCAGTGTCCCCTGCAGAGGGACGGGGACACGGGTGACGAGGGGGGCTGCCCTCTGAAGATGGGGGCTGCACTGCCGGGGACTTGGCACGGCCCTATGTGCAACCGGGGAAGGGGGTGCACACAGGGACCCCCCCCCCCAGGTGCTGCACCAAAGGGCAACGCAGGGACAGTGGTACCCACGAACAGCCCCCCCCTCCCTGCTGGGAGCCTGGGGGGACCCCCAGGGAAGGGGAATGTAGGGGGGCTGGAGGGAAAGGGGGGGGGTAGAGGGAAAGGGGGGGGCTGGAGGGAAAGGGGGGGGGCTGGAGCCCCACAGCCAGGGGAAGGGCACGATCGGGGGCATCGGTTGGCGATGGGGCTGGGAAAAGGGGACGGGGATCTCGGGATGGGGGGGGGGGGGGGGGACGACACCGGGACGTTTGGGGAGGGGGATGCTGGGGTGGCGGGGGCGGGAACACCAGGATATCTGGGGAAGGGGAGGTCGGGGGACCGCAGTAAGGGGCGGCGGACACCGGGATCCAGGAGGGGACGGCGACACCGGACCCGCAATCCCCCCACCCGGAGGGATGAGCCCCCACCCCACCTCCCTGCTCCGCCCTACCGGCCTCCCCTCGTCCCGGTACCTGCGGCAGGTAAACCCGGCTCGGGATCCGCAGCGCCGACGGGCTCGGCTCGGCTCGGCTCGGCTCGGCTCGGCTCGGGGGGGGGGTTGGCGGGCGGGGCCGGGGCCGCTGCGCGCGGCGCGGAGCGGAGCCGCCACCTCCCGCCGCTGCGGCCGCAGCCGCCGGCCCCGCGCGCGCGCCCGCCCTGATAGGGGCGCGGTCGTCATGGCAACCGCGACTCCACCTGCCGCCGCGCTGCGCCCGGCCCGCCAGGCGGGGGCGCGCGCGCTCCCGCCGGGGGGGGGGGGGCGGGGGGGCGGGGCAGGGGGTGGGTGCTGGGGCGGGGGGGGGGAAGGGGGAATTGGGGGTGCGATGGGGCAGGGGTGGGTGCTGGGGGGTGGGAATTGGGGGTGTAATGGGGTAGGGGTGGGTGCTGGGGGGGAATTGGGGGTGTAATGGGGCACGGGGTGGGTGCTGGGGGGCAACTGGGGCAGAGGTGGGTGCTGGGGGGGGTGGGAAGTGGGGGTGCGATGGGGCAGAGGTGGGTGCTGGGGGGGAATTGGGGGTGCAGTGGGATAAGGATGGGTGCTGGGGGGGAATTGGGGGTGTAATGGGGTGAGGGTGGGTGCTGGGGGTGGGAACTGGGAGTGTAATGGGGCAGGGGTGGGTGCTGAGGGGAATTGGGGGTGCGATGGGGCAGGGGTGGGTGCTGGGGTTGTGATGGGGCACAGGATGGGTGCTGAGGGGAATTGGGGGTGCAATAGGGCAGGGGTGGGTTCTGGGGGGGAATTGGGGATGTAATGGGGTAGGGGTGAGTGCTGGGGGGGGGAATTGGGGGTGCGATGGGGCAGGGGTGGGCACCCCCCCCATGAGACACTGCCGCAGCACAGGGTGCCACCGGGCTCACCCCATCCCACCCCAGCACCCCTGGGGGCTTTGCAGCCCCCGCAGGAGCCCCGGTGCCATCTCATGCACGGCCCCCGGGCTGCCCACCCGCGAGGGGCTTGGCATGGCCTTCGTCAGCCCCCCCCGGGGTCCCGGGACCCCCAGTTCCCCAGGAGTTTTTCCTTCCTACAGTTACGCAGAAACGCATCAGGATTCGCTCCCCGAAAGGCTCGACAACTGCAAGGCCAAGAAAAATAACCGGGATTTTTAAATTTTTTTTTTTTTTTAATCGGTGGGAGCTGGGTCCAAGCATTTGCGGGTGGGAGTGGGGGGCTGCAGCATCCCCCCCCAGCCCCCGCTGCATACCTGGCCCAAACCCCAGGAGGTGCTGAGCCAACAGCACTACAGAAAAAGGCAAAATACTATCAAGAATAACCCACGCAAAAAAATTGCTTGCGGCTGGGAGAGCAGAATCACCGCTCCCCCTGCCCTACCCTGCCTGCAGACCCAGCCGCACAAACCCCCAGCCCCAAATTTCAGCCCCCCCCCCAGGTCCCCGATGCGGCAGCGTACCCTGCTGCGGAGCGGGGAAGCAGCCAAGACCCCCGCTTAATTTGGGGAAACTGAGGCACAAAGCCAGCTGCAGCAAACCAGCAACCTGCCTGCACTCCTGCCTGCACCCCTGCCTGCGGGATTGCTCCTGCCCGACACACGATGCCGTGGGGGCCCCTTGGCGAGGCAGGAAAAATCAGGGACCTGGCTTCGTGGGTACGTACATCTGTGCTGGCTGTTATTTATTTATTCCAAAGTCGGATTTATTCTGGGCAGCTGCAAATCTGCTGCTGTCAGGCAGCCACCGACACGTTAACACTCAGCTCGAGCCTTTTCCTGGGTTTTTTTTTGTTTTTTTTTCCTGCAGCAGAACTGGACAAGCTGAAATCCAAGCTTTTATATACTTTTATTTAGACCTGAAAGAGGCATGTTTCTGCTCCAGCTCCACTGCGGTATTTAACCCCATGCTGCAGCTTACGAGCTGCAAGGCACCCGAGTAGACAGGGCTTAATTGCGATACAGCTGGCATGCAGGCTTTTAACTGGTTACGGGCAAGGGAGGGTTTGTAATCCCCTATTTTCTGAGGTTTATAATTTGCCAACCACGTCTTGCCGGTCGGTACGCACCCTCCGAGCCCCGTGCAGAAAAGCACAGCCAAAAGCAATGTGGCTATTAGTGACAAACGGGGAGGGGCAATGGGGCCATCCCCCTTTACACCATTATATTGTTATTTTTCTAAACGTTCCTAACTTTCTAAATGTTCCCTATCAGGCACTGGTGGTGTGGCTCCGGCCGAATCATATGTCCCAGAGCACTGATGCCCAGAGAAACAAGAAACGTGGCCGTGCCATCCCTCTCCTGCCGGATTTACCCCTCGCGGGGCAGGATTTACCCCAAAAGCAGACCCAAAGCCCAGCGGCTGATGTGCTCCATCAGCCACCTCGTCCCGATTCCCATTCCTCTCTTTATTGTTAACATGCCTATTTAACGTGTTCTCCCATCTGGGTTTTAAATTAGCTAGCTGCCGCCTTGGACTTCTCCGCAGATTTGCTAGCAGTCTGTTGGGTGTTGGTACAATTATTTGCCTGGTGTTTTTCTGCTCTGTTATATATACATATGATTAAAATTAATATTACACTCGCTTTCCGATTCCTATGCACGAGTACAATGGCGTTTTGCTGCAGGCTTTGCCACGCTGAAAGGGATGTTGACATTTATGAAATGTTTCTATTCACCTCTGATTTTGCAAACTCTCTTATATGTAATTTTTTTAAAAAAAAAACAAAATAGCAAAGCCTGTGATCTGAAATACCTGCCAGGCTCCCCTAGAATGGCAAAGCAAGTTTCAAACGTTTCAGGCAGGCCCAGAGTGTTGTATCCCAATGTCATTTAAAGGTTGGCACCCGGGGTTTCCAGTGTTCCTAGTTATATTTTCTCCCCGTTATTATTTACCGCCTGTGGGGAAAATGAAGAAAAAAGAAGAAAAAAAAAAAAGAGAAAAAAATAGGATTTTTTTTTTTCTTCTTTTTTTCTTTCCCCACCAGTTGCAAATAGGTGATGCTTGTGGCTGGGCTGAGGGATGGAGCTGTGCCCCTGCCCAGCACCCTGCCCGGGACGGGGAGGGATGGAGCCAGTCCTGGACCCTCACCCCTCCACAACCAAGCCCCAAAAAGCCAGGCTGGGCTTGACTGGTGCCAATAAATGCCTGGACACCCCCTGGTCCCACTGGGCACCCATGGCTCCAAGCGAGGGGGTTCAGAAATAAAGAAGATAATTCCAGAAGCCAGATCATCTTTCTTTCACCTTATACAAATCCTCCAAAGCTTATCAGACCCCGAGTCAACATGGGCCGGATTTTTTTAATAGCTGCTGCTTATAAAAAAAAAAATTAAAATCTTTAAATAGTTGTACTAAGAGAGGAAAGATTCCTAGTTATTTACTGAGAAATATCACTCTGTGGCTGGAAATGTCACCGCTCCATCTTGTGAGCGGCAGCGCAGGTACGGACCGTGCCCCATGTGCGGTACCTGGCCCCGCTCGGGTTGATGGCGATGGCAAAGCTGCCATCAATAATTACCCCTTAGCCAAAATCTGGATGCTCGGCTGGTGCTGTGCACCAGCTGTGCAGGATTTGGCTATTCCATTTTGCATCCAGCCACGAGTTTTTTGCAAGGAGAGGGGCTGCAAAGTGGGGACCCCCCCCCAGTTCTCCCCAAAGCAGCCCCGGCGGCAGCTCGGAGGCGGCGATGCTGCTGCTGCCGCCTTGGCACGGGCGGCACACCGGGGCCCCGCCGGTTTTCCTTACAACGCCGGATTTCTTTTTGCCGCGCTAGGTCTGGGAGCCGTCGCCTCCGTCCCTCGGGGAGGTGTCTAGTTGGAGATGATATAAGATTTCTTTCCAGCCACGTCCTCCAGCTGCTCCGCGCTCACCCTCCCCTCTGCCTTTTTATAAAAGTGCCCGTTTAGGTGGGGATTTATTGCTGCCCCGACAGCATCACCGGGGGCATCGCTGTTACCCAAAGGAGGAGCGGTCTGGGCTCCCCAGCACCCTGGGGTGCTGCCTGGCCCTGGGGGGCACCCCTGGGCACGAGGGATGGATATTGTCCCTAGGAACCGTTCCTTTGCTGCTTTCGGCAAGGGTGCCCAGACGTGTCACCCACTGTCCTGCCCTGAGGACCGGCTGGTCCCTGGGGGAGGACTGAGTCCCGGGGGAGCAGAAAAGTGAAGGACATCCCTGTGGGGACATGGGTACCAAACCCCGGGCATCCCTTACCCATCCGCATCGCGCACAGCACAGCGAAACGTGCTGGGGCAGAGCCGCAGCCCCTCGCTGCCTCTGCTCATCCTGCCCTGCAGCCCCAAAATCTCACCAGCCTCGCTGGCACCTTACCGGGCAGCCGGCGTGGGGGGAGATATCTGCCCCAGGAGCTGCACTGAATCCCCCCCCCGGCTCAGAAAGCATCCCCCATCCCAGCACTTGTGCTGCTCAGGTCAGGGTTGGCCATGGTTTTGCAGCAACATCCTCAAATTTTTGGGGTCCATAACACAGAGGAGAGCATTGGGGCTCAGCAGCCAGGTTTTGATTTAAGCCCATGCTCACAGCAACAGCCTGCCCAAACAAGGATTAATGCTAAATCCTCACCCCCAGCGCTACTGCACGGACACTTGGGGATGGGCTGTGCCAGGGCACCGCGGGCTGGCCCGGGGACATGCCACAGTGGCCCGGGGACATGCCATAGTAGCCCAGAGACATGCCACAGAGCTCCAGCCAGGCTGGGGGCGAGGGTCGGGACGAAGCTTTGCCTGGGCAAACTATTTATTTCAGCCTTTTGTACCATGCGAGCTATGGCAGGGAGCAACCGCTTCAGAGCTGGGGGGGCTGCAGAGATGTGGGGAGCCCAGAGGGGGCTTGTGCCAGGCACGCAACTGGGTTTGCAGACACCAGCCCGTGGGTCAGGCTGCCCCTTCCCCAGTGAGACTGGGGTTTGCAGACCAGCGGAAATCTGCAGACCTGAGCTGGGTGTCACCCTTCCGTGGGGCAAATCCCGAGGTCAGCTCCCCATCGTGGCCATCACACCCACCCTTCTGCACCGTCCCTCTCCTTTCCACGGCTGCCAACAGCCACCGGGATCAAATCCACCTATATGGCAGGGTAAATCTGCCTGCGACCCCCCCCAGCCCTGGGGAGAGAGGGGGGGTACTCCCCACTGGGGCTGGAGGATGCTCCCCCTCGGGGCTGGAGGATGCTTTTCCTCAGACCTGCGGGATGCTCCCCCCCCGTGGGGCTGCTGCAAGTGGCCACCCATTTCGTGCACCATCCAAGCCCCCGGCGAGCTGCTTCTCCTCCAGACAGTCCCAAAGCACAAGATGGGGTCCCCGTCCATCCGTCCCCCCCCCAACCCCGAGCAGACGCCCCTTACCTGGTCCCGCATGCGTTCCTGCTGTCCCCGCAGCGCCAGCGCGTGCTGCGGGTACTTGTTCTTCAGGTGGTCCATGAAGGCATCCCGCTTGCGCTCCATCTCCGACTTCTGGAGGCCGGTGAGGGCCTCCAGGCTCTGGGCGGCGATGACGGTGTGCCGGCGCTCCGAGGTGTGCACCAACCCTACGTTGGAGAAGCGCCGGGTGCCGTTGCCCAAGGTCCGGTATTCCCGCGGGTACTCGGCATCATCCGCCGAGATCATGTGGGTGCTCGTCCTCTCGGGATCTGCACGGGGAGGGGAGAGCAGAGCCGGGGTCACGGCCAGACCCGAGGTGGTCCCGCCGGTATGGGGCAGAGGTGGGGTGCTAAGATTTGGGGATGGGGAGGGGGTTTTAAGCTAGAAGTGATAGCTGAGCCTAGCTGGGAGCAGGGTCATCCCTCAATGGGATAGAACCAGGGGGCTGGTGAGCGCAGGGTTTATCCCCCTGCGATGGCAACCGTGTCCCCGGGCACGGGGCTGGTGGTGGCAGGAGATGGATGGGGCAGGGGGCAGCAGGAGGGATGGAGGGGCTGGGATGCCACCGAGACCACGATGTTCAGACCGAAACATGGATAAAACAGCCTTGGGTTATTAAAACGGCACAGACAAGACACAGGAGCCGGGCACCGCTCCGGAGCACAGACAGACAGGGGGACACGGACACACGGACAAACCAAAAAGAAAATTAAATGCGGGCCAGGGTGGGAGGAGGCTCGTGTCTGCCCATCAGTGCCTGCCCTGTGCTGATGTACCCCCACCGGAGGGTCAGCCCCCCATCCTGCAGCCGCTGCTCCCCGGGCAGCCCACAGGCACCAAACCCGGCATCGCAGGGATGCTCTGCCCCATCCCAGCCCTCTTGCAGAGTTTCACCGCATCCCGGGCAGGTAGAGCGGGCAGCGAGTGCAGGCAGGGGGGGCAGGCAAGGCGGTCACGCGTGCAGGGAGGCAAAAGGGACTCGTCCCTTTGCTAATAATTCATTAGCTGCACGTCGTGATTTTAATTTCCAGGGAAGTTGTGCCGAGCGCGCACAATGCGAGTGGTAATGAATGCCTGGAAGTCCCTGCACGCTGCCAGCGCCTGGCACCTCCTCGGTGGCTGCAGGATGAGGCCACTCCGTGGTTCCCAGCCCCACGCCTGCTGCAGAGCAGCCCCCACCCCAAGAAGCCACTTTTGAGGGTCTCGTGCCATCTAAGCCCTGTCACACAGCCCTGGGCTGGTCCCGGCCGTCACCGCCGTGCTTGTGCTGAGGCCACGAGCTGTCTTTGTTGCCGCTAACTAGTTTGGCAACATGCAGCATGTGTGTTGCAGGGATTCGCCGCGTTAAGGCTTTACTTTTTCGCTTACCGTTTAACCTTGATCCATTATTCATATCCCTCCTTGTCTTTTTTTCCCCCCCTCCCTTCCTTCCCAAGCTCCTGTTAAGCAAATCATAGAGGGTTTTTCCTTTTCCCTTAATTATTTATCAGCCCAACGTATTAGCTTTATATCAACTGATTGTGTTATTAATGTAGGACAGGACTCCAGCGTGTGCTACAGACATAACTCCTCTGCTCAAGGTCATACAAGGGAGTTTGCTACGAGCCAGGCGGGGATACCACGCTGTCAGCAAACGCTACAGGCACTTCCTTCCCCCCGCCAAAGCTTGATCCCCCCTTTCCTCTACCAGAAAACACCCAGTCCAGCTCCTTCCACAGCTCCATCACCAAGCGTGACCTCAGCCAGGGGACAGTCACCCCCGTACCCAGAAGACAGCGGCAGAATTTGAGCAAGAGCCAAAGTTCCCGGTCCCTCCCCACCTCACCGCTTCGCTCAGCCGGGTCCCTGCGTCACCGGTGCCACGTACAAAACACCCTGAGATCTCCCAGGGAGAGTGGCACGGGAGAGATGTCAGAGGGGACACCTCGGTCCTTCTGCTGGCAGAGGAGAAGGCAGCACGATGCAGGGCTGAGAGCATCGTCCCGGCGTCCCCGGGTACCACCGGCTGAGGAGCCTCTGGTAAACTCCGGCACTGATGGGAAACGCAGACGGAGCAATTTCTCCTGTAGCACCCTGCTGAGCCCCAGGAGCTGCCTTCCCACCTCTCCATTCACCTAACAGCCACCCATAACACACACGTCTCGCCCAGGGTTTGCTGCTGCCAGGCAGAAAACTCCCTCCTGCCCTCGGCCGGTTGCTCAAGCGCTTGCTCTACGATGGTAAAGCAGCGGAGATGCGCTGGCAGGGGCCACATCCAGCACCCAGCACCCATCCCAGCTCCAGCATCGGGTGCCCATTGGCAGTGCCTGGATGCATCCTTGGAGCTCTCAGGTCTAAGGTGGAGGAGAGGGGGAGTGGGACCCCAGGCATCCCCCCCGGTGCAGGCAGGGCACCCAGCGTGGCCCGTTCCCACCAAACCGGTCCCTCTGCGGTGCTGGATCCTGAGTGCCACCAGGACTCCCAGCCTCATTGCATCCCATGGGAACGATGAACCCAGGAAGGCTGCGAAAGAGGGGTGACGGGGCACCCCGAAAGCCCCCGGCCACAGCAGTGACAAGGCTGGGAGGAAGGAGCTGCAGCTCCTCTCCCTCGCTGGGGAGAGCAGCAGCGTGGCGGCGAGGAGGCCTCGAGCCGGAGGAAGATGCAGGGACGGGGGCTTGGGGGATGCAAGAGGGGCCGGTTCCCTGCAGCCGCCTCCGCGGTGCCTCCACCAGCCCCCGGGTTTAGCAGCCCTGGGCTGAGGCTGCATTCCCGGCTCCTTCCCACCCTCCTCCTCCTCCTCTCGCTGCCGAGCCACGCATCAGCATGCAGCTCCCCGCTCCCTAATTACATGCTCCGGGAGTGGAACGCGCCAGCTCGCTGTCTCTCTGCCGACTACTAAAAAGGATGGTTTGAAAAGCCCTGCACAATCTGCACAGGGGTCAGAGCAAAGCTGGATGCTGTCGGGGGTTCTTCCACCCCCAGCTGCGCCGCATCCGCTCCCACATCCCTCGCCTGGCTCCGGCGCAGGTGGAGGGGGAGGCAGCCCCAGCACCACGAACCCCATAATCTCTCCCGCTAAGGTGAGAGGAGGAAAAGCCACCACAGACATGCATGTACCTGTCCCCACATCAGCCACCTTCCCCTCCAGATCCCAGCCTGGAGCGGGCAGACACCATTTGATAAGGGAACGACCAACAACTCGGGTACAGGGGCTCCCTCGGAAAGGGACCTTAAACCATCCATGCTCTTTCGTGCTTCCCTGGCATGGTGCATGGAAAGAGGGTGTTAATCCTTCCCTCCTGGCCTCACCCCAAGGGGGATAATTACATCCTGCCACCCGAAATCCCCCCACCAAGTTGTTTCTCTTCCTGCCATGCCGGGACCGTGCGCTGATGCTGGAGCAGTGGTACCCACACACGGACTGCCCCGCCGCCAGCAACGGCAGCAGCAAGATCCCTGGAAAGTGCTTCCCAGGGCTGCTTCCAAGTAGGTCACTGGGGTGGGAAGGCTGGTGGCCGGAGCCTGCCCGGAGTCCCCATCTTGGCACTGCCCCAGCCCAGCCAAACAGGGTGCCCCTCCGGGACGTGTCCCCCGCACAGGGACCATCCCATCGCTTACCCACGGGTGCAGGACAGCTTCCACGGCGGCCGGTAAACTGCTTCGGTGGGACGGGGGAGGCAGCCCCCAGGTCTCCAGGGGCTGAAGGCGGCTCCTTTGCCGGGCGCAGGGCTCCCACGACAGCCAAAATCCCACGGTATATCCTGGCAAGCCCCTCTCCGAGCAGCGGGGGGTTAAAGGAGCACGATTCTCTTTGCCGATTCATCCATCCATCTTCCTTACCTGCCGGCAGAGGTGTCACCCGTGCCAGGACCACAGCCTGGGTTCCTAGCAGGATGCGGCCACCGCCTCCTTCCCGGGAGAAGCAGCGGCACCAAAGGCACCGGAGCCCGACCGTGCTTTGGGTGATGCTCTTCAGGACTGGGGCTTTGCAGTCCAAGTAGCAGCTCTCCACCAGCTCCCTGCTCCCTCGCTGGGAGACGGGGGGGGGGGGGGGGGGTGGGAGAGGCCCCCAAAAACCCGCCCTGTGCTGCGGGTGCTGCCCCGCAAGAGCCACGCCGGGTCAGAGCGGCTGCAGGATCGGTGGCACGGTCCGCTCGGATTCCCCCCCGCCAGCAGCTTGGCAGGGCTTTATCATAAAGAGGATCTTTCAAACACAGTTTATTACTGCAGTTTCATAAATCTTCATGAGGCAGCGAGGCTCACACGGGCCGTGAAAGCAACGGCAGTTAGCGGAGCATGAAAAATAGTCCAAGAAAGCAATTGTACAAAAAGGGGCGAGGGGAGGGGAAGGAGCGAGTACATTTGGGGAGAAAGGGAGGCGAAAGAATAGAAGCCCCTCGGAGCGATGCGGCTCCCCCGCGCCCGGCCATTAAAGGCAGCGGGAAGAGCGCGATGCACTCGCCTTCTTCCCAAAGGCTGCGGCTGCTGCGCTGCCAGCTTGCTGCCTGCACAGCACCCAAGGAGGCTGCCCAGCACCCAGAGCCCCGCTCAGCACTAACCCCTTCCCTGCCACGCTGCTGCCAGGCCCTTGGAGATGGGAGCAATAGCTTGGAAGAGCAGGGAGAGCCTGCACGGCTCCTGCTCTGGCTGCACTTAACTCCTGTTGTGCTGCGCAGCCGACCCCAGAAATACCTGCCCCTGCCCAAGCCGGGACCTGCTGGGGTAAAGGGACCTTTGGAGGCATTGCTGCCTAGGGGGTCCCTGTCCCTGGCTCAGCCACGGTCTATTTGCACTCATTTGGGGATGGGGGCACGATGGACGAGTGCCCTCCGGGACCTGCCTCAGGTTTTCGTCTCACCCCCGCAATGGGACCAGCAAACAAAGCCAAAAAGCACTGGGAGCTGCACAGCTGCCGATGTTCTCCTACCAAAGCCGTGCCCAGGAGCAGCGGCAAGGCAGCCGACACGCCGCGGGGGGACACAAGCACTTTTCACGTGCCGAACGGGTCCAACCATCGCCAGTGCTTTATGCAGCCAGATCTGTTCGTTTAAAATCAATCCGCAGAGAAACGTATCCCTGTTTCACCCTTGGGGGTGCCGGGAGCGGGACAGACCTGGGGTCCTTCCCAGCACATGAGTGTTAAGGTGAGGGTGTCTGCACATCCCCCTCAATGCCTCGCAGAGCACCGGGCGAGCAATATGGGGAGTGAAAGCCGACGGGTGGCTGGGCTGAAACCTCCCTGCCATCCTCTTACTCCCCAGGCTGATGGATACCCGGCGCCGAACCGCCTGGGAAAAGCTAGGTGATGCCAAGGCTGCCCACAAGGGACCGTTAACATCCGTCCCGGGACAAACCTCCCCCATGCCCATGCTGTGCCCGGTGGGGGATGCAGCTCTCCCATCCTCAAGGGTCCCTTCCCGCAGCACCGAGCTGCGGCTTAGCCCAGGCTCAGCAGCAGGCAGCGGGCTCCCTGCCATGTCTTTCACTCCCAAATTCAAGTGGAACCAAGGAAAATAAAACATCACCCGCTGACCATTTCATCGGGAACTTCCCAGCCGGGTTAGCACAGACCCCACAGCCCTGCTCCACTGGCACCGTGGCCAGGATGCCGCTTGGCTCTTCAAAGGCGGGCAGGGGCACGGTGCCCGTGCGCAGCGGCAGTCCGGATGCGACCCTGCAGACCTGGCCCTGCCGGTCCCCAGCCTCTACGTGCCCTGGATGCTGCCTGCACCCCAATAACGCCAGCCCTGCCGATGCCGCCGGAGCTGCGCAGGGATGAGGAGCCGGTCCGAAGCCATGCAATGTGTTGGTGTGCACTGGTTGCTCCCCGGCTGGAGCTCGGGGCGGTCCAGCTGGCATCTCTCCGCGACGCTGCCCTGACAAGCAGCTCCTTTCCTTTGGAAGCAGAGAAACGACCGGATAAATTCCCATGTCATTGTCAAAACCCAAACTGAAGGAGAAATCCCATCTGGCCAGCCCTGTAAAAAGCAGCAGCTACTTCCCACCTCACCGGGTGTTATCACACCCACGCGTGCACATGGAAATGGGAGACGAGTTCACCTCCTAACTCGCATGGACGGCAGCGCCAAGCGCAGGGCCGGCACGCCCGGCTGCTCGCTTTGTGCTCAGGATGAGGACCAGCACCCTCCTGCCCAGTGCCCCATCCCCACATCCCTCTTTTGAGATGGGGCACGTAAGCCAGGCCGGCCCCCATGCTGTCACCCAGGGAAGGGGGACCTGGCACCCCGAGGACCTCCTCCAGCCTTGCCCACCTCAGCCGGCAGCTCCCCTGTGGGTTGTTTTTGCAGGCAGGGCTCCCTGCCACCACGCTGCTGTCCCACAGCGGCAGCCGCCTGAAAAGCATGAACTGGCCCCTGCCCTTCCTCTTCCTCGCACTATCTCCTCAGCTCAGCATCTCCCCAGGATCTCCTGCCAGCTCCAAGCTGGGAGCCATCCCTACCCTCGCCCAAGCTAGGGACCGCAGGGGACAGCACCAAGGCAGCCCCATCCCTGCTCTCTCGCGCGGTGGCTGCCCGGCAGACGGCCGTGATGCTGAAGAGCAAAAGCCCGGTGGGGTGGGCTCTGCTGACAAGGCAATACGGGGGGGTCTGTAAGTGGATAAGCCTTGTGTGACCGATCATATAGTGGCCAAGCGGCTCCGCTTTCACCTTGCAGCACCGAGCTCAGCAGCTGGTAGAGCTGCAAATGCCACAGTGAGCTCCGGAGCTCCCAGACGGAGCGGACCCCTCTCCTCTGGTGGCAGGGGATGGGTCGCTCCGGATGCCTGCAGCGGCACAGATGTGACCTGACCTGTGCCACAGGCACAGTAAGCAGAGCTTGGTAGCATCAGGGGATGCTCCAGAGGCAGCCGGTGGGCAGGAACGTCCCCATCGCCCTGCGGGAAGGGCAGCATCCGAGCAAGGGTTTCTCCCCACATGTCCCGGCCCCCTCGGACACCCCGGCAGTGGGAAGCACCTATCCCCACCGCAGTGGGAGGCAGAAAGGAGCTGCCCTCGCTTAGGCAAGGGAAAACAGGACGGACAGAGGGTGAGCTCACGGAGGGCAAAGCGGTGTGGGAAGGATGGCTCATAGCTGGGAGAGCTGGGACGAATCTTTCCCCTGCCATCAGCTTCCTCCCTGACCTTTGGCAGGAGGCTGAAGCCAGTGGCATCCTCTGTGCGTGGAGAGCATCCCTGCCCAGGGCAGAGTCTTTCCCACTGGGGACTGGAGGAGAAAGGAGCCCCGCGTGCCCTGGCAAGAGGCTGCATCCTCAGCTGGCAGGGATGGCACAGTGGCTGGGGAGATGCCAGCAGCTCGGGGACACTGGATAAAAATAAAGGAGAGGAGAGGATGGAAGGGGCCAGGCTCTTCTCAGCATAAACACAAGCCACATTGTGGTCTCGTCTCCCACCCACGCGACAGAGGCGATTTGAGGCGGCGCAGCCGGCGGCTGGCAACCGGGATGGGATTAGCCCGGGTGGCACCAGCTCGGTCCAAGCCTGGGGATCCCCCCTGGCCACAGATGGGAGAGGGAAACTGAGGCACGGGGCTGGGGGAGGAAAGGGTCTGCCCCAGAGTGCATGAGTCTGGCTGCAGGTGGGGATGCTGAGATGCGAGGGGATCAAACCCAGGGTCGGAGCAGGGGAAAAACACCGGCAGAGCCACGTGCCACCTTCATGCCTGGTGCAGTGCCCTGACTGGATCGGTATTCAGCATCTCCCGAAAGGACTCAGAGTTTTCCAAGCATCTTGGCAGCGCCCGCTGACTCCCACCAGCATGCTGAGACAGGCGAGCGCGGCGTCTGCCTCCGTGCAGAGCGTGCATGGACGCGGGGCAGTGACTCACCCGCAGTCATGCGGCGAAGCGGAGCCAAGTCTCCCTGCGAATCCAGGTCCCCCTTTGTGCTTGGCCTGAGGGGAGAAGCTTTCGGGATGAGCCCGGAATGACGGCAGGACCTGGGGCCTCGGACCCCCGTCACCTGCAAATCTGCCGTCTCCATCCCACTTTCCCCTGCAGGCGGGTGAACTGGTGTTGCTCTGAGAACCCACCCTGTCCTGCGGGTCTCCCTGGAAGATTCCCAGCACTGACCAGTGCCGCGATTCAGGAACAGCCCCGGAGACGCAGCCGTCCCCACCATGGTCCTGCAAAGCCAGGTTGCAGTACGGGTCCCGGGCACTTCTGCCTTGAGCTGCTCAGGCAAATTGCTCTGGAAATCAATTCCAATCTATCAGGCATCAGGAAAGCGATAAACTGTCCCCTCAAGACACCAAATCGATGGTTCCTCTTAGCCCAGAGCAGAGGGAGGGAGGTGGGGAGAGATGCTGCGTGGGAGGACAAGGAGCGGGGGGGGGGGGGGGGTGATGGGGGGGGGGCCAGGGTCCTGCTGCAAGGGGGAAACAGCCCCCAAACCAGCCCGTGATGTGGCGGAGAGCAGGGAAGCTGCATGCCAGCATGCTGTGCAAAACCGCTCCGGGGATGGAGCAATGGGAAAAGCTTGCCAGCCCCTTGGGAGCGGGAGGCTCGGGCTCCAGCCTTCACCGATAACCCGCGGTTGCATGTATTTGCTCGGTTGGAGGCAGGACCTCATCTGAGCGCTGCGGTCAGGGCTTTGGATTCATTCTTTATTCTCATCTTTCCGCAAGCAGAGCAAGGCGGCAGTGGCGTGGGGAGGTCGTGGAGCCAGCTGGGAGTGAGGGGGGGCCAGCAAAGAGGAGGAGGAGGAGGGTGGGCTGGAGGGGACACGCAACAAGATCAAAAACCAATTCCCAACAGGACCATTTCTTCCTCTAATGAGGCACCAAGGAAAGTCACTACACAGAGCAAGGCCACCGCAATCGCTTCCATAACAGGAGAAATGTGAAGGAGAAGCACGGTCTGGCACCAGGAGGGGGGGGTCCATCGCAGGACCCTCCAGCCTGGCCCACGGCCACAGGCACCTGCGAAATTATAGCCAAAAGCCAGGCACGAGGCCATTTGCAGGCTGCGTCACGCTCTTGGGGACGGCCACAAGGGATGCATGCCGGCAGCCCAGGAATTACCACGCCAGCCTGGAAACACAGGCGAGCTTTGCTTCAGAGAGCTTGAGATCAAAGGCAGAGACAAACTGCAACAAGTCGATGGAGAGGAAAGCTAAAGGATGAAGCAAAAAGCTCCCGTGCAGGGGAAAGCATGCTGGCAGAGCAGGCGATGCCCCTGCCCGGCGTACAGCGATGCACCGCGCCAGCGCTGCGGTTTTGCTAAATGCACTTGGTGCAATTTTTCAAGCAAGCTAATCACTTCCTCTCATCTCCTGCCATTAGTGCAGTCATGCTAACCGCTCGCTCGCTGGCGGGAGGCCGAAGCCGCCTGACAGGAGCTTCGACTATGCGCTGCACCTCATCAAAAGCAAATTCATCTGAAATAGAATGGCAGGGCCAGGGGAAGGAACCAGCCCTCCAGCATCCCTGCTGGAAGGGGGGCTCATGACAAAGCCACTAAGGGAAGAATTCAAGCCAAACTCATGGCTTTTCCAGGCCTTGCCCTGCAGCCTGGGATTATAGCCTCCGGCTGGAGTCACCAAAGAGCTCAGCTCCGTGAGAAAGCACCCGGGAGGGGGATTTTCCCCGACTCAGCGTATCGGGGACTGCGGTGATGCTGGCTGCTGCAGGGAGAGCCGCGCCGCGCTCAGCCCGGCACAACACTTGGCCCGTCTCTGTCTTGGCACGGGTGGACCCAACTCTTTCGAAGACTTGGCTCCCGCTGCCATCGCGATGTGCTTGGACGCACAGCCCGGAGCTTGGCAGGTCCGGCCACGGCACCGAGCCCTGCTCCCGCAGCCTGCAGGCAGGAATTGGGGGGGCACTGCCTTTTGGGGTGACTCCTGCCAGGAGATGGGGTGATGCTATGCTCTGGCGACTGTGGGGGAGAGCCTGGAAGAAGCTGTTCTGGTGTTACGGAGGAGCTCAGGAGCCCAGGAACGCTCCAAATGGGGTGTGGAGAACAGACCCTATTTATAAGCGCACAGGTAGCATGTAGGTGGTTGGTCACAGCCTGCTGTGCCAGCCTGGTTAGTCACAGCTAGCTAAAAATCAAAGATGCTGAAAAAAGAATTGCTCAGATCCACGTCTAAAGCCTCTTAGATGCAGGAAAGCGCACTCACAATTTGAAAACATGGGGTAAGATCTGATGGGGCTTCACTGCCAGCCTGATCAGAGACCCTGGCTGAACTATGGCACAGGGACGCTGCTGGGACGTGCCCCCCGCCGTCCGCAGGGCACGAGCACGCTGAGGTGCCCGGTCCCCGCCGGGGTCCCTGGCTGGCACCGCATCCCCCGATACATCCCACCTCGGAGTGGGATGCTGCAGGTGACCCCAGGACAAGGCCACCACACCGTCCCCAGAGGCAGATGCCATCCCTCCGCCCGTCCCTGCCGGCACCGAGCAAACCCTCGTGCTCTCTCCTGCCCTTCCTAAACCCCCGCCGGGGCACGTCGGAGGGAGAGCTACAGCCCTTCCACCCTGCAGCCCTTCCACCAGCGCCAGTCAGAAGCTGTCCAGGCAGCGAGGTTTATTCAAGCAAAAGGAGGGCAGCAGCAGCTGCCTGCAGCCCTGCCCGCCTCCTCCCACCAGCACCGGGCATCCAGCCCAGCCCGCGCCATCGCTTCCCCGGGGCAGAACCCACCTGCGTGGGGCTGGGACCGTCCCCCGGGGACCAGCATCACCCAGTACCTCCGGAACCTGCGGTCCCCTCCCAACGTCTTCCCCCCCAGGTTCATACCCACGAGCAACGGAGTCAGCCTGTAGTCCCCGGGCTCGGCGGGTCTCTCCTGCTCCCGCAGCCTCGGCGCGGCTCTAGGGGAAACGCCAAAGGGATGCTTTGCCCAGCGAGGAAGCATGGTCGCACCCAGGCAGCCGAGAGGAACCGGGAGACGGCTCGGAGCACGGCTCCAAAAATCTGTGCAACAAACACATGCATCTTATTGCATATGTTTAAACCAAATTAAATATGGTTTTACTAATCACTTGGCATTTAAAGCAACATGCCGTCTCTGTCAAGTTAAATCTAAGGAGACATATCGAGTTGCATTAGCTGTTTATGTTAATTAAATACAGAATCGGTTCATTATTAAACATGTATGCAGCGAAAGCGAGCAGCTAGGTGGATTGTTACCGACCTTATTACGCGGCACTGACCTCGAGGAAGCGTACGCGCAGCAATCGGTCGGCGTTTAACCACACGGCAACTGTCGCCTTACATCCAGAGCCAAATCACGGGGAAGCGGAGCCGGAGCGGTGTCGGTGCACGGCGCGGATGGATGCAGGAGCTCCCGAGCCTGCGATCTGCTGCCACCCAGCTCCCGTCGCCCATCGGTCCCCGCTCCTGTCCCCAAGCTAGCGAGGGACGCGTGGCCGGTGGGCCGGCGCGGACGGTGGGGCCGTCTCCGTGGCTGACGGTCGCTGCCCCAGTTTCTCTGCCACCGGCCATCGCATCCTCCCCGCTCCAAGCCGGCACTTTCGCTCACATCCTTTCCCTGCCCCGGCAACTTTTCCCTGCCTGCCCGGTTTTATCCCTCCGCTCCGTGCGGACGTCTGCCTCTCTTGCTCTCTTTTCTGGCTCAGGCGTTTCAGAGCTCCCTGTGGGTCTCTGGGTATTTTTTTTTCTTTTTTTTTTTTTTTTCCTTCCTCTTGAAATGTCAGCGTGCCCCCTCAAACACATCACATGGGCTGGGAGCCAGGAGCCAGTGCACAGCCATGCACAGCCGTCAGCGCCTGCAGATTGCCTCGCTGCCCCCTCCCTGCCCTGCCAAATCAAGGGCCCACCGGCAATGTGCCACGGGCTACCGGCGTGCCACGGGCTACCGGTGCCGCTCAAGGAGCCTTTCCCACGTTCCCACATCCACCCCGGCTCCGGGTGCAAGCCTGGAGGTTGCACGTATACAGAGCACCAGGGCTGCTTGGTGCTGGGGACATGAGAGCCTGTTTGCCTCCCCGATGCCATCGAGCTGCCCAGCACCGGGCACGGTCACCCCGAGTCCCACGCTGTCCGCAAAGGCTGGCCCACGGCTGCTCCCGCGCCGGCCCCGGGGGAATTTGGGCAAAGGAAAAACTGCAGCTGCCTCCCAGGGCTCAGAGGAGAGTCTCCCTGCAAAGATCTTGTCCCCAGGACGTGACGCCGGATCCGACCCTTAACGATGCTGAGCCAAGTCTGCTCACAACCTGCTGCTGGATGGGTCTTGTACGGGTTGGAGCGACCCTTCCCGAAGCTGCCCAGAAATCTCCCCGGCCAGGCTGGCCCTGGCAGGGGCTGACGAGGTTACCCCAAGGAGGGAGGAACAGGCAGTGAAGATCTGAGAGGTGCCAGGGGCACAAGTCAGCTCCTCTTGGTCCACCCGAGCTAATGAAGACCGTGGCTGTGCCCGCATTTTAGGGGGGTGTTTGCATATCTCTTCCCCCAAGGTCCTGGGGAGATGCTGACCCAGCCACAGGTACCCCAAAACTCAGTCTTACCCCAACCCAAGGCAATTCTGCAGGACCGTGACACCCCGGCACAGCCCTGCCCTGTCCTGCGAGGATCTCCTTCAGTCGAGCTGCCACCAAGCAGCACCCAAATGCTGACGCAATGCAGTTAAGAGCAAACTCCAGCAGTGTCCCGAAACCATCCGCACACACACTTAAGGGGACACTGGTCACAATTACGGGAGAGCCAAGAGCTGCATTTCTACCTGCCAAAAGTATTAAATACCCAGCTGAAAGCACGGTGGCCTCAGCATCGCTCTGAGAAACCCTATTTGCGCCGATTTAAAAACCCACCAAAGGGCACTTTGCTCATCAACTAGACGGAAGCCAATTGAACCACCTTGTTTGGAGAGAAATGGCTCACCTGCTCAGGAGATGGCTCTCTGCTGCCTGTACACTGCCCCCACGCTGCCCGCCTGCACGGGGAATTTCTCCCAACATCTGTGGCAGAGCAATCCCAGCTAATGACCACGTGTGCTCTGCCCAGCTCCGGTATTTCGTGCCGTAGAGCCCCACCTGCCTCAGTCCTTCCCACCTTCCAGGTCTCTCCCTGGTAGAGCCCAGGAAACCTCACACCAAAGACCCGCAGGTAAGCTTTACCCCTATTTTGCAGATGGGGAAACTGAGGCACAGATGGAGCGGGGACAGGACAGCTCCTGGCTCAGAGCCCAGCAGTGGCAGGGCAAGAAGGCAGAAACTCGGGAGCGCTGAGCTCCTGGCTGGAGCCCTTCCAGGCTCTCGAACAGCCGCAGCCGTGAGTCACAGCTGGCACAGGCAGGCAGGATTCATTGCACGCTCTGCCGTGACGACCCCCCCAAAAAAAAATCATGCTCGTCTTGCTGAGCCCTTCTGGAGAGCGCTGAGCCAGGAGGCTGGGCTGGCTCCCACACACCACACACATACAGGGCGGGCTTTTCCCCCTCCTTCCCTCCCTCAGTTTGGGGCCAAGGGCATCTCTCCCTCCGCGTTTATATCGTGACTCTATTATCGGTAGTCTGTGTGTTATTTGGATTGGCACACCGGCCGTGCTTACCGTGCTGGGCCGACACCGTGGGGAAGAGGCAGGACTTGCTCCAAAGAGCTTTGAGTCAACACGGACGATGCAGCTGGGAGGTGAGAGGTGAGGAGACGTGACCAAGGACAAACAGCGGGTCGGTGGCAGGGCTGGGAAGTTTGCCCAGCTCTCCTGTGTGCCAGGACCCAGAGTGGCAGGGAGGATGCACTGTGCTCCCTGCCACTGGGACAGTATGGAAAAGCTAGAGGTTTGGGGGCACAGGGAGCGTATAGTGATAGGAGGATGCTATGCTGGAAAAGCAAACGTGATTACTGCTGGCGGCGAGGATTAATTGTCGTTCCTGCTGATCCCTGAAACCTGGCTCACTCCTGCAGTCCCACTGCAGGGAGGGCCAGAGGATGGGGTGACCTTTTAATTCTGATTGCTCTGCCGATGAGAAGTAAATAAGCATTATTGCAGTTTAAGAGCTGCTCAGAAGGGCCTGCCTGCAGATCTATCGCTGTCTCACATCCATCACACTGATGGTCCCCACGCTCCTGGGGGACAAAGTGGCACCCGTCCCCCATTTCACATGGAACTGAGCTGTCCCAGATTGGGAGCAGGAGCCGAGGGCAGCACCGAGCACCCAGGTTTACCCCAGGACCCTTCCACCACCTCCCTCGCCGCAGGGCCAGCGGGTGCCAGGCACCATCCCAGGTCCCACCAGCATCACCAGTGCCTGGCACTGCTGCACTGACACCGTGGGGACGGTCCCCATGAGGCTCCTGCCAACACCATGGGGAAGGGGCACCATTACCTACACCCGCACCCTGGAAGCCCACCTACACTTGCTCAGTAACGGAGGCAAACGCCTGTTTTTAAATCCAGAGGTAGGTCTTCCCACTTTGGGGATTTCCAAGGCTCCCACTTCCCTGCAGTACAAACCCGAGCTGGCAGGGTGGTGGCAAGAGCCACTTGTGCACACAAAAAGCCCACTGCTAGGTGACACCTTGCCCTCACCAGGGCCGGGATCGGCCAGGCAGACTGGCTGCGTGTCAGCAAGGGAATTCCCAGGGAGAGGCTGGTAAAAGCAGCTAACACATCGGGTAAAACTTCTGCATTTACACCTGCAATGCCAGACATGGTTTTGCTCTCAGCAGCTACCCCAGGAGCCGTTGCCAGACAGCACCAGCACCTAACCTGCCTGCGGGACAGAAGGATGCCCGATGTCCTGCTCCATGACCCCTCTCCAGTCGCCGGTGCCAGCTCCGGGGAGGAACGCGGTCTCTGCGCCGGGCAGCGCTCTCCCCTCCACAGGCCGGCCAATTCTTCCACGTTACCTCTCCTTGCTCCTATTTAATCTGTAAGCTCTTCAGAAACACGATTGCTTCTCACAATGCCTGTGTACAGCCCCAAGCACAATGAAGCCTCGCTCTGCCCCGGCGCCGCTCGTTGCTGTTGCAATCCGAACAGTGAGACAGTCATCGGGTGGGAATACAGCCGCCTTCCCCCCGCTCCGAGCCGGGAGAGACAGCGTGGCTTTGTGTCTGCTCACAACTGGGCTCAGCACACGCAGTCTATACAGCAATATTCATGCATGCGGTGCCCTAACACGCCGCACACAGTAGGTCTATTGTACATCATTCAAACGACAAGATATCAGGGACTAAGCCAGCGCTCCGCTCCTGGGGTGGGCGATGCTGCTCAGGAGCAGGCAGCGATGCTGAGCTCCTCCGGGGACCTGCCGCGCCAAGCAGCCAAAGATGCTCAGAGAGGCAAAAAAGAGTTAATCAGGAGCGGATCGACGCCGAAGGTCTTGCAAAAAAACAAACCAGTTTGATCTGCCTGCGCGATCGATGCTTAATGTTACCTGCGTGCCTGGTGCTGGGCTGCTGGACCCAGATCCACCTCGTGGGAATGGATGGGCCCCATTCCCAGTGGCTGGGGTGAACGAGATGCGGGATTTGAGCTTTTCCTGCAGCAGCCGGTCTGCCCGTCCTCATGAGCACAGGCACGGACAGACAGACAGCCTTTCCTTGCTTGTACCAAGGCATTTGAAGCCAGAGAAGGAGCCTCTGCTGACAGCACCCACCCAAGCATGACACCGAGCTGCTGAGCCGGGCAGTGGAGATCTGATGGGAAATCAGTGTCCCATTGGGAAATGTTTTCCCGTGCTTGAGTTCCCCTCCTCACACAACAGCGCCCGTTACTGGGCCAGAAAAGCCACGTCAGGACGCGAGCTCTGCTTCAGACCAGAAGGGTCGGATGGTCGGTGGCTGTGGGGACTGCGACCGCGGGTCAGGCTGTTTAGAGGAGACCTTAGCCTAGTCCTCTGGATATCACAAGCAGGAAAAAGACCCTCACCCAGCCACGATGGGACACCAGCCTCGGGGCAGCTTAGAGCTCGGTGGACAGAAAGGCCTTTTCCATTTCAGGGGCCGGTAATTGTACCGTACCAGCAGATGTATTGTACAGGGAGGAAGCCAGATTTTTTTAAAAAAAAAAAAAAAAAAAAATCCATTCAAGACCTTTGGACATCACACAGCTAAATGCATTTCACAGTTGAAGAGCCAGGGAGCGTAATTTCTTATTAAACTCAGCCAACTGATGGCTGATAAGTTCTCGAGTAATAAAAACTCCTTAAACCCCAGCAAGAACCTGGAGGTGTCAAGGCAGCTCAGAAGATGGCTCAGCCTCCTCGGAGGAGCAAAGGGAACGGATCTGCGGGAGAGAAACCAGGGCCACGTGGCTGCTTCGCCTATCGAGGCTGCAGGCAACATCTGCCGAGCCTGGCATCGCCCGGCAGTGCTGGCAGGACCCGTCACAGATCCGAGCCAGGATCTGCCAAGCGGTGGCAGGTGGAACCGAGGGGAAGATTTGGCACCGGGAGGACCTCGCCGCACGCTCCCCTCCCCGTCCCCACCAGCCTCCCACGGGCACCGGTGCCGCCGTGGATCGGGGCTCAGCTCCGCTCCCAGCCCCAAGCTGTTCCCGCGGCCGCCCCGGCACCCGCTCGGCGAGCCCGTGGGGCTGGGGCTTTGCTCCCCAGCTGGCGAGGAAACCAAAACCCGCCTGGAGAGAAGCGGCAAGCGAGAATTTGTTCCCCAAATGGCGCAACCCGAGCGATGCCTGGCAGCTCAGCCCGGCCCCGAGCTGCTGCAGCAACACCTCCCGGGCCAGGCTGGCGCCCGCGGCACCCGGCTCCCACCCGGCACCGTGGCACAGCACCAAGTCCTTCTGCGCTCGCAGTACTTCAGCACCCTTCTCCTTTTGCTCACTTGCTGAGCGCAGGTGCAAGCAAATCCCGCTCCCGGCGATGGGGTTCGGAGCTGAGCCTTGTCCCATCCCAGACCGAGGGGGTTGCAGGAGCTGTGCCCTGTTCTGCATTAAAATAGCCTCCACCCTGAAAGATGGAATATGAAAAACCATACACCAGGGCCAGCTGCGGCAGCAGTTGATGCAGGGCCAGGTCCTGCTCCAGGTCCCTGGAAGGAGCTTTCAATTCTAGCTCTGCAGAGCGAAAGCAATCCCCTGCGCGGTGAAAGCCTCAGCAAGGGCGGCGCTGGGTTTTTGGGGGCCACAAGCTCCCTCCTGCCCGGCGCTTTAGAGGGGGGGACAGATTTCCCAAGGGCCACAGATGAGGTTCATGACTGCTAAAACCTTTTAGCATTGACAAGCTATGTCGCTGCCAAACTATTCGCTTCAAGCACCTGGGGACAAATCTGCAGGATGGGGTAAATCAGGGTGGTTGTACCAACACCCGGGAGCTGCACCCATCGGGACCAGATAACGATGCTGCGGCTTACCAGCCTGGAGAGCCAAACCTCTCCAGGAGAGCCATGCCAGAGGGGAAGCAGTCACCTGGCTTAAACCCAGAGGAAGGAGATGGTTTTTTTAACAATTACTTTGCAGGGCATAGAAAAAAAACACAAGCAAGCATCGCTGGCATGGTGGCTCAGCAATCCCAGGGATGCCCAGGCATTTTGGCAGCCCCCGACTCCTCAATCCATGACAGCATCACACCCTCGACACCCCCACAGCGGGTCCCACATCACCTGGGGACCGCTGCTCCCCAGTTGATCTTTCTTTAAAGAAGGCCCTGGTTTACTCTGATTTAAATCAAAGCGCTGTTAGCTACAGTGCTATTACCACTGCCAAAAACAGTAACTAAATGGCATTTCCCCACCGCTCCATTTATATTTCTGTGCTCTTTACCCATTTGTAAACTGCAGGAGGGAACAATTTAAGGCATCTGAGTGAAATGCTTAAATTAACAATTTACAAATAGCTTAATTGAGGTCCTGGTCTCTCTCTTCCTGAGCAGAAGCTGCTAAACGATTCTGAATCATTCCCATTTATTGGTTCTTCTGCTGTGAATTACAGGCCCTGGACTATGATAAAGGCTTTAATACCTTGGTACAGGCTGGGGGTACCTGTCACTTACGCTGAGCGTGGCTGGCAACAGCCGGGAGCTGAGAAACCAGAAACCGTGGCGAGAAACGGGCGAGGGATGCAGGAGCCAAGGGTGGTCGATAGAACTGCCTCGAGCCAAGGGATGCTACAGGGCATGCAGCCATCCCGGGGCTTTCCATGGCTCCGAATAAGGAGCTGAGGGGTTTGCACTGATAAAACGCTGGGGAACAGTTGGTGCTTGGATGCGGTTTGGAGGATGGGGAAGTTCAGCCCCGTGGTTTGGGCTGAGTGCTGGGAAGAGGCATGCCGGCTCTGCCCGACAGCTCGGCTCTGCCAACCTCTGTCACGGTGGGGATTTGGGGTTCCGTGCACCGCTCCAAGAAACAGCCGGTTGGATGCAACAGCCCATTCCCCAGCAGCAGCCTCAAGCCCTCCTGCCACCACCGCAAACCCCGGGCCGGGGGCTGCACCCCGCTCCTCTCCCATCCTTCCCAAAAACTGGTTCTCAGCAGGGAAGGGAGAGCAGCCACAGGCAGCCGTGCCTGGGGAGGGATGGGGGGGAAATCTATTCTGCCCGCAGCCTCGCACTTGTTCAACTTCTCGCTGGCAGCCAAGGACACTCACGTCTGCATCAAACTACTCAGCTCCCAGTCTAATTCTGGCACATCAGACAGTAATTATAGGTACATCACCGGCGCTGACAAGTCTGGAGCTCGTCAGCCCGGCACCTGTCGGCGCAGAGCTGCAGACACCCCACGGGGAGCCCAGAGGGGCTGCGTCCTCTCCCACCCGCTCCCGGCTCTATTTTGGGAATCGCTCTGCGCTGCCCGGCCCCCAGGCACCCCCCCGTTACACTGGGGCTCATCCCACCGCCACCAGCTCCATCCCTCTCCGGGTGCTGTTTGGAAAGGGGACTCCATCCCCCATGGGTTTCTGCAGCCCCAGAACGTGCTCAGGAGGCTGCTCCTGCATCTGCCAGGTTTGACACTGGAATTTCACTGGCACTGGGTGAAGAACGGGCATCTCCTACCTGCCCCCAGCATTATAGGAGAAGGCTGCCCATGGTCCATGCACTGATCCTGGCACCTGACCACAGGTGCAACAAGCCAGACCTTTGCCTAGTGTAAATCACCATATTTGCAGTAGGTCAGCCCTGATTTACACCAGTGAAAGGTATTGGTGCATCTATTTACATTGCCTTTTTTTTTTTTTTTAATAAAGCAAAGAGGAAACCCAAGGCAAGAATGTCCCTGGCTGCTGGCGAGCTGGAGCTACAGCCACATGGCAACAAGGGGCACGAGCCGATAAGGCTCCAGCCCAGGAGCAGCCTGTGGTTGGGAAGCTCAGACAGCACCAGTGGAGGAGGAGGAGGAAGGGGAGGCAGGCTGGCTGTTTGCTGATTTTAAAAGGAGGGGGGAAAGATGCATGCGGGGGGAGAAGCAATAATTTTTAATTAAAAGGCAAAAGACTGCACTGAAAATTGACTTGAAGCAGAGATATTAAAAAGCCGTTGACTCTCTGAATTATTCCTCCCTGGGCTGCTTGACAAGGGAAAGTATTTAGACGGCATGGGCTGGTTTAGCATCCTGACTTGGGGAGCCCTGGTAAGGGGAGAGGTAAGTGGGAACCACTGGGCAACGGATGGGGACAGCCCCTTCCCCTGTCCCAGGGGGACACCGTGGCAGCGGGGACCCCCTGCCCTCTGGTCTGGATGAGCCAGCATCATCCCTGCCCACAGCTATTGCCCCCTCACCCAGGCAAGCCACGAGCCGAGCATCCCCAGCGTCTGGGCTGCGCGGACCTTCCCGGCTCAGCCCCATCACAGATAATCCCTCACTTCTCCCCCGCTAGGTCCCAGGGCTCAGCTCCATCTAATAAGTCCCGATTGCATCCTGTTGGCTTGCAATGAGACTCAGGAAACAAAAGCCAAGCCTCCGTGCTGCCGAAACACCTCGAAAACCTCCCCAGCTGCCTCCAGGGTTATCCCAAGCCACGTCGCTGCCGGAACCCAAGATGGGATGAAAGAGCGGTGCTGATTTCCATCACCGAGCCACAGGTCTGTCAGCCTAAGCAGGTGCTAACAACATTTCAGAAGGGGTCAAAACCACCTTTTTTCCATGGGAGACAAGCTCATTAACTGGCATCGTTACACAGCTGCAGGATGACCTTATAACTATCTGTATGTTCACATCCGCAAGGATGCAGCTTCTGAGAGCGGGGGCTCTTTAATCTTGTTCAGACAAAGGCAGAACAAGATCTGATAGCTGGAAGCTGAAGCGTCAGAAACACAGACAAGAGTGAAGGCAAATGTGTTGAACGGGGCTGGGGAGAGCCTGCGCCGAGCAGGGTGGCTTCTCCATCATTTCCTACCTTTGAACCGAGGCAGGGCATCCTTCTGAAAGATAAATGTCCACTCAGCCAGAAGTAATAGTCTTGATGCAGGAGTTACAGCCAAGACTTCGCGGCCTCTGTCATGCGGCTGGGGTCAAACTGGGTGATCAGAAGGGTCTTTTCTGGTCTTAAAAAGATCCCAGGAACCCAACAAATCCCACAGACCCTACCCATTACCTTCACCCCCTCCCCTCAGCCTTCCTTGTGCTGGTTTTAACACCTCCAGGTGCTGCCTGACCCATTCAAGAACTTGAATCCCAACAAAGCATCACCATTACACTACTTTCCCCCCCAGTATGTTGAGGTTCAGCATCAGCAGGACCTGCAGCCCTCCCCACAAACACCAGTGATGAAACTACCAGGGCTGGCTGTGCCTCCAGCCCAGAAAACCAACTCCCAGCTCCTGCAAAGAACAACAGAAGCCACGGCCACAAGCACAGCCTCCAAGCCTCCCTTCCCGCACGGCCCCGAGGAAGCAGCCACGCAATCTGCTCTCCAGCTGAGGGGCAAGCGTGCACGCTGTTTGGAGCCAGAAACTTAATTGCATGTGTAATTCTGGGACGGCAAACGAGCTAGAACAGCGTTCGGCACCCGGGGCAGATCCCCATATGGATGCACGGCCCAGCCGTAGGCTGCTGTCTTCATCCTGCTTCCCCACTCCCATTTCAGGATAATGTGTTCATTACAACTCAACAAGGCGTTTGCAGGAAACGCAATTAAATTACAGCGTGCTGTTCCAGCGCCTTGGTTTTACACCGAGAAGGCTCTCGTGTCGGGAGGCCTGGCACACCCCATGTATTACAAGCTTGATTTCCTCCACCTCCAGGCTGTCCTCCCCGGCGCAGCCCTGCCTGTGCTGGGACTCCGGCTGCCTGACAGCCACGCACATCCCTTAAGACAGACAGACACGCCGGTGCAGCTCCCCTTATCTTCGAGCTGGCACCAGCACACAAAATCCACCTGCTCCAGGGCAGGAGGCCACCGAAGTCCCAAATAAATAAGCCTAAAGCAGAAGGAAACGGGATGGCGTGGGTCGGCGTCCTTCCAGGGATGCTGCGTGATACCTGCAGCTTTCAGCCCTGGGGAATGACTATGGGATGCGCTCTTGGAGAGCACGGATGTTGCTGGAGGAAAAGGAATTTTTTTCTGAAGGCAAGTGGTTTCCTGATCACCTGGATCAGGACTGACCGGTGCTGCTGCTGTTGCTCTTGGGATTATTTTAGCTCAGAGCTGCTGCCCTGATTGACAGGGCTCTGCTGCACTTCTCAGCCTCCCAAAAAAGAAATGCTGAAATCTTTGCCGAGGCACTGGAACCATCTCTAGAAATGTGAACACCCAGCCCATTAGAGGCCGACAGATGCCACAGAAATAAAATCTATTATTATGACAGACCCAGCAGGGGTTGCTACTGAACAGATTCCACCACATTTCCCCTCTTACAGCTTTTCTAAACCAGCCACACTTCCACAGCCGGCTCCTAGATAAGGCACCTGCCTCTCCACCTAACCCCCAGAGAGCCAACATCTTCCTCTCATTCCCCTTTGAAAGCTTTCTCCTCCCATTCCCAACAAGGAAAAATCTCAAACCTAGCAAGTTCCAGCATTTGGTGGAGAGAGACCCAGTCCCTCCAGGAGCACCAGTGATGCCTCCAGCTGCAGACACCATCCCCAACTTCAAAAACCCTCCCTCCCCTGCAAAGAGGGTGGGAGCTGATGCCTTAATCATCAATGCAAACCAGAAACTAGGCAGCACCCTCCTATAAACACCCGGAGAAACGAGCTACAGGTGCTGCCCTCACCCACCACGATCCCTGTACCCGGGAGAGGGTCGGGGAAGGAGCGAACATCGAACATGAAACAAAAGCAGGGTGGGGAGGAGAACGCTGCTGGCCCCCGGCCCCGGTACTGACCTGGAGACTTTAAACAAAGGGAACAGAGTCCTGGCTTCTTCCCTCCTGCAATTCGATCGAGCCCTGGTTAGGGACAGGAAAGGAGGAGATTCATGAATGAACGCAATCCAGGTGGGAAAATTTGCCGGGGATGGAGGGGAATAAACAAATAAATCAGCAAGCAAACACATAATAAATCTGAAACAAAAGAGCAGCAGCAGAAAGCATCTGAGAATGAAACACAGCGCGGAGAGCGATGGGGAGCCAGGCTGTGCCCTGCCGTGGGGGCACGAGAGCGGCAGCCCCCTTCTACCCCACACCCACGGTGCTGGGCACGGTCTCCCCTGCTCACAGGGGGTTTGGTCCCATGGGTAGGGAGGCAAACATTCACGCACACGGGCTGCAGACAAATCCCGAAATGCCCCGCTCTGCAGCTGCTGCGGGGTCTCGCCGAGGGGACCCTGCCCCGCTCAGCCTCCCAGCCCAAGCGCGGGATGCTTGTTGGGAAGAGGAGTTGTGGGCATGGAAGAGCAAGGGAGAATCAGAGTAGGTGGGCTTATTGTGGGGTGTTTTTCCCGGCAAATACTCAGGTTGGACCTTTCTGTCGTACGTGAAGCAGCACAACCTCGCTGTGCCCTGATGTGTGCAGCAGCACAGCCTGGGCAGGGGACCTGCCAGCTCCCAGCCTGGGCAATGTCAGCTCCAAAATCCCAGCACCGAAAAGCACCTTCCCAGCTCCAGTTTGAACCTGCTTACTGGTAGGGGCCAACCTCACACTGACATGCTCCCTATAAGCGAGCACAATGGCAGAAACTGATATGGGTGCTTATGGGGAGGGCAGAGGTGCTGTGCGGGGCTCCCCCGGCTCTGCCCCACGGGTCCGGACCCCCGCAGCATCCTGCCCGCAGGCGGCTGAGCCCAGGCAGTGCCTGGCTGCCAACAAAACAGCCCAGAGCTGCTTCGAGCCTCTGTTTTTAGGGACATGGGGTGATTTATCTCCTCCCCGCCACAAGCCCTCGTGCTTGGAGGAGCGGGGTGACAAGGGCAGGGGCGGGCAGGGGACAGCCGAGCCGGCGAGACCTCGGCACCCACAAGAACCTCTTTCTTTGCTGGCGAGCGGGCAAAGCTGCGCCCAGCGCCGGGAGGCAGTTCAGCTCATCCATCACGCCCACGGCCGCGGGACATCTGTCCCCTCGCCCCAAGCCCAGCTCTGCTCCGTTGTGTCCTCGCTCGGGTGTCAGTTCTTCCATCGCTGCCCTCGGGGTTCAGCCACAGGGCAAAGACCGGGCAGCTCATGTGGGGGGGGTCTGCGGGGGCCCCCCTTTGCCCAGCAAGGAGGAGGAGGAGGGTAGCGGGGTGATGAATGCCGTTTCTAACCCCTGCGTGGCTGCAACCCCAATAAATGACACTGAAGGCCTCAGCAACGCTGCTGGAGCTCTGCCATGCCACGCTCAGGATGCTCCCAGGGCGGCCTGAGGCTCGGCCAAGCCCCATCGTCCCTGGTTTTGCGGTGGGTTTTCACCCTCAGACCCAAGCGGGGGGGATTTTGGTTGGGATGTGCAGCTCCCCCCACCCCCAGCTGCCGGGACTGGCCCGGGCTGCGCGCATCCCTGCAGATCTGGGTGCGGATTCAAAGGCTCGGGGTTCAGGAATGGATTTCACGCCCAGAGAGAGTAAATAATCTTAAAGGCATAATGGGAGAGAAACAAGAAGCACGAAATAAAAGTGGAAAATCCTTCCTAAATGCGCTTTATTCATTTGTTTTGATAATTGCAGTTCAGGTTTAATTATTTATGCCATGTTTTGTAATATGCCAGGAAACACTCCGGAGCGAATTTGCTGCTGTCAGTGGCTGTGGTACCCGGCAGCCCTCAGCAAGGGCAGGGTGCTCAGCCACGGGTGCCCGGAGGGACCCAGGGACCCCAGCCAGCCCTGCCAGCCTGCCCAGACACAGCAGAGCCCGGAGGCAGGATGCGACCTGCCGAACCCCGGCACAAGGGGCGATGCTCCCACTCCCGAAGGTAGGTCTTACCTGCAAGAACATCCTTCCTCTCCCCTGCTTGCAGTGAGACCTGAGTGACGAAATACAGCTTTTCTAGTGGAAATTTGAAAAAGGAGGGGGACAAACGTGGCTCCTCTTACACAACATTTTCCATGGAGAAAGACTGAGCTCTCCAACCTCATCCTCAGGATTTTCTTGGTGTTGGGGGAGGAAAAAGCTGGGGGTGTTTCCAGCGGACAGCACTGCCCCTGCCGCCGAGCCTCCCACGCTGAGACACCGGCAGCAGGTCCCGGCTCCTGGTTTCAGTCTCCCCTTCACCCTACGTGACCTTGGGCCAAGGACTTTGTCCTAGGAGCACCTTGGCTTCTCCACATGTGGAAAGGAGATAACAGACTTGCTTTTTTGAAGAGCTGGCACTGACAGCTGAAAAGAACTAATTATTATCCATGGAGCACCACAACCTCCCCAGAGTTATTTTGGCTGAGATACCGAGTCGCAGGGTGGTTGACAAATTCGCTCAAGGTCCTGCTGCATCCTGGGGACAGAGACCCCGGCAGTGCCCAGACCGAAGCCATCCTGCCCCGAGCTGCCCGTGTGTACCGGTTCCCCGGGGCTCAGCAGGAGCAGGAGCCCTTATTTGCTTTTGCATCCTCATGCAGGTCTTGAAGAAGCAGCACAGGTCCCTGTCCAAGAGTTCTAGCGGCCACCTGGCCCTGAGGGACCCCGTGCATGGAGAAGAGGCCGCTTCACACCGCTGAGCCTGGGCCAGCTCACACTGGGGGGGGACAAAATAGTGGCACAGATGGAGCCGGGAGCCGTGGACGATCAGCCCAGCCAAGCCACGGGCCGTTCTCCGAGGCAGGTTCAGTGGGGCAGGAGCAGGGCATTGCTTTCTGCAGGAGAGGAAGAGGAGGAGGGCAGGGAGAAGAGTGGGGAAGGCACCATCTCGATGTCCTTGAGTGTCCTTTAGAGGCTTTGCTTTTCACGCAGCGCAGCGGATGAGGAAGGGCTGAAAATCCCAAACTGCTCGCCTCTTTGATTCCCCCTCCACCATGGAGAGAGTTGAAAGGAAGCGGCGAAGGTGAGAGAAAGGAGGCGGCATGCGGGAAGGGAGGAGGGAGAAACGGAGCAGGTGTGGGGGGAAGGAGACACGGACAGTCCCCTTCGCCCTCCCAAGCCCTGGACATCAGGTCCCTTTTGAGGGGACAAGGACCCCCTGGGAGCCTCCCACGCTCGCCCCCCACAGAAGGGAGGGGAGGGCAGAGGATGCTCCGAACAGCTGTGCTCTGATGTCTTTTCCCCAAATCAGACCCACACCTCAGCGTCGCCAAAAAATCCCAAGGGGAGACCGTGCCCAAGCTGGCTGGCTCCCCCCAAGTGCTCCCAGAAGCAGCTGGAGGAGGAAGGAAAGGTGGACGGCTGCCCCGCATGCGCCCAGCCAGGCACGCTCCACATGTGGCGAGCGCAGCCTTCGGCCTCATCATCATCCCCTGCGGCCCAGTGGGCAGAGGGCGATGCCACGGGCTGGCACGGGGAGGTGAGCTGGCAGGGCTGGAAACACGCAACTACTCTGTGTTTGGTCTGGGCAATGTGTTTTTAATGAGCCATATAATGTTTTTCAAATTATGCTGGAATCATTAATCCTCCTGAAATGAGACAGATTCTGCAGCCCACAGGCAGCGCCAGGGCTGCCTGTTGCACGGCCGAGCAGGCAGGCGCTGCCTCTGCTCCGCTGCTTTCTGGTGGCCGCGGGGCTATTGGGATGTGGCCCCCATAACCTCGTCCCCCACTTCTACAAGGGACCCAGTACGGGGCTGGCCGGTCCCCCGTGCCGCGGGCACACGCGTGGCATGGTCGGCTGGAGAAGGACCGTGGCTCTGCAGCTCTCACCGCATCTCCTCTCTGCTTCACGCTCTTTGGCGATACCCACTGATCCGAGCTGGATCTGGCTTGTGCCCCTCCTCATCGCCCCCCCCTCCATGTACCCACTGCCCCTCGCAGACGCCGGCAGCTGGTCCCCAGGGCTGGAGGTCCCTCCTTGCTGGAGATGCTCCACAGGGGAAAAAACCATCTGGGAAGCAAGAAATTATCTGGGAAGCAAAAATGATCAGCCCGCAGCACTTGGGAGGAGGTTGTGTCATCCAAAACCACCCTGCCCTCCTCTCTTCTGAAATCGCCACGGTCTCCCGTGGTCAGGAGCTGCCAGGATCCAGCGCTGCCCTTCCAGCCCTCCGGAGAGGCAGAGCAGCCTGGGATGGTCTCATCCACGTGATGCGGGAAGAGGAGCGAACGTGGGCTTTTTGGGCCTCCCCCCCCCAGGGGTGGGTTTAGCAGGTCACCGCAAACAGAATGTTGAAGCCAGAAAAAGGCACGTGCTGGCCAAAGCGGGGCAGGAGACGGCCGCAGCGGGCTCAGCCGGCGCGGCCTCGGCGGAGGCAGACACCCATGTCTCCAGCCCTGCCTGCCTCCCCATGCGCTTTCCCAGAGATCCGACTCTAATTGCAGGAGGGAGGTGCTGTATTTTTCCATGCATGAAGATCCAAAGTGACACTTTTTCCCTTCTCTTTTCGGAGCGCGAGAGAGCTGGTTCATTAACATAAAACCACCGAGCCAAATAAAAACCCTGAGTGCCGTGACAGCATCCCTCCAAATAACACGGGAGCAGAGAGTTTATTCATCTCCAGCTCTGCCCTTGCCAAGCGCCATGGCAGCCGCAGAAGGCAAGTCAACTGACAGGTGGTTGTTTCACACCCTATTACTGTGCCACTCAGCTCGGCCGAGCCGCCTCCGAGCCACTGACAGATGGATGGGATTGCGAGCCCCGGCTCCAGCCCGCGGAGCCAGGAGAGAGCGAGGGGATGCTCGGGAAGAGCGGCGTGACTCAAGCCCCTCGGTAGGGCTGCGAGAGGGCTCGCCAAGCCCAGGTGTTGGGCAGCTGGAGCAGGGAGTTCTCTCTAAGGCAGTCTTGTCTCCGGGTACCCCAAAATATTGGGATTTCGGAGCACGCAGGGTCACTAAGGAGCTTCCAGGCAGGGCAGGAGATGGGCAAGGCAGCACCACGAGACTGACTACGGGCTTGCGAGATGCGTGTGCTTTATGCACACCAATTCAGTAGGAATTTGGCTTCTGAAACATGCCAGCGCTTTAGAAACGTGCGTGGCCTGCGGTGCCGTGCCTGGCATCCAGCTGGAGATCCGTGTCAGAGCAAGAAATGGAACCCAGGGCACCCTGGCTGCTGTGCGCACCCAGCATCGCAGCCCCCAGGCCAGGTCCCTGCATGGTTCTTTCCTCCCTGCACATCATTGGATTCACCTCTCCATTTTGATGCCTTTCCCCTTCCTCCACCACAGGGCTTGTAAAGGACCAGGGGATCCTACGCTGGGCAATGCATCCCCCCAAAATCCCAGCCCAGCGCTCCATCCCTCCCGCCCGCTCCCACGGCGAGCTGCCAGCTCCCTCCAGCTCCGGCGGGTACCGGATCCGAGCCTCTGTCGTTCTGCGCTTGGTCCCATTTCAGCTCAAAATCTCCCATTAAAAAGAAAACCACAAAACCCAGACCAGATGCCACAACCACTTTTCAAAACCATCTCTCTGGGACTCAAGCTACTGGGAGTTACAGCATCTCTTCCCCACCTTGGGTATGCCTGCCTCCCATGGGTAATTAAGCCAATTAAGGAGAGCCACTGACCCTAAGATTTTGATACCCATAATCCCAGGGCGCTCACAGGGAAAATGCTGGGCACTTTGGGAAAGGAGAGACTGGGGGAAATTCTGGCAGGTCAGGAGCCAAAAGCTGTTTCCCATCATAGTGGCTGCAGCGAGGTGGGTGAGAGCTTGTGGGGCAGCGAGAGCTGGGCAGGGGGCTGGGGGCTGCCCCACGGCGCTTTGGGGGGGGGGCTGCAGCTCTGGAGCGAGAGCTACAGCTCAAGGAAAAGCTGAGCTGGCCGCAGGACAGGAGCCGTAAATCTGGGCAGCTCCTGAAACATGGAGGCTTTTAACAGGCTGTAACTGAAATATATGAACTTGAGGTGGAGGAGATCCGACAACGCCAGCCAAAGCGGCCGTTTGCGGGCTCGGCTGGAGCAGAGGGCAGGGAAGCACCCACGGGTGAGGAGGAGCGGTGTCGGCAGCCCGGGGAGCCCTCGCCTCCATCCACGGCCACGGCCCAGCCTTTTTCGGATAGCCCTTTCCGAGGTCTGGGCGCTGAGAGAGCGTGGGGTGACCTGAGCAAGGGGCTACGGGGGTGGGACTGGAAGAGAAGCTGCTCTTTGACTCTCCTTTCCCAGTTATGCTTGAAAACTGGTTCCCAGTTTGGGGCTGGAATGCAGATGCTACATTTCCCAGCCTGGAGCTATTAGCTGTGCTAGAAGCCCAAACGCATCATCTTCCTTCGCCCTCCTCCCTTTGCAATCAGAACATTTCAGCATAGGGGGGAAAAAAAACAAACAAATCATAAGTGTTTGTCCCCCCCCTTCCTCTTCCTCCCGCCCCCACCCAGCCCTCTCTATCAGTCCTTCTGTTGGAGATGAATTTTAAAAAAAAAAAAAAAAATCTTCATTTGCATTTATTCTGAAAGTGGAAACCATGCAGGGGGAGGGAAAAAATAAAAACAGCTGACAGCAAAGTTTTATTATCCCCATTGGGCGGCGAGGAGCAAATCAGTAATTTTTTAACAAGCATTTAAGCTCCTTTCCCGAGTGCCTCTTTGAGCCTTGGTGCACCTGCAGCCTGGCACAGCCAGGAGGGGGGTTAATGAGGACCTTTGATGGGGAGCAAGCACAGCTGATGGGTAACAGCACGCGCTCTCCCATCTCGAGCTGAAGATCTTGGCGGTGATGAGCTGGGACCTCCCCAGATCCACATGTATTGGAGGCTGCTGGAGATGGAGCCTGTCTGGTGGGTAAGACCCACTCACGTGGACCCATTGCGGGCTCCAGGCCTCCCCAGATGATGCTAACAAGATTGCTCACTGCTTTTTGAATCCAACAATTCTGCAAAGCTTGGCCAAGCAGCCTCTACACTCCACCCCAGGGACCTCAGACCAGGCATCTCTCACCTCCCGCACCTAGAGGTGTTTTAATAATAATAATAGTCACAAAACTTGACCACAGCTGCTGGGAAAGAGCCAACTGAGCAAAGCGCTGGTGCTGGAAGGACTTCACAGCCACAGAGCTGGCACCAAAGAGATTCTTCAACCTTCTCATACCTCCCCACCAGCTCCCATCCAGCCCCACGCCAGCACTGCCCCTTCCCGAGCGCAGCCCCCCAGGACCGTGGGTGCTGGCCCCCATCACGCTGCTTTGCTGGAGGTCCAGCACCTCCAAGCCAAGAGCCGCAGGGCTGGAGCAAGCGGCAATTTGTGCTTCGCAAACTGCAAGTGAGAGCAAGCCAGGGATGCTACCCCAGCACTGGGGGCAGAGCAAAATTCTGGAGAGGTGACTCCCCCCAGGAGCAGGGACCCTGGCACAGCACCCTTCCTTCATCCCCGTTTGCACACCACAGCTTCCCAATGCCTGGCTCAAACCGCATTCTGCTGCACCCTCCAGCCTCTCCAAAACACCCCCCCCAACCTGCAGCCTCCCTCTTTCCTCCCCCAACACACTGGGAAATAAAATCTTAACAGCAGGAGCTTAAACAGACTTGTCCGTGTACACAGCACCCTGGGGACACCCGTACCCGTTTGCCTCCTCTTCTGTCCCCAAAAACGGACCGCAGCCAGCCTGGCCCCGGCCCCCTCCCCAGTCCCCGAGCCCCGACTGCGTGGGGATGCTCCCCGCAGCCCCGGGCTGCGCTCCGCGCCGTGGGACGTCGCTCACGCGTGTCCGTGCGTGCCAGGCGTGTCCCTGGGGTGCAGAGGCAGCCACCGTGCACCCCGGCTGGGATCGATGCGTGGCAACGAGGAGAATCAATTTCTATAATTAAACTCTGCACTGCTGGGCTGTGTCCCTCCCGCCCTGCTCCCCCCCAGCAGAGGCGGCAGTGGGGACCCCCAAGGCAGCACCCACCTGGGTCCCTACAACAACAAAAGGCACCCAGGGCCTCCCTGCTCCCACGGCAAGGCTTCGGTACAGAGAATTTCTTGGTGGAAAAAGAAAGAGGCAGGCGCTGGTGGGTGTTTCCCACCAGGCTGGGCCTTTGCTGCGAGGCTGATGCTGCGAGCGCCAGGGGAAAGGGAGGAAAAAAATGTGGAGGGGACAGACGTGACTTCCCCCCTGGGGCGGAGGTCTCCAGCCAGGATGGAGCAGGTTCATGCCCCGGGCTCACACCCGCCCCAACACAGCAGAGAGGTGCCTTTATCCCCCTTTCCCTAAAGGGAAAAAAAACCACATTTTGGGGGAGCTATGCAGCTTTCGTTCATGGGGAACCAGGACTGAGCCTGGCACCAATGCGAACCCCCCCACCAGCGCTAACCCCACCACCTCCCAGTCTAGTGCAATCACCAAGCCACTTCTTAGCACCAGAGCCACCCAGGCTGTCCCCCACCCTCTCCCCTTCCAGCCCAGCTCCCCAGGAGGGGAACGAGCATCTCCCAGACCATGACCAGGACATTCCAGAAAAAACAAACTGGGCGAGCATCCCTCCCTGCCCATCCTGCCTGGGAGGGGAGAGACAGCTCCTGACAAAGACTAAAGCTCCCTTCGCACAAAAACACCAGCCCTTCGGCAGCCCTGCTCCCCCTCCTCACTCGCTCGCCCCCTCGGGGGGGGAATCACAGCCCACCAGCAGCTCCCTGGGGGAACAGGGCGCCTGTCAGAAGGAGCACAGAGCCTCTTCCACAGGCATGTGAACGCTGACAGCTTCAGGGGCAGTCTGGTGGGAAATAATTAGCAGACTGGAAATGTATTCCTCATTAAAATGAGGGAAGAGCCACCGCTGGGGCTGGAGCAACCGTGTGGCTTCGGGCAGCTTCGGTGGGGGCACTGCCCTGAACCCCGGGCTGGGTTTGCTGGGGTGGGGGATGCCACACAGCAGCCCCCACACCAGCAGCGGTGTGAAAGCCACGGAGCAACCAAAGGGACTGAAAAGCATCTGCAACCCCAGGATCCAGGTGCTGGTAAGACCTTGAGCAAGTCTGGGGTCCCTGGGACTGACCCAGCTCTAGGGAAGAGCTAAATTCCCTGCCTGATGTCAGGGTAGGGGACACCCACCCCCTGCCCGGACCAGCTGAGCAGAGGGACCCCTTCCATCTCCATCCTTAAGCGAGGGGTGGCTGGATGTGACCCCCCCAAGACACCCGTGAAGGGGCACAGCTCCCAAGGGCCCCATGACCGGTGCCAGGCGTGTTCCCGGAGCCAAGCACAGCCAAAACCAACTTCCCTGGGAGTTGGGTGCTGGGGCACCCACGCAGCGGCGGGTGGGTGGGTGCGGGGGCCGAAGCATCGCCACTCCCCAGCCTGTCTCACCGTAGCCAGGGTGAAAACAGAGAGAACAAAGAGGGGAGAGGCTGCGGGGCGAAGGCTGGGCGCTCCCCGCGGCAAAGGCGGACAAAGGGACCCCCAAAACCACGGGCAGCGCAGCCCTGACAGCGTCCCTGTCACCCACCGGGGTTGGCACGGGGCAGGGCAGCGCTGGCGCCCGCAGCACACCGTGCACACGCGTGGACACCCACGCCCACACCCACCCACGCCTGCTCCTGCGTGCACCCGCAGCGGGGGGAACAGACCCCACCGTGGCTCTCCTTTTACCCCCCCCAAACACGCGGGGAGCAGCCGGCCGTGGCACAGGGCAAGGGGAGGGCAGGCAGCCTTTGGAGTTATTTTAAGTTTCCCTCCCCGTCGCCTCCCCCCCCACGCCCAAGCCCAGCCTGGGATGCACCAGATTTTTTTTTTTTCCTCCTCCTGCAAGGATGCTGAAAATATCTCACGAGGGGCGACCTGCAACCCCGCAGTTCATCCTGCCCTTTGTGTCTCAGCAGCGGCGGGGGGGTGGAAGGAAAAAAGGGGAGAGAGCAGGTAGGAGAGCAGCCCGCAGCCTCCCTCCTCCTCACCCCTCTGGCTCCCCAAGCTCGCAAAGAAAGGAAATCCAGAGCCCAGCAGCATCCAGCCCGGCTCGGTCAGCAAAACATCATGTTTAATGCACAATACTGCAACAACGGAGCTGAAACAGCCATCGGCACAATAACGGATTTCTTCGAGCATCCCCAGTGAGCCCCCGCCCCCAAACACCCCATCGCTCCGGCTCCCCGCACCAGTGTTTCTAGGACAGCGGCTCTCCAGCTACTTTATCCCCTCGGACCAAGGCAGCCCCGATAACAAACAATCCTGAGAAGCAGCATCACCCCCGGCACCAGCTCAGCATCCCCCAGCCCATCGGTCCCCTGCGTGGGGGGAGCCGCCGGCGGGGCACCGCATCCCCGGCGTGGGCAGCCGAACCCCACGCACACCCCTCCGGAGCATCGCAACCCCACGCGTACCCTTCCTAGATGTCAGTTCACAGCCAGCAAACTCCAGCGCCGGGAGCAGCGATTTTTTCCCCCCCCTCCCCGGTCATCAGCACCACTGCCCCGGCGACGTGGAGGGAGGAGGAAAAAAAACCACACAAATAAAAAAAATACCTGCTACTTAAGAATGGATGCACATAGTGAGAGTGACATGCCTTGAGAGGGTGTATTCCCCATTTCTGCTCTGCTTGCTCGCTTTCTTTTCTTTCCTTTCTCTCCGAGAGGGGCTCAGGCCCAGCCAACCATGGGAGACAGAGGCAGGAGTGCGAGCGAGCGGGAGCGCGGGTGCGAGCGCGCGCCGGGGTGTGTGCGCGTGGGAGCGCGCAGCTCGGCGATGTACAAAGGAACAAATGGGAAAAACACATTAGCTCATGATAGATTAATGTGCGGGGAGACGGCTCCCCCTCTCCGCTCCCTCTTAAAGGCCCCTAACGTTTTATTCGGCGATAGGTGGCTAGCCCAAATGCCAGGAGCGATGGGGTTGGCGTGCGGTTGCCACCGTGTGCCATCACCCACTGACAGCGGGAGAGGCAGCCGGACCCGTGGGGGATGCACAGGAGAGGCAGCCCCGGGTGATGTGCCGGAGGAGGGTTCCTGAGACGATATATACCTCGGAAGGGGACAGCAAAATAGCATTTGCACGTCTCTTGGGAGAGGGGCGGGATGGGTGGTATCCTGCCACGGTCCTGCACGGGCAGTGGTATTGCTTCTCCTGTAAAGATGGGTCGGGAGAAACGAAGCAAAAAGGGTGGTGGAGATGCTGCCAGCAAAGCCATGACCATACCTGGCCCCCTGGGACCGGCAGCTCCCAGCCAACGCAGCGACAGGGCTTGTCCATCATTTGAAGACTGCAAATTCCCCGCACAAGCAGCCAGCAAAGCTCCTCCATAGCAGAGCACCGATGGCATCAGGGCACCGATGGCATCAGGGCACCAGCGCTGAGGCTCGGTCCCCGCCTGGCAGTGCCCACCGCGGTGGGGACCCAGCTACGGGCTCTGGGCACCCACGGTCCAGGGGGGAGAACAGCCCCCATAGCGTGACGAGAACACAGAGGTGCCCCGCTGGCACCTCACCCCAGCTGGCACCTTCCTTGCCAAAAGAAACGAACCGAAGGTCCACCAGGGAGAACGGGGAGGGATAGGGCAGGAAAAAAAAAATAAATAAACCCGCTTTGTTTTGCACAATTTCCCAGGACTAGTAAGGAGGGCTTGCAGGCTTTCTCCCCTTCCCTCCACACCGGCGCTGCTCCCATCCCCATGGGAGAGGGGCTGCGGAGCCGACCAGCACCTCCCCAGCAAGGGGAAGGGGAGGTGGAGGAGACGCCAGCTAACCCTGACCCCTCGCAGCCCCCGCGCTCCCCGCAGCGTTGCATTAGCTGGAGAGCTGCTGCCCAGCGGCACGGGGGGAACGTGGCAACGCTGGCTCCATTAGAGAACATCCGTGGGGCAAAAGCCTTTTCCAGCGCCGGCAAAGTGCATCTTGATGGGGTTGACGTGCTCCTGACAGCAGGACGCCCCAGCACGCGTGGCTGGAGGGGGGGGGGGTCAGGGCATCCCGTGGCTGGCACAGGCTGCGCTCAGGGACGGGGCTCGCTGCGACGTGCTCGGTGATGTACCCCAGCAGGCTCGTCCCGCGCTCCCAGGCAGCCCCACCATCTCAAAATCCAGCCCATCGCCACCTTGCACCCTTGCAACCGCATCTTGCTGTGGTGGGAGAGGGGGAGAAGGGGAGCTCTGCCTGCCGGGGGGGCGGACAGGATTGAGGGATAGAAAAGATGAATGAAAAACAGGAATGGAAAGATTTGCCATTAGACCCGGGAGCACTTCAGAGATGTAATAAGAGGTGAAGTGTTTATAACACGGAGTGAAATCCTCCGGTCTGTGTCTCGCTGGTAGGCAGATTAGAGGAGCTAAATTACCCCCCGGCATTAAAAGTCTCTCGTTTAATACCAAATCCTAATCTGCCGCTCTCTGAGAGATGCCACTGGGAAAGTCTGAACCATCCCATGCTGGAGGGGAGCACGGCCGCCCTGCGGGGCCATCCCATATCCAGGGACCTGCCAAGCCAAGTGAATGAACCTGTGTGGGACAGATCCTGCCCTCCCCTCAGGCTCCGAGCTTTCCCACAGCAGACCCACACCGCTGCCTGGCGTGAACCCAGGGGCAGATTCCATTTGTACGGAGCATCAGGTGGGAAATTCAAGAAGAGAGGTGCAATCCACTCCCTCCCAGCGGTGGGAGCTGCTCTGGCCACCGAGGAGCAGATTAGAGACATTTTGGGGTATCCGGGGTGGACATAAAACCGAGCAGCCGGGAAGGGCCAAGACAACCCGACACTAACATGATGCTGTGACAGCTTCCCTGCACCACCGGCGAAGCCCCACGCGTTCGGCACCAGCACCAGCAAACCCAGCCCTGGCACCGGGGCCGCACCGGGGGGTGATGTCGGCTGACAGCTCCCCGACTTCGCAGCTTGCAGAGAGGCAGGGGTTTTGATCACGGCAGATCCAAGTGAGGCGGTGAAATGTCTCTAAATGAGCTGAAATGCGGTCTAATCGGCACATCTATTTTCTAACAAGTTACATATTCCCTTCAGAGCTCCAGTCATTTCAAAAACACATTAAGGAGAAATATTTGAAAGCTAAAATGTATTAAACAAGCACTTCATCCTCATCAGCAGAGAGGTTATAGACCTTTGCTGGTCTCCTTCCAATAACCTTGCATGCAAGATACCACGAGGCAATCTCCTGTTTTCAAAAACCCATTAAAAACACGTGCACGAGAGGCCGGTCCCAGGGACGAGGCTGGGTTGACATCTCCCCCCCCCCCCGAGCGCCTTTGCGGGGGCTGGCAGGGCAGGACGGGGCGGTCGTGGCCCCCAGGGGCTCCCCTATGGCAGCCAACCCCGCAGGCAGGGGGCACGAGCCAGCCCCCACCCAAAATCACGGGAGTGACCTGAAAACATCCAAGGTTCCTTGGAAGAAAGCCAACAAGAGCAAGTCTATTTATTTCTGTTTTCTGAGCCTTTGCAAAAGGGGAATGGAGAAGGAAGGTCCCGCAGCCACAAGGGAGAGGAATTTCATTTGAAAAGGAAGGCAGATATCGCGCATAACCACACGACATCAAGAGCTGGCACTTCGGCAAAAGAGCCAACATCTCGGATCCATGTGAGAGCTGTGGGAATGGGATCCCATGGGGGCTGGCTTTCCCCAAAACACCCTCAATGCCAACCCAGCTGCAGAGACCTGCAGCCTTTTTCCTTTCCAATAAAGGAGGGAAAAGGAAGAAAAGAGGCTCCTAAACCTTCTCCTGCTCTCCCCAGCTCAGCTGCGGCCTCGCAGCAGCACGGTCGCTGTTTCACCCTCCCACTCCCAAACCCCCCCAACCCTGCAGAAGGGGCTTGAGGTCCCTTCATGGCTGGCCTGGACGGGAGGAACATGAAAGCTGAGCCTCGGATCTCAATTATTTATCATACATTTCTTTTTTTGTCTGACTTGTCCTAAAAAGTCCTTTGAAGCACCCGCCACAGGATGAGATATGGGTGCTCCTTGCCTTTAATTAGCTCTCCCCATGAACTAAGCCATCCTCATCCTCCCTCCTCTGCTGGGCAGCCCAAGCTGGCCGGGGCAACTCGCACCTCCAGCACGTGAGAAAGGTTTTGGGGATCAGGAATTCCTGCCACCCAGCCCCAGCAAAGGGCCACAAATGCCACCTACAGATGGGGGGGGTCAGGATCACAGCCTCCCCCTCACCCAGGCCAGATCAGAGCACCCCTGAGGATCCAGCACCCCAAAAGTTTAATACCATGAGGCTAATAGAATGCTCTTATTCACCCTACAATACCCTTTGTCTCGGTCTCAGCAAACTCCCCCAGCAAGGAGTTCCCAATCTATGCAACCATCAAAAAGGGTTTTCCTCTTACCAGTCTGACTCTACCACCCACTTCACTGGAGAGTCGCATCCCCCGTTAACAGGGTGCTTCACAGCAGGCAGTGCCAAACCTGCCCCCCACCAAGCATGGTCTCAGGAAAGAAAAACAAATAAAAATTTAAAAAAATTAAAAAAAGAGCCCCAGCTTGTCTGTGCCCCATTCTTAAAACCCACCAGCTCCACCCAAGGGGAGGAACTAAGCACCTGGCAGAGGCTGTAAATGGGAGCATTGATATGAGCATCACCTGGGCATCCTGGGGGGGCTGTTGCTCTGAGGTTGTCCCCCACATTAACAACAGGTCTCACTGCTGCGTGTGTGGCAGCTTAGTCCATAAAAAAAAAAAAAAGCCACGGCTGTAAGCATAGAATCACAGAATTGTTTAGGTTGGAAAAAATCATCGAGTCCAACCGTCAAAAGCAGGGACAGGTTCAGGCTCTGTACGTAGAAATTTGGTGGGTGAAAGCCTATCCATCCCACGTGCAATCCCTGCTGACCCGTTCCAAAAGCAGGAGGGGGGGCAGAAATGAAATGAATTTGAGATGTCTCAGGCTCAGCCCTGCCCTCCAGCACCGTCTCCGTCCCCCTTTGAAGCAAAGCCTGAGCATCTGAAGCACCAGAGTCTGCCTTGCTCATATTTTTAATATAGCTTCACACAGAGCCATCCCACACACATCTGTCCCCCTCGGCACAGGCTCACACTCACCCGCGTGCCCAGCCCCTCGCCCACGCCGGCCACACAGCCACACGTTTCCATTTATAATGCACCCAGTCACGCACAAACCCTCGCGTCTTCATCCCGCCACGCGCAGGCTTGGGGATGTGCCTCTTCTATTCCCCCCTCCAGACACACTCCATCTTCTTCCAGCATCCACCTGGAAAGCTGAAGAAAAGCTTTATGCTCCCTTCAAGCACCATTTGTATTGCCACCATCCAGCCCCTTTCCTCTTAAAAAACCGCTCTCCACCCAGATTTCCCAATCCTGAGCAGCCCCGTTATGGGCAAAGAATAGCAGACCCGCACCTATATTGCTACAGCCTCTAAATAAGGTCCATATTGTTCCTCTCCCAAATGTAAAGCCCAGAAAACAGGCGCAGAGCAGGGTAAGGGGCTTTGCCAGATGCCTCCGATGCTGGAGCCAGCCCAGGGTCCCTGCTCTGCCCCAACTGCCTCAGCCCATGGAAATCTCTCTCTGGGAATGCAGGGAAGAGGCTGGAATGCTCCAGAAATGAGGTGGACAAGCAATAAAAGATAACTAGAAGAGGGGAAATTTTGCAGAACCTGGATAAATTCTCCAGTCTGCCCCACACCGGGATAAAACCGGGAGGAGTTGGCCACCCAATTTCACAGTGACTAGTGAGGGCTTAATAACAGTTAAATAATATATGTATTGGCAGATGTTTATAAGCAAAGCCACCACCAGCAAATAGATTTTATCGTCTCAGAAAGGGACCCTTTGCTGCCTCCATATCCCTTCCCATCTGGAACACGCGAAGAAGCCGACAGCCCCTCTCGGAGCCTGTCCGCGCCTGATTTCCACTGGGAACAGGTCTGCGAAACTCACGTGTGCTCAACAAGCTCCAAAGACCGAGCGATCCTTGTCCCCCCAGCCCTTCCGCAGTGAATCCAGGTGTGCGGAAGGGGGTGACCACCCCATCCTCCGTGGAGGTGGGCAGCAGAAGCGGGTGACAACCTTCAACCACAGCAGCTTGAAGGGGAATGGGTTGAAACTGCAGAAATTCAAATCCTGAAAGATAAGAGGTGCCTTGGTCAGGGAGTTTGGACCCTCAGCGTGTTGCTTAGGAAAGGAAAAAAAATTTCAGCCGCAAGGTGGAAACCCAGATCCCGAGGTCTGAGCCAGATCCTCGCCCACCCACGGTCACGCCGGGATTGAGGATCACCTGCAGCGGCACACGGGTGGGATGACACAGCTATACCTATCACCGCACATCTGGATCGCGTGTCTGAATCCACCGGGATTGACCCAGGTATAGTGACTGCTGGATATAAATACCCAGCGCTGTCACACCACTAAAGTCAGCCGGCGGCTGGAGCGAAGCCCGTGGGAGCCGGACCCGGGTCGTGGAGGGGATGCTGCGTCTCGCGTGCTCTGGGACGCCGGACGGCAGAGCCCACGCCGGCGCGAGGCTCCTGGGGTGACGTGGTCCATCGGCAGCTCCCTGTCGCTGCCATTATCCGCTGCTTTCCTTTGGGCATCGGGAAGAGGAAAAGTCTCCATGGCAACTGAGGACAGATGTGACCACGACTCGTAATGGTGCTCCACAGCCGGCACGTTTTTGGGGGCTGAACGAGGCACCCAGGTACCAGACACGCTGCAAACCACCTGCGAGGAGACCTGCCTTCTGCCACCCATGCAAGGAGGGGTGACCTAGAATTGCCCAAATTTTACAGTAGGGAACCCAGGCAAGGTTATGCAGGGGAATTGGGGCTGGACCCCCACTTCTAATCCCCAGCCCAGTCTCTCCAGCTCAGCCGGGGTGCTGGGGCTGCCCTCTCCCCCACAGGTTTGAGACGCAGGCTGCAAGGAGGAAGGTGGGATGTGCTGTGAATTACGTTAAATTTTTGCAGGTTGTGGCCAGCTTCCTGGGCTAGCGTTAAAGAGGAGGCGCTAACTTTCATCAGCCGGTAGCCGGGTTTCTCTCCGCAAGTGCTGTGTGGGCAAAGAATTGTTGATGCATAATGTATGGACATCTGAGCAGGAGGGGGATGGAGGGAAGAGGACGAAGAAGAAAAGGAGAGGGGCAGAAAAGAGGTTGAAAGAGTCAAGTGTCCTCTCTCTTCACCCTGGATATGACATTTTTCCCTGCTACACACGGACCCTTTGCTCCTTAAAGCCTCACAGAACTCCCCACCCTCCCTGGTGCTGCTCCAGAGGACCTTCAGCTGCATCAAAGGCTGTCCCCAGAGTCTGGCCACTAAATGGGGACAGAGCCCCAGCAGTGCTGCTCCTCAGGGGCTGAGCTGTTGTCAGCTGGTGACGCAGCAGCCCCCAGCCACAGGACAGACCGCTCCACATCCTTGCGAGAGATGTCCGAGCCTCCCCCTTTCCCATAGAGTCATCCCAGAAGCCACCCTATACAGGAGAAGAAAAGCCAGATGCTTTACGAGGTTTGATTTCTTCCTGCAGCTTTAAGAGGATTTTCTCATTAGAAGGAGCAGCTTTGCTGATTGCAGAGATGACCGATATTTCTACTAACCAGGCAAGAAATCCTGCACTGACCCCCAGCCGTGGTGGCCTGGGGGAAGGACAGGCTTGGGGCTCACCACACTCGGCTGACTCAATCCTTCCTTTCTTTTATTGCTCAGGATACCACCAGCCTTGCCACTAGCAGACCCAGCTTCAGAGGCAATAGCAGTGTCTTCCATTGAACAGAGAGAGGGGGAAAAAAAAAAAAAACAAAGCCCCCTGTATCAAGCTGGCCCTGGCCTTAGGACAATGTTGGGGATGTAGTAGCAGCCAAGTGGAAAACCTGCTGGAAAACCTGCCCTGGTCACAGCACAGGACTCCCCCGTGCCTGGGACGTGCTGGCAGAGCCATGCATGACCCTTGTCCCAGCGAGGACAGCAAGGAGAAGACATTAGTATGGATGATGGAAATTAATTTAGTTCACAGGTATCTTACTAGTCACTAGGATTTAGTGAAGGTTGTGGGAAACAGGAGCCATCAGGAAGGCTCCCTCGTGCTGCAGGGATTTCTCCAAAGCCTCAGGGCAGCTCAGGAGAAAGCCAAGGCAGTTGGTGGGAAGTTCAGCAATGGGACAAGAGAGACGAGTTATCACGGGCTGATCACAGGCAGATGCTGACAGTTAAAAGGGAAGGAGGCATGCTGGGGCAAGTGGGGAGAGGTTGTAGAAAGCTATGAGAGCAAAAAAGCAGCAGCTAATTTTTTTTTTTTTTGTGCTGGGAGGAGGAAGGGCAGCAGAAAGGAGCAAAGAGAAGAGCCACATCCACAACAGCATCCAGCGTGGGCGTGCTTGGGGCAAAATGATGTTCGTCAAGGTCAAGGGCAGCCCTGCACTGCTGGAGACAGAAGCCGAGGAGACCCCAGCGATGGGGACTGGGAAGAGCGGAGTTTGGGCAATATTCTCTGCCAGAAAAAAAAAGGGGGGGGGGGGGCTGTTAAGATTAAGACACTGTGGAAAGGGAAATGCAAGGAGAGAGCTGAGTCACGGCTAACACCTCACTCACGGGTAAATGCCACAGCCTAAGCAGAGCAGCAGAGCAGCGCTGTCTGCAGCAACCAGAAAAGAAAGGAAAAAGCGTAGGGTAGAGGACTCAGAGGCAGGGATTAAATATTATTTACCATGGCTGTGCTTGAGCTGATGGCTAGACAGCCACCAGGAGACAGCACAGAGGCAATCCTTAGTCATCAGCAGAGATGTAGCAAGCGCTCGCAGACCCTGGCTTCTCCTCCCAGTGCCCTGAAGTAAAAGCATGCGATGGAGAAAGAATCGAATCAGAGCCAGCAATAACTCGGATTTCTCCAGGTCCTCGCTCTCCTGAAGCGGAATTTTCCCTGCCTCAGGCGAGAGGGTCCTTGGGCTGCCCATGACATCCACGGCACCAGCCTGTTTGCGAGGGGCTGCCCTGGGTGGGAGGACGCCTGTGAATCACACGCTGCACGGGGCGGCCACGCTGGGAGAGCTCAGAAGGTGGAAATGCCTAAAAAGAGCGAGTTCGAAGGCTATTTCTGTAGCAGAAGGAACCAGAAATCTGGGTCAGAAGGGATAGGAGACACATCAGTGGCTTCCTAGATGAGAAAGACACATTTCTCCAAACTTGGAGGACCAGGTCCCCCATCCCAGCAGCTCAGCCATGTCCCGCTGCGGAGCTCAGGGTCCCGGGGCGTCCCCAGCTGGGGCTCAAGGACTCGGTGCCATTCCCAGCAACACCTGGGACGGCAAAGCACATAAAGAGAAGAGTTAAGGAGGTTACAGGGACCTGCCTTTTACATATGGGTTAACAGAGACAGGTCGATTCTGCCCAAAGCCACATGGCCGGTCAATACCGAAGCATGCCTGAAGTCCATTTTCCCCCGGTGCCGTGCTGTGCTCACCCCGGGAGGGCGAGGCGATGGGCAGCAGTTTGGGATGACATGTTCCACGGCAATCGATAAGCAACAGGAACATTGCATGAGGTTTTCTTCTTGCTTCCCACTGACTCACTGATCTGGACTTGGCAATTCAAGTATTGTTGATTATCTCTCCTGCCATACAAAAAGAAGGTTTTTGGCAAAGATTTCTAGAAAACTTGGGTTCATCCCAGTACAAATGAGGAAAACTTTTCAAAAGTCAAAAATGCACAGGATGGGAAAAATCTTTTCCTGAAAAGCTAAAGCTAACTGACTGCATGTCTCCTCTTTCCTATGAAGGCAGCAGCATCTTCCTGTGGTCATGGTACTTCCTCCATTTGATTTATACAGTAAAACACCCTTCTTCCCAGTTTCCTTGCCCTGGCCTCTCTCCCTCAGCTGGAAAGAAACTCCCTTGAATTTGTAAGAGGACAGAGAGGCAGGCAAAGCCACGTGTGAGGTGAATCGTTTCTAAGAGGAATTTGCAAGGAGTTGGTGAGCCCTGAGGAAACCAGCTCTGATAGACTTTTCCCTCCCTTGTTTTCCTGAAATGCAGCAGCAGCCGCCAGCAGACTGCAGCTTTAAATCAGAGACAGGCTGATCCCCAGGATAGCAGCTGGAAAGGGCATATCCATAGCTCTGACAGGGATAAGAGCCTCTGCAGTCCCTGGGAATTAGCAAAGATGGGCTCACAGAGTGGAGCCTGCCTGGCTGCAGGTATTTAAGAGGCTGCAGAGATGATGTTCAGCCCCATGAGCTGGACGGGATGCAGAACAGGAGTCAAACGCATGATGCAGAGGGAGCTGCAGAGGACCAGCGAGCTCAGCTCACCCAGCACCAGGACCGATGCGACAAGACTTGGCTTGGACCACGACCAGGAGGGCGCAGCCTGTACAGAGGGAAGGGCTCGTTCCTCCTTCCTGCCAGAGCTCAGCGCTTTGCACTGGGGAGCATCAGCCGCAAAGGAACAGAGCTAGAAAACTAAACCAAAACACACTCCCAAAAAAATGTGGGAATGCCGCAGCGGGGCAGGAGTGCCGGTACTCACACACCCCTGCCTGCTCCCTGCATGCATCTAAGCCACAAAGGAGTTCCCGATACGATGCTCTTTGGGATGGAAACGCCAATCACATTTCCCTTCAATGTGACCTTATCAGGGTTGGGCTTGCCAGCCAAAGCTAATTAAATCCTGGATGCAGTCACTGCTTAAATGAAAGTTTGTTTCCTGCAATAGCAAAGCCAAGGATGGAGGCAGCCCATGTTCTCTTGTATCTAGCAAGAACATCTGCCACAGCCAACTCGCAGTGGTCCTACCTGCTCCATGGCTGTGTGCACAGGGCAGCGAGAGCCCCCTTCCCTGGGTCTGCCCAGGCTTAACGTCCCCGGTGTTTGCAAGAGGCAGATAACGTACGTGAGGGGTCACACGCAGGAACCAGCTGCAATTCCCAGGGTGGGAGGTGCTGCCTTTCTTTAGCATCAAGCCCTGCCTGGGGTTACAAGGTACATGATGCTACCAGCGGGCACCAGGACCTTTGCATTGCATGTTTTGTTGCTATACTGATGCAGCACAAGGCATTGCAGAAACAACCTGGATCCCAAAAGCAATGGCTCTCTCAAGAGATTACAGTCCAGCTGCAACACAAAGTTACCTTGAAGACAGTAGGCTGTGTTTGCATAGCTAGCGTGCATTTCAGAGCTGCAAAAGAAACTTTACTTTGACTTCCAGCTCACAGGGGCTGGCAGAAGGCAGCCAGGAAAGGCAGCTCTTACCCCTTAACCTAACCCTGCCCAGGAGGCAAAACCATCAGTCAGACGCCTTCCAGTACCTGATGAACAAAGGAAAACAAGGAATAAAAAGAGGAGATGGGGGCCCAGCAAAGCCCCTTGGCATTTCTGGCACACTGGTCCCCCATGAAAACTCATGGCTCTGCCAAGGAGCCCGCAGCGGTTGCGTGGCACAGGCGGTATCCCAGCTGTGATCCCAGGCAGTGCCTGGCCACATTTCCATGACCCAAAATCAACGGGAGGAAATCACCCAGACTGTTGGAATGAGTGCTGTATTAGGAGATCTTTACCACAGGACAGGAGTATTAAAATGCCACTTGAAATCCGGGGATGCTCAGGTACAGCAATATGCTTTTTCTCTTCTGGTTTCCTCCAGCTAATCCCACCTGCTCTGCATGTGGCTACTGCTTTAAGGAGACTTCAAAAGGCATCACAGCTTTAAAATGTTGGGGAAACCTCCCTAATCTACCTTCTACATCACTAAGTCCCAAGTTCTAAGAAGGCCTCGCAAGCATTAACCCAACAGCCAGAGTCTATCCCCTCAGCATGGGGAATAGCACGATACTTTAAAGCTAAGCAGAGAGGATGATCATACAGTTAAAGCACTGACAGAAAACCTGATAGTCAGGGATCTAGTCCCATCTGCCATATGCTTCCTCTGGGACTCTTCATCTCTATTTTTGGGCGATCCATACTTGCCTGCCGCTGAGGGAAGGTGGGTGGTGGGGAGGCTATCACAAGCTGTTGCGCTTTGCGGGACTTTTTTAGTGTTCTTATGAAAGCTGGGTACCAATTTGCAGAGTAAATTGGATAGCCTCGTCATCCTAAGACGTGTCCATTGAGTACGGTCTGTATGAGCTCTGGCAACCACAGCCCAGTCTGGTTGGGAGCAGCAGAAGCTGCTGGCGACAAGGGCTGAGGAGCATCGTGGACATCCAGGGCTGGACACCAAGGGGTTCTGCAGAGCAGAGCAGTGTGTGCTGCACAGGGCAGGGACGGGAGGAACCAGGACCTGCCAAACCCTCACAGCTGGGCAGGTTTGATCTGGCTCCATTCGCAACATCAGCTTCTGACACCAGGACCTGGCAAGTTCTCCCTAAAAAGCTCAGAGTCAAGCAGGGAAAGAGCAAGAAGGAGATGAAAGCTAAAAAAAAAAATGTGCTTACATGCTCCCACCCCTAATTCAACCTGTCTAGAAACCAGCTCTCCAATAAGCCCGTTCAATACCACTTGAGTCAAGAAGATGCAGCAGATAAATCATATTCCTGGGATAGAAGAGGCTACAGCCAGAGCCCGGCCGTGCGAGTGCAGGGGATGCACGCCAGGCACGGAGGAGGTAACATGGAAAACCTGTCTCACTGCACGAGGTTTGCACACCCAGGTTCAGGTTTTTGGGCAACCACCTCACCCACGCAGGCACCGCAGCCGGCACCCGGGTGGCTGGTTGCTTCTCCCTCATCCATCATCCCGCAGGGCCGAAGGCTGTCATTAGCCAAGGAGAAGGGAAGGAGCTGGAGCCATCCTTGCTCTCACGCATAGGTGCCTTCTCTTTTGCAAACATTGCCAATCAGAGAAGAAAGTGGGATGAAAACAGCTCCCGAGGGAGAGCGGGCAGCTGGAGACGGCAGGAAAGGAGGGAGGAGGCAGGGGGAGGAATCCCGAGATGCCTCGCTACCGAGTTCACACTGAGTGGAATTGCTGGCAATTTTGTAACAGAAAAACAATTTGTGTGAATCTTGGGGGAATAAAAAAAAATAAAAGAGCCTGTCAGCAGGGTTGGAGGCAGGAGGGGAGTGGCGATGCCAGGGGCACCGTGCACCAAGCGAGGGACCCCACGATGGTGCCCAGAGGCAGGAGAGAAGGTCGGACTGGGAGCTAAGTCTGCCCAAGCCCACCATGGTGCTCAGCAGCACCCTTCAGCTCCACAACCCATCTGCATCTCAATATCCACCCAGCACACCCGGGTGCAAAGCAGCCCCACGCCACTGTCAGCGGTGCCGATAGCTGCCGTGAGTCCAGATCCAGAGGTAATCGCAGACCTCGTTACAGCCAAGCAGCCTACAAAGTGTTTTTTCCAGGCTCAATGGAAGGAAAAATTAAGCCCATGCACTATATAGAGCAGCTACACTACAGAAGCTACTGCCTAAACCTTTAGCTGGCAAAGCCCGAGGATTTCCTCCCAGAGCCAAAGAAGTCATGAACACGTGCACAGACCCCAGGGCACGGCTGGATCAACGCCGCTCTCCCCACCCGGGCAGGATTGCACCGAGCTGGCATTAATGATCACACAACCAAGGTCTGCAAAGAAGTAGAGGGATGGTGTTTATTGAGTCCAGAACTCACCAGAATGACAGATTTAGGGTATTCTGCACAGAAACCAGACCTATTTGATGGTTGCTCCTGTTGCCCTGGAGACACAACAGGCCTCAGCATTATTTATGCTTTTGCAATGACCAAGACAGCACCAGGATGATCTGGCTCATTGATTTCCCTAATGAAAATCTTGATGAACCATAATGTCGGACCACAAAATAGTGGTGGATCACATGAGCCAAAGAAGAGTCAGCATGAACTGATGTTACACTCGGATGGATCAAAACCAGGATCTTCCCCACCTGCACATGGAGCCAGGGAAATAACTGCAACCCACATGAATGAGCCAGCATTCATCTCCACTGGTGCCAGGAATCCTGGCATCTCCTAAGCCACAGTGCTTTCCTAAGTGATTTTTCCCATTAATGGACCAAACTGCAGAAGAGCAAGGAGTTTCATCCCTCCACCTGATGCTTTGATAAAATGCCTGAAGTACAAAGATCCCAAATCCCAGTAAACCAAGCTCATCACCACAGGGATGCAGGAAGAGTGGGTGGGGACACCAACCCCCTTAAACATCAATAATTACTATGCCTGAAAAATACATACTTTATACATATATTTAGGAAACCTAGAAGAATAGAGGGGTGGGTGTGGAAAAATTCCAAATTTCTTCTCCCAAATTATCAGCAAACTGCCTCCTGCAAAGCTGACAGTCAGAAACAAAACAGTCATTACACTACAAACCGCTGACGGGAGGGAAGAGAGCTGTCAGGCAGGTTTGTGATTAGATATTAAACACACAAGTCAGAGCTGCAGCCTAAAGAAGAGGAGACCAGGGGGTCAGCATTGGGAAGGAGGGCAGCGGGAGCTGGGTGGCTCCAGGGAAACCACAGCCAGCGGAGAGATGCGATGGGACAGTAAAAGCAGACAGAAAGGAGCTTAGAAGATGGGGGAAATGGGCAACTGGGGTGGGGAGTCCCCACTGGCAGTGGAGAAATCCTGGATAAAGCAGGTGGGGAACAAGGGAGCTGTTTTTCTTGGGTTTTCTGACATCAGGCTGAGTGTGCAGCCAAGACACCAGTCGAAACACACACCTGGCTGAGCAGAACCCGCTCTCTGCTTTTTTGGGAGAAGGGCAGGATCCACAGCGGGCCAGGGCTGTGGAGCAGGGAGACAACCTGGGACCCCAGGTTTAGCTGCAGTGGAGGTGTTTGTCTGTCCCCATGAGACGTGTCCATCCCTGGCCAGGATGGGATGTGCCAAGGGCTCGGTCCCAGGGGCTGGGAGGGATGAGGGTGGCAGCAACCAGCAAACTGCTCTCCTCACCGGGTCTTGCTCTGCCAGGAGCTGCTACAAAACATACCAGCGTGGCAAATGCACGCAAGGATGCCACAGGTCCATCAGCAAAAGGGACCGACCTTTGCCAGCAACTCCTGAGCCCGGTTACAGGCAGATGCGACACATCTATTTGCAGCAGAGACCAGCCCTACCTTCAGCAGCTCTTCAGTTTCCATAGCTATTGCACGAAGGCACCACCACTTCCCCAAACCTCCCAGGTGACCCTGCAGGAAGCCAACACAGGTTACAGTGCTGGTCACAGCTTCCAGAAAAAAAATAAAAAAAAAATAAAACCCATCCAAACTCTGCTTGCAAGCAGCCCCTCACCTGGCTTGGAGGGGATGCTGTTGCAGCTTCACCCATTGAAGCTGCCCGAGCAAACCCCATCCTGCGGCGCTGGCACCCACGGAAGGTGGGGAGGCAGCAGGGAGGCTGATGACACTGGGGTTTGTTTAGTCTGAACGAGAGGAGACCAAGGAAGACATGATGAAAGCCCTCAAAGACATAAAGGGCAGCAGCAGAGGACAGGAATAATCTGTTCTTTGTGTCTGCTGCGGAAAGGACAAGAAATAATGGGCTTAAACTGCAGCAAGGGAGGTTTTGACTAGATGGTAAGAAAAACTTTCTAATAATAAGGACTATTAGAGCCCTCTGACAGACAGCCCAGGGACACAGTGGGATCTCCGTCACTGGAGGCTTTTAAGAACAAGGCAGACAAATATCTGTCAGAAATTATATAGGAATAGTTGATCCTGCCTTGGGGCAGGGGATAAATTAAATTACCTTTTAAGGTCCCCTCTAGCTCTCCCCTTCTGCAATTCCTTGTTAGCTCTGTCATTGAAGGCTGTGTGCCTTTAAGAAGAAAGCATCTCCCTAAGAAAACAAGCACATCTATCATCGGAAAAGTGCTGTCATTAGCAAAGCTAACAAGGCCAGTGCACAGAGCTGTGCAGAGGTGAAGACCCACCAACCCAGGCACAAAGCTGCAGGATTGATTTGCTCAACGAGCAACCGGTCCCCCGCGAGATGGGGCAGCGACTCCCTGCAAAGGTGTCTGGGAGGAGAAACCCTCGGCCAAGGCAAGAGCCTTGGGCAGCAAAGTCCAGAGGTAAAGGAGCCCTCCTGGAGGAAAGGACTGTTAGATTAAGCAAAGTATTTCAGACAGGGGGAAAAAAACACAATAAGGCAAGATTTATTTTTTTTTGCTTGACCACTCTTTAGCACATTCTAGGAGTGTTTGGTTCCCACTGGTTGGAGTAATGGCACGGCTGAGCTCTGGCCCAGCATGCCAGGAGTATCAAGAGCTACGGACGAGCTCTGTCTATCCCGGGAGATGTACCCACATGTGGGAAGAGGCTGCCTGGAGACTAGCAGGACTGATTTGCAGTTTAGAGCATCCAATTGTGCCAACAGTGACAGGATTTCCCTTCTCTTTCAAAGAAGAGCTCTTTCTTCGTGTCAGCTATTTAGCATAAAGCGAACAAGCGAGCCAGACCCATCTCCTACCTCCTGTAGCCTTTATTCCCCACTGAGCCGCTTGTCAGCTGTTTGCTGATCGGGTGCATAACTCTTTCTGGGAGCGTTATCTCATGCGGGGCCGAGGAAAGGGCTGCCTGACCCTCCCCAGGGGGGGACACACTCCCCACACCAGGACAGCATGGGATGTATATTCTTGAGGTCCAGGTTGGCTGTCTGTTTGGGCGTTTTGGAGTGGTTTATGGCCAGGCTGCAGACAGCAGGGCTGCAGCCGGTCCCTCTCGCCCAGCCGGCGAAGGGGAGGGGGGACCGTGCTGATGGGCTCAGTGCCTTGCCAATGCCATCATACAATAAATCTGCGGCGTTCTCTGGAGATAGCTATCTAGACATGGGAGAGGTTGGGCACAGCTTCCCAAGGGACCTGCTAGTGAGTCTGGAGCCTGATGAGACACCCAGGGAGCCTGCGAGGGAAGGGGGACAGTGACTTACCTGCAGCCCAGCAGCAAGTCCCTGGTAAAGCTAGGAAGAGACCACTAACTTGGGTACCTCTCTCGTCCCAGGCTGGCACACCGACCTCCTCCGGGGTCTGAGACAGGAGACAAAAACCAGCATTTAGCAGTAACCTCCATTCTGGCCATGGAGGGTCCCACGTGTCCCTGCCTTAACAAAAGTGGCTGAGTTTTTTCCAGGCACCTCCAACCTCCATAAGGAGGCACTAATGCCTCGGACCAGGTGGGATTCCAGATCGAGGACAAAAGACAAACCTACCTGGGACCTTTATGGGTCTCACCAGCTTCTGTCTATGCCAGAAACCTGCAGGACTGGGGATATACATATACTTACACACAGGTGTTGCTGCAGGGAGCAGCATCTGCACACCAAACTGAAGCACGCAAGCACACTCGAGTGCTTCCACCAAGCAGCATGCGGACCCTTTGGCACCCACACACGCTCCCAGGTTGTGGGGCTGCTGCTGCTTCGGTCCCTCTGCCTCTGGAGGGTGAGGCTGAGAATGAGAATCAGGTGCAGGCAGGGCCATGGGGAAAGGCAGGTACCTGGTCACTATAGAAACCGGCTGCAGGAGGATGGAGAGGAGGGAGATGGGGTGCAGATCCCCACCACGCTGCTGCCCCAAGCAACACCATCTTCCCTTGGCCCCGAGCTGACAGCCCCCACCAGCCATGCTGGTTTTGAATCACACAGCTTACTGGAACCAGCTCTCCCTGCCCAGGGATGGAGATAAGGCACAAGGGGCGGTGCACGCTTTGCAGCTCCCCGGTGAGATATTCAGCCTCCCCAAGCCTTGGGGCTTCACCTCTGTAGCAAAGAAAAACAGCCTTTCCCTGCCAGGTCGCTCTGAATACAAATTTATCGATAGCTGCTTGTGATGGATATATGGCAGGGGGTGGCAGCATTGCCCAAGATGAGCATGGCATGACTTTGGGCAGTAAGCACTGTTAAAGGAGTACACAACCCACCAGCCACAGCCTTCTCCTCCCCAGTTTCAGCCTGGGATATAGCCAGGAGGACATGAAACATCCAGCCCAGGCTGGGATCTGGAGCAGTTCAGTGAGCCTGGAGAGAGGGAATGCAATGAGCACAGCCCCCACTCCTCCAGAAAGCTCAGAGAGTTTCACAAACCCTCATTAGCAAAGCCAGGAGCAGGGTGATGGCATTATCACTATTTTAAAGGAGGGAAGGGGGCAAGGGATGGGGCAGGTGGCATATGGTACGTGACTCCCAGCCCATTGCCCTCCTTCCCTCGGCTGCCCAGCCGTGGGTATTGCAGCCCTACATATGCGATCAAATCACCGTGACCTACAAATTAGCTTCTAGACCCATTTTATGCTAAATGGTGTAGGAATACAACAGACTCTGGCAAGACTTCAAATTAAGGCTGCCAATTAATGATCCTCTTGGGGCTAATTAAATATTACTTTCCATAGCACTTTTCCCCTCCCCTAAATACTTTGCCAACTACTTCCAGAGCCAGCACAACACAGCTGCCTGGGGCAGATGGCAGCAGCCACAGTGTGTGGGGACCCTCCCTGGTACCCAGGCAGGCACCTCTGCATCCACACGCCCTTTCAAGTTCTAACACGGGCTGAAATGATTTGATTTTGGAGTGATCAGTGGGTAAATTGGCCTTGCAGAGATTTCAATCAATGGTTCCCTGAAGTCAAGAGCTTGCAATTCCTTCTACTTTGACTGAAATGCCTTTAAAGATGTGAATTATACAAGCAGAGAGATGACGGGGAGTGATGGGTGGCAGATTCTCACCTGTCTAGATCAGCAGGTGACAACAGGTCCCTGCACTACAGGCTCCTGTGATAAGGCAACAACGCCTGCAGGTTTAACCCTGCCACGAGCCACACACCAAGCAACAGCTTTTTCCTCTCCCCAGAGTCTCTCTGACCCAGTTTTGGGGTCTCTGGAAGGCCAAGGGCACACACACCATGCAGCAAGAGGAGACCTCAGGGGACTCACCCCACAGCAGCAGCAGCAATTCCCCTTCACGCCAGCCTTCTGTCAGGGAGGACAAGACTTGGGAAATTAGAGAAAAAACAAAGCTCAGTGAGAACACGGCTGTCCAAACAGCCTTCCTCCTCGCTCCCAGCAAGATGCCAAACGCTGCTGGCAACTCCCAAAACCAGGGAGTTACAGCACCAGCACTGGGAACAGCAGGCTTGCAGGAGGGTCAATAGCCAGGAGTGCTTCAAAACATTTTGCAGATTACAAAATGGAAGCTGGCAGAGGAAAGGCTGCGTCTCCGAGGATGCTCAGCTAGCTGAAAAACACTGAAAGTTGGGTTTGCCTGCAGACAGCCAAGGGCCATCACCAGCCTGGTCCTGGAGTTACACCTGCGGGCACTCAGAGTGACCCAGCCTTGCCCAAAACACAGAAGCTCCAGTGAAGCAGCAGTATCCCCAGGTAAACATGCCCAACACACACCTGAGTCTGCAGAAAGCCTGAACCCATTGCTCTGCATAGAGAGAGGTTTGGGGCTTTTTTTTTTTTAAGCACATTTTTAGTTCAAAAGCTGCAACAGCGCTAAAGAGCAGAGGTGCTGCAAGGAGGCAGAGCCAGGAGAAGTGGGGTATGGGGGGTGCTTCCCCGAGCTCCTGTGTTCTCCAAATTCAGGTCTGGAAACCAAACAGGTCCCACCGCCTCCAAGCAGGCAGACGACAGGCATTGGCAGAGGGCAGCATGTGCAGGAAGCCTCCCTGCCCACAGCCCTGCGGGCAAATAAAGGGCATAGTCCCCTGAGCTGGCAGCCGGGGCTGCTGGCCAGTGCTAAGTCACTGAGACAAATTTCAAAAGGGTAGAAGGGGAAAAGAAAAAAAAAAGGCACAAAAAAAAAAGAAGAAAGAATGAGAGATGAGAAAACATCTCGGCTGGTACAGCCAGCCCTTGAGCCCCAGGAGAGCATCAGCTACTGGGCTTCTCCTCCCGTTTCCATAGCAACACAATTTGGTGCTCTTTAGAAGAGCTCGCTCCCCCCTCTCCCCCTAGTTAATTTTATTTCGTGTTTTGAAATAAAAGTGGTTGATATGGCTTTTGTCTCAGGAGCCTCATGGGTGGGGGGAGAAAAGGAAGAATATCAGCAGACCTGGAGGGGCTGCAGTGGGGAAAGGGGGACCTGGACCCACCCCCTCACCCCCCCCCCCCAAAATCAGCCATCCTGGAAAAGCAGCTTTGCTGGGTCCAGCAAGTGCTCCTGGGCTAAGGCCCATTGGGGTGCTGCAGGGCAGACCCACCTCTGGCCGCGCGGATGCAGTGCTCCCCCCCAGCACCCACCCCACGCAAAGAGGAGCGCCCACCCCCAAGGACCCAGCACAACACCCCAAGTCCAGCCACGATATATTGTGTGCAATAAAGAACACAGTGGCTGCCACCCTGAGCCCTCCTGCTCCAAAAATCCTCCCTTTCCCAGATAGACCACCAGGATGGGAGCAGGGAAGGAGCTGAGAGACACAGAGCCAGCACAGCCGGGTGGTAACAGCACAGACCGTCCCCTTCACCTTTACGAGGTATTTCCTACACCAGAAACACGCATCGGAGCTGCCCTTCCCCAACACTCGCCCACAGGACCGGGACCTGCCAAAATCCACGCACGCAGCCACGGCTGCTCGGACTCGGAGCGGGGACGCGCACTCAGCCTGAAGCTGCTGCTCAGCTCCTCGCGAGCGTTCGGGCTAATGAACGCGAATGCATCTGTTAGTTGCTAACAGTAGGGCTGTTTGGGAATGTTTTGATTCAATATTTTTCATAGAAAATTCCAACTGGTTGAGATTGAACTCGTTTGCCTGAAATAATTGGTGTGGAGAAGTTTTCCAGTTAAAGGAAAAGGACTGAGGAGAAACGTGTTGGAATTTTACTTCTTTTAAACTATAATACATTCTATTTCACAATTTAATTTATAGGGAAGGAATGTTAAGAGATATCAAGTCAATGTTTTGAAGTGGTAGGAAGAAAAATATTTCAGTAATCAGATAGCTCTGTGGATTTTTCCACTGACTTTAAAAAAAAACAAAAAACACAAAACACTAGACACCTTTTTTATCCCAACCAAGAATGGGAAAACACTTTGAAATCTCAGTCCTCGTAGCAAAAAAGCTGCCCATCTCCAGAAAGCACCCCGGTGGTGACCAGCCAGGGCAGGTCCCAGCCCGGATGAGGGTCTCAGCAACCCTCCACCTCCAAACCCCACCACAACCACCACAAGGCACTGGGTGCTGCGAGTGTCCGAGTGGCTTTATGGGACCCATCAGGTCCCCCAGAGCTTTGCTTGAAGGAAGCCTCAGGCTGGGCAGGGGGAGAAGCTTCTGCTTCATCCCAACCTCCAGGCCCACCTCGGCCACGGAGCAGGGTCCGGCAGCAGGAGGGCAGGCAGCAGCTCCGGGATGGGGAAGGGGGCAGGAGAAAAACCTTGCCCCTACAACAGCCCTGGCCTCCTGCTCTGCCACCACAGCCCTTTTTGACAGGTGACACAGCCACCATCTCCCTTGGGAATTAAAAAAAAAAAAAAAAGCAGCCCCTGGTACCCCCAACCCCATACATTACCCTATACAGGGAGAAGGCAGGATGCTGCCCAGCCCACCCCGCCCTCCAGCACCGCAACACCAACACCTCTCAGCTAAAGCACAACGGAGAAAGTGAGCAAAAAACCCCCCATTTCTGGGCACCAGCCCCCCTACCTGGGACGAGCAGACCCCCGGAGCAGCAGCAGGAGCACAGGCAGCCCAGTCCTGCCTGCACTTACCGGGCAGATATTGCCACCGTGTGGGCAGGGCTCGCAAGCACCAGCTGCAGCAAGTCAGGGAAAATCCTGAAAGCTCTTAATTAGGTTCCTCCTGTGCTTTAAAAGAAAACAAAAAAAAAAATTAAATTGCCCCTCCCGGCCCGGGAGGTTATTGCTGCGCAGCCCCTCCTGAGAGCAGTGCTGGTGCTGCGGGGTGAAGCAGGAGCTGATGCAGCGAGAGCATCGTCACCCCACGTTTTGCGTACCCCACGGGCTTGTGGCTCTTCCTAAAGCAGCCGTGGAGGGTGATGGAGGAAATAAGTCCATTATCAGCTGGTTTAATTGCACTGAGCGGGGTCCTCAGCTCCCCTGGGAAACAGTTCACGGGTGGGGAGGGCAGCGGCCAGGTTGAAAACTCCTGAGAGCGAAGGGGGGAAAGGGTGAAGTGGAAAATAAAGATGTGCTCAAGGTTACACAGAAGGCCTGGAGGGACAGCTCTGCCTGCTGCCTCCAAGAGACCCCGGAGCAACCACTCTCGCCTCTGCTTGCTGGAATTGGGGACCCCAAGACTGCCTGTGCACACGCTTGGGAAAGGGATGAGACAGAACAGGGAATGCTTTTGCATGCAAGAAAAAACCAACTGGCCTGCTGAAAGCACCCCGCGGGTCTGGGTGCTTGTGGCATGCTGGTAGGTAGCACCCAGGGAACAGGATGGGTGTCTTTGGGCCAGAAACCTGGCAAAGCGAGGAGCAAAAGTCAGCCTGGGCATTGGGGAGCTCCCGCTCAGACTCCTTCATCTCTCAGATTGCTGCATGGGGACGCATCCAGAAAGGAGAGGTGCTGGGGGACCCCTCTTCCCTCTCCCAGGGAAATGTTGCTAGCCAAGAAACACGGAAAACTGCGAGGCAGCCGGACGGTCGTCGTACGGCGAGGGCTGCCACGGAGAACGACAGCCATGGTCCCTCCTGGCTTTAAAGCCTAGGGGAAAGTATAAATAGCAGTCAAAAAGCTGCTGCTACATGAGCAGATGGATTAAGCAGAGTTACAGGAGAGATATATATATATCTCTGTACATACAAACGTGTGCGTACGTGTGTGTGTGCTCAGATATACAGTCCCCGCTAAAGCCCCCAGATCACACATGGGACCGGGAAGGGACTTCGTGCTCCGACTTCGTTTCTCTGCCTTTATGGTTGCCAGAAAACACTCGGGGGGATATGACTGCAGGACTGAGGCTTTGGGAGATTGGGAAATGGTAATAATAGCTTATTTATTTGTTTTTATAGATTTTTCATTTAATAGCTTGTTTGTTTTATTTTTAAACACAACCGTGCTGAAATGGGATTGGGGTGGGAGCAGGGCACTGGCCACCTCCTGAGGAGAAGCAAATGCAGAGGAGGAAAAGGCATGGAGCAGGATGGAAAGGGGAAGGGGAGCGTGGGGAATGAAAGGGGGAGCCGGGGGCCTCCGGGATAAGGTACAGAAGCAGTTTGGGGCTCCCTCCATCAGGGCAGAGATTGCACCTGAAGCAAAGGGTCAGGAAACCCGTCCCTGCCAGCGACTGGGGGAACTCGATATGTCCAAACACCACCAAGAGGGTGCTAAAAAACCAACCCCAGGGTGATGTTGGGGTATCTGCGTCTTCAGACCCAGCTGCACAGCCCTGGAGAAGAGCTGCACCACTCTCAAAATAAAACAAATCTTGTCCATCAAAATGTTTTATAAGCACCATTTTTATACTGGTTTAATTATTTCAACAATAAATTTTCCACCGTAACAGCCGAAATGATGCAAACGCCGATGTGGACATGCATAGGCAGAAATCAAAGCGCTGCAGTTTATTCCACTTCCCAGCAGCCGAAGGTCTCTCGGTCAGAGAAACCTTGCGGTAGCCTCCCGGTCCCAGGGGGTTTCTCCCCCCCCATGCTGTAGCTCCCGCTCGGACACAGGGCTGCGGCAAAGGGACACTCGGAGCACGAGCAGCCCCACAGGCTGTGACCGCGGCAGGCGTTGGGATTTGCACCCTGATCTCGCGCGCCGCTGGGCTGGGCTGAGCCTCTGGCCGCGTGTCCCCATGGACGGCTGCGTGGGACCCAGACCCAGCACCCCTCGCATGAGCGTCTCCAGCCCCTCCATCATCCTGAGCAGCGGCTTTACCTTGAACTAACCCGGCTGCTTTGCTCCAACGTGGCCCCTTTCGCCGGCAGAGCACCCAACTCTGGCAGCGAGGCAGGGAAGAGCAACGAAGAGATTCTCCAACCACCTCCAGCACCTCGTGGGTGACCGGGTTTGCAACCGAAAGCAGTAAAAAGGTGCTACAAGGCAGGGGTCTGCTGTGAGCTTCCCCCCGGCTCACAGCCCAGCCCGGCAAAGCGCTGCGGGACTGCTGCAAATCAGCAAGGGGGGCTGGCACAAAACACGGGTGCATAAATGCAGAACAGCCTGTGTGGGTCCAGGAGAAGTCCAGCCTCACAAGGACAACCCCACGCTAATGCTTTCGCAATAAATTCGACAGCAGCTTCTTTCTAGCAGGCTTTTGGTAGGCATTTGACCCAACTCCAGTCAATCTAACATCGTTACACTGCAGTTAATGTCAGTTTGAAAGTGCTTTTATAGCTGAAATGCTGCTGTACTTAATGTAAACACTGAGGTTATGAGGATTCTTGCATTGACACGGGGAGGTTGTACTGATTAGCTTAAATCACTGTCATGTGGTATTAGTTAAAAGGATGTAAAAAGCAGCGTCTAAGGTCTTGTCTGCGCTGCAGAGCGGGGCTCGTCGGGGAGGAAGGAAGCGACAGGGCTCCTGCCACCACTATACCCTCGGAGACCCGGGGGTAGGTGCACGTACAGTGATAGATAAATTGGGGATTTTTTGCAGGGAGACAGGGATGGGTTTGTTACGACAGTGAGAAAAAGCACACCGAGACCAGCGCTGCCGACACACCCGTGCTGGGACCCCAGCATTCCTGTACGGGCACCCCAGAAGCTCCGGCACAGCAAAGACCCCCAGGACTGGGAAGGTCCCACGGGTGATGCTGGCAATTCCTGCAGCCCATCCCGGCGGGATCCTCGTCCTGCGGTGCACGGGTCTCCCCACTCACCCCGCAGCACAGGGCAGGGACATGGCTTCTGTCCAGGGATGCCCAAGGTCACCAAGAAAAACCATCGCAAAGCAGAAGTTCGGTGCCCCGGGACTGTGGCCACCTCCCTGAGGGACCGGTGGTCCGTCCCTCCATCCAGGGAGCACGAAGGAAAAATCCTCCAGCAGCAGCAGGGTCTTTGGGCCCCTCAGCTGGGCTTTGGCAGGTGACGGACAATAGGAAACGGGGCTTTGGGGAAGTGTTCTGGTTGATCTGGATGGAGCCAGGATCAGACCCGCTGCAGGAACGATCTCCTGTAGGAAATCGAGTCGCTGGAGCTGTATGCAAGGGCTGCAACGGGAGGTCGCTGCTCTTCGCTGGCAGGTCTGCGCCTCGCCGGGCACCCCCCGAGGGTGGCGGAGCAGGGTGGGAGCACTGGAAACCCTCCCCACCTCAGAAAATAAACCACCAAATTGCATCCCCACCCTCACTCCAAACATCGTCTCGGTCCTCTGCCCGCCGTCCCCCAGCGTGTCCCCTCCGGGCCGGGGCATCGCCTCGACCCCCATCTTCGCCTTGTCCACTGGGAAAACGCAGCAACGTCCTTCCACTGCTGGGGTGGGGTTTTTTTGAGAACATTTATAAAGATCTCATTGTTGGAAGGAAAAATGGGATCTCCTTTCCTTTTACCTTCCAGGGCAGCCCTAACCCCTCTCCCCTCGTACAAAAACACACAGGAAAGGGGTTTCTTTTCTGCTTGATTAGATTCAAAGGGATCTTTGTCTGGGGGTAGGTAGAGAAAAGCCCTCCCCCACCTCCCTTTTGACCCTCAAGACTCTGTCTGGTTTTGTTTTAAACCAAGAGAGACAGAGCTACACCCTTGGGATGTTATAAATATATATACCAGGAGGATGGGGGGGGTGGCGTCATTCCATTTTCCTGGATGGCAGCTCCAATCCGGCCGACCTCGCGTTTCTCCTCCGATCTCCGGAGCACAAGCCGGGCTTTGCCTCCAGATACACGGGGGTTTCCCAGAAGCAGCCCTCCCTCCCCCTAAAAGCCTCTGCTCTCCTCCAGTTGCCATGTTATTTAATTATTCCAAAAGGCTCCTCAAGAAGAAAAGCCATCAGCAGGGTCGGATCAGCACTGGGGGTGGGGGGGTTGCAACCTCCCTGGTCTGGGGGGGGGGCACCGGGAGGGTCCTCCTGCCCAGGGGAGCTGCTCCCCCCACAGCTCCGGTACCCCTCACCCATCCCAAAAGAGATCACAGGGCTCTGCGACAGCACATTAAATTATAGATATGCACACAAGGACATACGTGCTCCATGCGAGTGGCTGAGTACGTATGTGCATACATACGTGAACACCCATAAAACACAGGCGAACACAGCTGCACACATTACTACCTACAAAAAGTTTGTAATGCAGAAAACACACCATGTACTCCCTGATACCTTTTTTCCTGTCCAGATTTTTATCACATTTCAAAAAAAAAAAAAATCTATTTTGAAAGCCACGTACCTTGCCTTATCTTTACTGGCAATTAATTTCAAGCAGGGGTGTTCAATTTTGACAAGGACTCTAAACATGTTAATATTTGAAGAGGGGAAAAAAAGTATGACATTAATTATTCAGGTATTAGTAGGCATGCTGACAGCATAGCCCAAACGATTTTCTGTCACAAACTGCTATTAACAGGGGGGGTTTCTCCTCCATGGAAGTATTTTACAAAGACCTGGTACCAGTGTTTTTCTTGAAAAAGTGCTGAAATTTTCATTATAATTGTAGGACCAGTAAGGATTAATAATGAAAATAATGGGAACCAGAGCGCACAATAGATGCGAATCTCCCCTGTAATCGCGTGATTAAAAAACAAATGCAATATCGCAAATCATGGTGGTGGACTGAAACCACCCGTATGGGGTCCAGACCTGCACCCCGGGGTCCTGCACCCCAGGGACACACATCCCACGTGCTCACACCCCAGCTGTGCACCCTTGGGGTCACATCCAGCCATACAGCCCCTATTCTGTCAGGTGGCTGGAGATAGGACGAGAGGAAACGGCCTCAAGTTGCGGCAGGGGAGATTTAGGTTAGATATTACGAAAAATTTCTTTACTGAGAGGGTTGTCAGACATTGGAATAGGCTGCCCAGTAAAGTGGTTGACTCACCATCCCTGGAGGTATTAAAAAAGTGAGTGGACGGTGTACTCCAGAACATGGTTTAGTGGGCATGGATGATGGTTGGACTCAATGATCTTGAAGGTCTTTTCCAACCTAAATGATTCCATGATTCTATGATTCCATGATTCTATGCCTGCCCCCCACCCAGCACCGCAGGCAGGACTGGTAGGGGTGGACATTGCCAACTGGATGGGGATTTCCCCCCCACCGAGCAGCACAGCTGGATGGGCCACAGCTGGGGGGAGCACAGCTGGTGCCACCCCGGGTTCACAGAGTTCATGCTGCTGAGATTTTAGGGCGAGATAGCGAAAGTTGACACCCAGGGAACCCCCCCCCTGGCGGGGCCAACAGCCGGCCCTGCAGCCCCTGCCACCTCGTTAGGGACCCCCACGGAGGGGGGACTGGGGGGGGCAGCCAGGTGACACCCCCCTTCCAGCCAGCCCAGGGCCGCATCCTGCCCAGCCTCGCTCCCCCGAGGATGCTGCTCACCAGCCAGCGCTCCCTGGTCGCCTTCTCCATCCCCGGTTCCCTCAGTGCTGTTTCCTCTTCTCAGCCCTAAAATAAAGGAAAGAAGGAGGGAAAACGGGGGTGTCGTGGCATCGTCCTGCCCCACAGCTCTGCCAGGGCCTGTCCCCACCCAGGGTGGGTGACGGGTGCCCACCGGCCACCCTCAAGCGTCACCCAGTGTCCCTGGGTTGATTTGGGGGTGCAAGAAGCTTTCCTGTATGAATATTTCCCTTGGGGCACCTTTCAGAGCAGGGAATCCCACCTGGATAAATGCAAGGGAAAATGGGAATTAGCAGAAAAAAAAAAAAAATATATATATATATATATGCAGGTAAAGAATGGGAGTTATTTGCAGGGTGGAAGGAAGGGAAGGGAGTTCTGTTTCTGCAGGGCACCTCTGGTCCTGCAGACACCCAGAAGGACACGGAATGGGGCAGAAGCACACGCTCACATCTCCAAAACCTTCCCGCTCCCCCCAGGCCCTCCCTACCTAGTCAGAGATTATTCACTTCCACTTGTATTTAGGTATTTCTGCTGTTGGGAACTGGCGGGGAGTACCTGAGCACTGGCCCAACAGGGAGAAGGGCAGCAGAGGGGACAAATGCCGGACACCCACAATTCAAAATAACCCTGTTTCCCAGAAAACCAACCTTGGCTCAGGGTTTTCCAGCCTGGAAGCAGCTGCTGAAGGGCTGGGGAGGGGAGATGGCAGCACCCCGCATCTCTGGCCTCCCCACGCTCCTGCCGGTTTTCAGGGGACGAGCTGGTCCCACACACGCTTCGTCGGAGTCTCCTGCTCCCCAAATCCAGACCTCGGTGGCTTTGGATTGACCTTTCTCCCTTTTTACTGACATTTCTGTTCATGCAGCGCTGGGAAAAGTAAGCCCAGGATCTATGAGCGAGATGCTAAGAATATATAAAATTAGTTAGAGCTAAGAATATAAAATTATAAATCTAACAGCAGCATTTTTTGTTCTTTTCCTTTTTTTATCTGCCAAAGTCATCCCTGATGAGAAGTTAAAGAACAGTTCAAAAATAATCCTCAACTCGGATCTTCGCTGCGAGTCAAGGAGGGCTTTTCATCATGTTAGAAACCACAGACAGCAAAACGTGGGCCTCGATGCTTCGGATCCAGCACGCTGCTCGGGGAGGATTGATTTCAGAGCACATCCCGATGGGTCACTTCTTTTTTATGACGTGCGCTTGCATGCAGGATCCCAAGTTTCCAACGCAATGTCTTCAATTATTTGGGGGGGGTTTAACCACTGTAACGAATGGTTAATTACAAGCAGTCGCCCAGGCGGTTGCTGGTATTTCCAGCTGATTAAAAGGCTGGATGAGCCCAGTGTGTAAAACTGTAGGAAAAAATTGAATTTAAGGTAAACACTCGGAGTGTGCAGGGCCCCAGCGTGCAGAGGGGCCGGATCCTGCCGGGGAGAGGGAGCGGATCTGGGCACGCCACGGGGAGGCTGAGGGGCGATCGGGGTGAAAAGGGGGTAAAACGGGTCAGAAGGCTGACGCTGCCCTGACCCCCACACACACTTTCTGGGACCCCCAAGCCCCTCCTGGAGGAGCAGCCCCGGAGGTGGGAGACCCGCGGGGGTCACCCCAGCGCGTTGGGAACCCCCTGTCCCCCCCTTCCCCACAAACCCGGCCCGATCCGTGCCGTTTGCCGGGCAGGGCTGTGCGAGTCAGCCCAAAGGCAGAATTTAATGGCACTTTCCGTCTCCCCTCCCCACCGCCCCCGGTCCGGGAAGGGGAGCGGAGCGAAACCACGCACCAGCCCCGAGCAGGGAGAGCGGCCGGATCCTGCCCCGGCCCCAAAACCTCCTTTTTCTGACAAAGGACAGGCAAAATCCTCCCCCGGTTTTGGGGAGGGGGAGGAGGATGAGCACAGTTTCCCATATGGCCTCATTTAGGGTAATTTCTTTCAATTGCTAAAAGCATAAACTCCACCTATTGAGCCCGTAGATTTATATGGAACAGCTGAAGGATCCTCCAAAGCGCTTTGTGGGCTGGCCAGGACCGCCAGCTCCCACCTTCCAGAAAGGTTGGCGGATAATTTTTTTTTTTATTTTTTTTTTAAGAAAACTCATTTTTTGCCTTCCCCCTCCCACCCCCTGCTTTTTTTTTGTTGTTTTTTTTTTTTTTTTAAGAGAGATATTGATAACATGGGAGTTAGAAAGAGCCTCATAACTCACAATAAACCCTTGTCCATTCTCTTCTATTGACTACATGTAAACATGGTAAATGAAAGGCCTTTAGTGACACTTAATCCCTCACCCCCCTCCCCGCTTCGCCCCCCCCTCCCTCCCTGCCCCCAGCCCAGCCTGCCCTGGGAGGGGGTTACGCTGCTTTTTTTCTCACAGCTTGCTGTTTTACTGAGCCCCTCCTCTGCTATCTAATTTATCATTAACACCCTGACACTAAACTAAATAAATGCAGCGGCTTCCCTCGACTCCCCCCACACCTTGCTCTGGGGCTCCAGATTTTTTCCTCCCTTCCCCAGAGTTTTTTGGGCATGAACCAGCCTCAAATCTACAGGCTGGAGGGGGGAGATGCTCAGAGCCCCCTCCCCGGCAGGTCCCGTGCTGGTCCCTGCAGATAATTAACGTCATTATTAAATTACCTTCTTTAAAAGATAATAATAATAATAATAGCGGGGTCATTTGGCTGCGATTAGACCCGGTGCGGTCTCACCGGGGTCGCTGCCTCCTGCCCAAGCTTTGCCTCTCGAAATTTTAAATGTTTTTAAATGGGAGTCATTTTGAGTTGGATTCTTTTCCTCCCTGCCAGAAAGGAAGAGGGAAAAGAAAAAAAAAAAGCTGCAAATAGGTTTCAAGCGCCGCATTCGTGATTTGCAGATCGATTTTCTGGTGTAATTTGGGTTTCAGTGATTTTTAAGGACGGAGGGGATTTTTACCTGGCCTCCTGCAGAAGCGAGGTCATCAGATGATTTTGTGGCAATCGAATAATACCTAGTTATTAATCACAACTAATGAGGTCCTGACTGGGAGTGCGTTCCGTTTCTCTTTCCATTTTTCTCGGTTTGGAGAGATAATCTTTCTCACTATGAAAGAGACGGGTAAATGCTTCCTGGGTCAGAATTTCAACCTTCCCAGCTCATATCCAAAATATCAGACTTTAGGCCCCTTTCAACACATTGCACAGATAAAAACCACTTCGAGTCTTTGGGTCGCTCGTTCTGATCTACGCTGGGGTTTGTGTTTGGATCTGGCTCTACCAGTGCTGCTCCAACAGGATCTTCCAGTCTTTGGCTGTGTTTTGCTTTGGCAGATTTAAAAATATATCTGGAGCGCTCCTTCCATAAGGGGCACTAACTCCTGAGGCCCTCAAAATAGAAACACATGTTTGGGGAACAGTCTCTGGCCTACAAATTAGAGGGAAAGAGCTATTGATTTCCTATTAAATGTTGAGGAAAAAATGTTTCTTTTGGGCAAAATTTGTCCACAGAAACACTCGCACCCACCCCCCCCAAAGCAGCCAAGCACACGCGTGCACAGTCACACGCTCCCACGTGGGACGGACACACACGTGTCGCTCCGCACAGCTGTACGGCACGGAGGGTTGTCGCCGTGCGGAGCCGAGGACGTGGCCGCAAACACGCGGGGACACGCGAACACGCCGGCGAGCGGGCACGGAGCGGGCGCGCGCGTCCCACGCGGGTCCTGCGTGCAGAAGGGCGCCCGGCCCGCGAGTGGGTGCGAGCGGCGGAGCGCGCTTTCCGAACCACGTAAATAAACACACGCGGCCAGATGTGCGCGGCCACAGCTGTACGTAGACCAGCGGCACAGGCTGATACACGCTCCCTCCATGGCACGCCGGCACACGCGCGACCTCCGTGGGTGCGCGCACACACACGTGCCCTGGGTGTACAAATGCACGACGCACCCCCCCCCTAAAGCGAGCACCCCCGAGAGCACCCACACGTCCCACACACATGGGTGCACACCAGCCAACCCACCCACACCCCCCGCCCCAGCACACACCCACAAAAAGGGCCGAATATCAGCCAGTTCTGTAAAAAAAAAAAGGTATTTATTTCTCAGCCTAGATTCCATATTGCACGCAGGAATTAACACTTTCATCGTCATATACTTACAACAACTTCAAATAAATAAAGGTACAGTAAATCTAAACAGAAAACCCAATACGTGGCTGGAAAAGGCTCTTTCCTCCCGTGGGTGGTTATTTTTAAATGCGTGTTTTAGGCCAGAGTGTGGGGGAAAGGCAGCATCGGCCTCTGGATGTGCCCAGCCTGGGGAAATAACTCCCCTCCCCATCCACAGCACCCCTCAAAAATAAATTATCCCTGGGCAGAAGCATCCCTGGATCTGGGGGTCCAGCAGAGAAGCACCCATGAAGTGACTGACATTTTTAAACCCACTGGATGGGGACAGAGGAATGGGAATTTTTAATCCAGCAACACAAAGAGAGAGCAAAGGTCCCTGAAACCCCCAGCCCCAAAATAAACCCTTACAAACCATGATTACAAAGCACCACACCGTATCCAAGCTGAGATTTTTCCTGAGTCTAAAGCAGGCTGCATTTTTAAAAGCAGCACCCTTTCATAAAAGTTTTCTTTTTTTTTTTTTTTACAAGATACTTTCGGTTTTCTCCTACCTAGACAAACATTTTTATGGAAACAAAACAAAATAAAACAAAACAAAACAGTTTTTGCTTCTTTTGCACCCGTTTGGAAATAAAGCAATGTCACTAATGTCATTATAAAGGTGCCTTTATATCCTTTTTGCTGTCCTGGCGATGCGAGTTGATCTTTTGCTCAAAACCAGAACTAGTTTGTATCACTCGAACCGCTCCCTCCTCCCGGCTCATTGTGTCCCGCAGAGGTATTGCTTCTTCCAACCAACTACCGCTTGGGTTTATTCATTTTTTAAGTCCAAACCAGGCTATTTCAGATAACAGTTTGGGTTTTCCTTTTTTTAATTTTTTTTTTTAATTTACTTTCAATGCGTCGCCACCCCCCTCTCCAGTCTCTCACTGGGGGATTGCTAGGAAGATTACTTTCTCTTTTTTTGGATCCCTTAATTGCCTTGAAACATGTTTAAAAACAAATGGGGAGGGGATTATTATTATTATTTTTATTATTTGCTGTGAACGGGATGGTTCTGCTGCTCGAGGAGCCATTCAAGGTGTGTTTGTGTGGAAAGTTTTGAGGTATTTTGTATTGTATTCACAGCCCTGCTACAAGCCCCTTGCATTATATACAGATATCTACACCTACACACGCACGTACGTATGTGTGCGAGCAGAGAAATACGTACGGGCATACAATGTCTGCGTGTGTGCACACATACCGTGTATTAATAGCTGTGTTTTCCACACACCCACATGTACATATGCATATATACACAGAGATAAATATCCGTGGACCTGCACACGCGGGGGTGCCCGCCTGCCCGCTCACCCACCCACCCCACGCACGCACTTCCCGAGGTGATTATATCCCTTAGAAAATATTCCTGAGTTATTTGGCTGTTCCTGCCCGCGGCAGACGGAGCTGCAGAGTCTGGGGTTTGCTGCTTTTTTTTTTTTAATATATATAATTTTTTAAATTTTTTTTTTTTTTTTTTTTTTTAGCATTCATTCCCAGCGCGGATCTCCGGGGATTTTTTTCTGCCCGGTCTCCGCGGGCGCGGAAAGCGGCCGCCCGCTTTGTGCGGCCGGGGCTCCCTCCCACGGTACCGCTCCGTCCCACCGACCCCGCCCGTAGTTTATTTTAAAATTTTATTTTTCCTAGAAAATACATTTTTAACCCGATCCGGATTTGGGGGAGTCGCGGGCAGAGAGTGAACGATCGTGCTCCGGGCTCGGTAATTACACGGAAAACGGGCACGGTTCCCCCCCTTCCCGCCCCACGCGTGTCCCCTTCCCTCTCCCCCGCTCTGCCCTGCGGGTCCCCCCCGGGGGGCAGGCCGAGGGGAGCAGGGGGTTGCGGGGAACATGCGGGGCAGAAAAAAAAAAAAAAAAAACAAAAAACATTTGCGTGATTCCTGTGTGCGCACCCCGAGATGCGATGCGGAAGCAAACTCCCCGAAATCGGCTTTTCTCGCTCCTACACACTCGCAGGGTTTGGAGTTGGGGTTTAGGTTGGTTGGGGTTTTGTTGGTTTTTTTTTTGTAACCGTCCACGGCTACGGATATAAAACCTGAATATTTCGGAGACAGAAGAAATCCCCCTCTTTTGCTCAGCATGGGAGGAACGGGAGGTGGGGTGAAGTAAACAAAAAAACGCAGTTAACCAAAAACCCGCTAAAAACCCAAGTAAAACAAACATTGCTTTTAGCAACAATTCACCATCTCCAAGAAAAACAGCGCTTAATAGATACAAAATACGCTTGACCTTAAAAATGTCTTTTTTTTTTTTTTTAACCCACTGATGGAATTAAACCAAAAAAAATCAAAACGGGCCGTGCCAGATCTGAATATTTTCTTTTGAATTCTGCGATGATTCTCCTTGCCCTCCCCTTCCCCTTCCCTTTCGGCAAGAGACACTCTGAAGGGATTTTTGTGGGGAAACTAATTTTTGGAGGACTGTGGAGGAAAAACAGAAATCCCCGAGCGGGCACTGCGTGATCCCCGGCCGTGGGCTGCGAATATTTTCTGTTGCAAAGAAGGGGGAGAAAAAGAAACACCACTACCCCCCCCCCAAAAAAAAAAAGAAAAAAGGAAAAAAAAAAAAGAAAAAAAAAACACATCAGCTTTGATTTGCCTAATGTTTCCAAAA